>NC_083570.1:38718897-39052230 GCF_027579695.1 Neoarius graeffei | reverse complement strand
AAGCAGTGGAGTGAGGAGTGATGCACTGCTTGGGCAGTGGTTTTCTTGCACTGCAGTCGCATGTGTCCCTAGCTCCAAGCCTATCATCCTCACTGGCTCAGTCCAGAGGCTGTAGCACCTGGAAAGGCCATTGGTATTCCCGTGCTGGGTCCTGCCTCTGTATTGAACCTGGAAAGAGAAGTCTTGGCATGACAGAAACCAGCAAGTAACACAAGCATTGGTGGCTTTGGCCATGGCTATTCACTGAACTGGAGTGTGGTTAGTGACTAATATAAAAAGTGACAAGACAGATTGTACCTGACCTCCATGATCACCCACTTGATGGCCAAGGCTTCTCTCTCTCTCCACAGCCGCGTAGTTATTTTCTGCAGGGGACAGTTTATGGGTGATGTATAGCACAGTCTACACCCTCTATACAACCTGAGAGAGCATGGCACCCAGGCCCATCTTCAAAGTGTCCATCTGGATGATCAAAGTCCAGGTTATAGTGGATGGGCACGGTTGTGAGGGCCTGCTTCTGAGCCCAGAATGCCTGCACTGTCTTCCTGGTCCATTGCACATTGGTCTGGCTTCCCTTTCCTGGTCAGATCAGAGAGGGGATAGGCTACAGAGGAGAAGTTAGGTACAAATCTGTAGTAATATCCAGCCAGCCCCAAGAATGCTATACCTGTCGTTTGGTGGTGGACTGGGGGTAGTTCTAGACAGCCTCAACCTTCCTTTCTTGTGGTTTGGGCAACCCCCAGCTAGGGCTGAATGATTTTAAGAAAAAATTGAATTGCAATTTTTCTGGCAGATATTGCGATTTTGATTTCAACCACGATTTTTTTTTTCTTTAAACCGAGTTTCAGTGCAAATTAATTAATACAATGAATTCCATAAAGCTAATGCAAGAATGAAAACTGAGGTCAACAGATTTCAAATGTAGGCCTGTTTATTAACATTGAGTGCCTGAGGAACAAGTTATAATAACTTAAAATAAAAATAAAAAGAGAGCCATCTTTCTTAAGTAAACTTTTGCTTCTTTTACTTTTCCCATCTACAACATATCAGACATAAAAAAAAGGTTGATCAATGGGTCAGCAGCATCAAAATATTGCACTTTTGTAAAAGAATGTACATAAGCATTATAAATTATAACTAGAGCCAACAATTCCCCTGTGGGAAATAAGAGTGATGCAGTGGCTATTGCAGGGCCCCTCCCTCCTGTGTGTGAGAGAGCGAGCAGCCCCTCCCCCACCCGCACGCTCAGACACAGAGACAGAGAAAGCGCACTTTTCCCTCAGAGCGCTCCCTCCAAACAACGGGGATTTACACGAAAACGGAAGGAGATATTCACAAAATTCTTTCACACTGAGCGCCACAAGGCTTTCCTGAACGTAATTTTTTTGTCTGTAGTGTAAAAAATGAGGACAATTTATTGATGAAACAAAACATGGGTCAGTTTAGGAGCACTGAGAAAAACCGCGGCTTTGATGATCCCAAAATCGTGTTGTCTGAGATCGCGATTTTCGGTCGAAAACGATAGATCGTTCAGCCCTACCCCCAGCCAACGCAATAGCCAAGGTACTGTGCTTCAGTCAGCCCCAGACAGCACTTCCAAGGGTTGGCGATGAGCCCAGTCTTCCTCAGCCCACCCAGAACAACTTTGAGGTGGTGCAGGTGGTCGGCCCAGGTGGATGAGTGGATGATGACATTGTCCAAGTAGGCCACCGCAAAGTCTTGGTGGGGGCACAGCACAATGCCCAGGAGGTGCTGGAATGTTGCTGGTGCCTCATGGAGGCCGAATGGCAGGACCCAGTACTGGTACTGCCAATGGCCTGACAAGGTGGTGAAGGCAGTCTTTGGATGGGCTTGGGGCATCAGAGCCACCTGCCAGTAGCCCTTGGTGAGATTGTGGGTGTAAACAAAGCAGGTCCTCCCTAGACAGTCGACCAAGTCATCCACCCTGGGCAGGGGGTAGCTGTCAAAGTTGGAGACAGCGTTGAGCATCCTGAAGTCACTGCAAAGTCTCAGACGTCTGTAAGGCTTGGGCACCACCACAATGGGGCTTGAACAGGAGCTAGTGGACTCCTCAATGATCCCATCCTGCAGCAATCGAGCCACTTCCTCCTCAACTGCAGAACGGCAGGCCTCTAGAACGCATTAGGAGCACTGATGAATCACTACCCTGGTGGGTGGGGGGTTTGATGTCATGTTGAATCAGGTAGATCTGACCTGGTTCTGCTAAAGAGATATCCCCAAACTGGCCCAGTAGCTCCCCCAATTCTACCCCAGTTGTCGGCTGCTGAGGTTCTCACTGTGCTGGACCAGAGTGCACCCTGATGGTTCTGAGGAGACAGCAGCATGGACTGAGTGTAATGGGAGTGGGTTGATTAACATTTTAGTAAGTTAACATGATAGATTTGTGTGCTCTTCCTCTCACCCGGTTGTTGCAGGTGATAGTTCATGGAGCTAACATGCTCAGAGATGGTGAAGGAGCCCTGCCACCACATAAGGAATTTGCAATTGGCAATGAGGACCAGAAGTAGGATGTGGTCGCCAGGCTGGAACTCCCAGGGCTGGGCAAAGCGGTTATAACAGTGGCTCTGTTCAGTGTCAGCAGTGAGTATGTGTTGGTAGACAATGGGAGCCACTTTCTTGATGCAGTCCTACATCGCTCATGTGCTCAATGGTGGTTCAGAAGGGTGAGGATTGCTCTTCCCATGCCTCCTTCACCACATCCAGGAGGCCCTGGGGCCTTCTCCCTAACAGAAGCTCAAACATCATAAAGCCTGTTGATGTTTGGGGAATTTCAAAGACTGCGAACAACATGTATGGGAGAAGGAGTTCCCAGTTCCTGTCATTCTTACCTACTACTTGCCACAGCATCCTCTTCAGTGTCTGGTTGAATCTCTCAACTAGTCCGTCAGTCTGGGGGTGGTAGACTGAGGTGTGGAGCTGTTTGATCTGCAACAACCAGCACACATCTGTTATTAACACAAAGGGCGTACCATGGTCCATAAGGAGGTCTTTTGGGAGCCCGACATGGGAAAACAGCAGAACTTGTTCCCTGGTGATGTTCTTGGATGTGGCCTTCCTAAGGGGTATTACTTCAAGGAATCAGGTGGCATAGTCCATGATGATGTGTTCTTGTGGCCTCGGGCAGACTTGGGAAGGAACCCACCAGATCCATGCCCACTCTCTAGAAGGGGATGCCAATAATGGGCACAGGCACAAGTGGGGTAGGTGCAGGCTTTGTTGAGGCGGTGTGCTGACATCAGGGGCAGCACTGGCAGAAGTTTTTCACCTCAGCATGCACCCCTGGCTAGAGGAATTGGTCACAGATCTTTTCCAAAGTGTTTTGGCTTGTTAGGTAGCCACCCAATGTGTGGGAATGGACCAGGTGCCTCACAAGGTCCACCTCTGAGCAGGGTACTACTAGCAGGTCCACAGGCTGGCTACACTGTGTGGTGGCAGAGGAGGCCATGGTGAACCAGGAAGTAGAAGGTGGGAGGGGGCTGCCCTGACTGCTGGTCTCTGCCTTCCATGATGCACACCTGCCCCCAACAGTTCTTTAGCCACTCATACTGTTTTTGTTCCTGCCCAAAGTTCCCTTCTCAAGTCACCTGCTTATACACACACAAGGGAGAGGGTTAGAGGTGATGTGTGTCTCACCTTCAGCAGTGCAGGTGTCAGCATCCTCATGCTGCCCAGCCAGGCACACATCCTGGGGTGGCATGGTATGGTCTCCAGGCCTCCGTGGTGCTCGTTGTCTCCTCATCTTCCTGGCAGCAGGCAGCTCCTTGGGGAACCCAGACCAGTCTCTGCCTAGGAGGAGAGGGACAGGGAGGTCAGGAACCACACCAATGGTTAGTTTTCACTCACTTCACTTATTTCCAATCTGGACATGGGCAGCGGCTACCTCTTGTGGGTCCCCATGCACACATATGATCTTGACAGTGCCATGGGACCCTGCAGCCTCAGGCAGGACAGAGGATTGAACTAGTGTGATGATGCTGCTGAAGTCGAGAAGAGCTTGCATCGGCTGTCACTCTATCTGCACAGGGTGCTTGGAAAATGAGGGCTTACAGGTGAGCGAGCGAGCCACGGCTTCCAGGCTGAGGTGGGTGATGGAGGCTTAGGAGCAATGGGAATAGCTTCATTAAGGGGTGATGGAGGGTGAGCTGGTCATGGTGGGCATCTTCTGGGCTTGGTGTTGGCCCAAGAGGGGGTGTGCAGGGGCCTGCTTTGAGCCTGGTGAGTTTTTGTATTTTCTCATTTGCTAATATCCAGTGTGGCAAAGACACACTGCAGGGTCATTTTGGGCGCCTTCATCCCAAGGGCCATGCACTCTGCGGGTGGCAATGCTTGTAGGAAGCAAACCATGGTGACCCACTCCGCAATCTGTGTAGCTGAGTGATGTTTGGGCTGCAGCCATAATTTGCTGGTCCTCTACAGAGCATCCATTTGGCTGCAGAGGTTGACATCAGCCCAATATAAGGGTAAGTCAAAAAGTTCTAAGACAGATGTTATAATTTCAAAAGGAATTCAAAAGAATTCAAAAAGGGAATACAAAGAAGGAATTCTCCGATGGAAACATCGCTTGCAGAAGTGTTTAGACTTAAATGGAGAATATGTAGAGAAATAACTGCATTATTTTCATAAATAAAGATTTTTTTATGCCTCCACCACCTTAAGGTGCAGGAGGCATTATGTTTTCGGGTTGTCCATCTGTCCGTGTGTCCGTCCGTCCGTCCCGAAACCTTGTGAACGCGATATCTCAAAGGCTAATGAAAGGAATTTCACCAAACTTTCACCATTTGTGTGCTTTGGGACAAACATGAACTGATTAGATTTTGAGGTTAAAAGGTCACAGGTCAAGATTACTGTGACGTCAAATGTCCATCCCCAAATCACAACTTAATAAGGCGTGTAGTCTACCAGGCGGAGGCATCCCCATCGTTGGCATCGAGTTCTATCTAGTTTTAATTTGTCTTAGAACTTTTTGACTTACCCTCCTACACCCAGTGGTGAAACTTAGCCATGGCCTGGAATCCATAATGATCTAGGATCCACTCTTTCAGGAGCATGTACACTTCTGCCAAGGCCAATGCAAACCCATAGTAGGCTAGCTGGGCCTCTCTGATGAGTAGAGGAGGCCACAGCCTGGGCCCACAACTCTTCAGGTATCGCAGTTTGTTTGAAGGGGTAGAAGTAAGCATCGACGCTGTCAGATGGCGTCAGCTTCGGGAGCAAACAAAGGGCCTCTTGGCAGGGATCTGGGAAGATCTGGAAGGTGGCCAGGGAGGGGAGCGGGTCTAGCTTGTTGCTGCAGCAGCTCCTGTGTGGAAATTTGGAGGCCCTTGGTGAGCTCTTGCATCACCTGCTGCTGCTGGAGGCTGGTTTCCAGGATATGCTGCAAGAGGAGTTCCATGTGGGGGGTGGGTGAGGGTGTTACATTCATGCCCAAATCCTCCACCAGTGTGACACTCACGGCTGTGGCAGGGAACACAGACACTCAATCCAGGATTCAATGGAAGAACCAAGTGCGCTTTTATTTAGGAAAAGGTGGGTGAAGTGTGAGGGATAAGAGAAGTATAGCAGGTGCAGGCAGTAGAATGCCAGGGCCAGCCTAGCACAGGGTTGCAGGTGGGTACGGGTTGCATCGGGGTCTCGTCACTGTATAGCATGAAGTGGGAGCAGAGGCAATTGCTGAGGAGAGTGCCAATTTCTCCATTGTCTTCCTCATCATCCTTGGCGTCGGTGAAATTATCTGTGCAGGGAGGAATCAGTCACCATGCTCTTGGAGCACCCAACTAACCTGTGCATGTGGCAGCACCTCTTTATACTCCCCTGGCTGCTCAAGGAGAGTGGATTAAGGCACCGCTTAAGCAGCTCCAGCCGTGTGTAATCAGCGGGCTCTGCCTTGTGGCCACACTGCTTTCAGCAGTCCAAAACAGTGCTGAAGTGTTGCTGGCTCTTCAGCACCATGGGAGCGGTGGAGTGAATAGCAATGTGCTGCTCAGGCAACAGTTTCCTTGGGCCACCATCACAAATCTCAAATCAATACATTAAATATACCAGGGAATGCTGTGAAGACCATCATCAACAAATGAAGAAAATGAAGCACCACATTGACATTTCCAAGAACAGGAAAGTCCTCCAAAATTTTTGAAAGGACAAGAGGAAAACTTATCATGGGGGCTGCCAAGATACCTACAGCAACATTAAAGGAGCTGCAGGACCATCTGACAAGCACTGGTCACTCCCTGCATAACATTCTCTCGCATTCCTCATGTCTGGGCTATGAGGTTGAGTGACTAGATGGAAGCCCTTTCTCATGAAAAGAAACATCCAAGCCCACCTACTTCACTATAAACCATGTGACAATGTTTTATGGGCTGGTGAGACAAAGAAATTCTTGTGCATAATTCTAAAAGACATGTTTTACACACAAACAAGACAGCTTATCACCCAAAGAACACCATAGCCATGGTGAAGAATGGTGGTGGCCTCATGTTATGGGGCTGCTAGTCTTTAACAAAGACTGAGGCTCTAATCAAAATAGGGAATCATGGATAGCTCCAAATACCAATTTATTTTGGCATGAAACCTACAGGCCTCTGTTAAACAACTGAAGATAAAAGAAAAATTTCACCTTCCAGTATGATGATAACCCAAAGCACAAATGCATGTCAACAAAGAAATGGCTTCAGAAGAAGATTGGCATTTCTATGGAATGACTTCAAGTCTGGAATGACTTGAAATACGATGGAATGACTTGAAGAGGGCTGTGCAGAGAAAATCCCCTCACAATCTGATAAATCTTGAGCAGTTTTGCAAGGAAGACTGGAATAAAGTTGCCAAATCAAGAAGTTGGTAGACCCTGATCAAAATGACAGAGCTGTATTACAAGCAAAAGGTGCTTTAAAGGAGATACACAGAACCATGGCCTCACATTTGTTTATAAATGCCTTGAGACCTCAAGAATGGCACAGGAATAGTTTTAAGCGTTAACAATAAATCTAATATAGTCATTTGTATGATTAAAGTGATTCATATAGGTAGCGGTCTGAGTGAATGACCTTGACATCTATGACATCACAGCAGGAAGGCTATCGGTCTCATCATCATTTCTGCTATACTAAAACTAACTGCAACTTCGATCCTCCATTTTGAGCTAATTTATCGCCATGCCACGTAGATGCGTTTTTGGTGGGTGCAGCAACATGACAGAAGGTGAATTTATGTTGCATTCGTGGCCCAAGAATGTTCAAACTGCAAAGATTTGGACGCGTTTTGCGAGAAATTCACAGATTGGGCGCCTACGAAGTGGTCTCTCCTCTGCTCTGCACATTTTACTGAGGACTCATACAAAACCTCTGACCTGTTGAGGAGTGTTGGTTATAAGCCGGTCTTGAAAGAGGGTGCAGTACCAACAATTAAAAGAAAACTACAAGAAAAGGAAAGTTCAGTTGCACCAGTTCTCCCGGAGTGTGAGCCGAGCAGTAATGGCGGAGTACTCAGAATGAAGAAAATAGAGAATGAGTGAACCAGTCGTCAGATTTCTCTGCTGGATTTGCTTTTCTTTTTTTCCTGCTGGATATGCTTGCCTCAGCAACAATATCTCGCCCTTACATGGAAGAAGTGAATGAACAAAGAATTGAACGAAGAACTGAAAGTCAGATTTTTTCAAAACAATTGGCCACAAGCTCGGCCTTCAAGAAGCGAGAACACAGACGAGTAAGATGCAACTCTCATTTGGTTACATAACAACAAAAACAACAACACTCGTTGTTTACCTGCATTTAGATTAATACATGTTACTTGTACTGTGTATTTAAGTTACTAGTATAAGATTATTTAATTTGCTTCAGAATGTGATTGTCTCAGTTCATCTGATTATTTAATTAGCCTTTTACGTTTTATCAGTGAAAATGCATGCATGTATATGTATGTTGCATAAGTTATAACGCCTATTCTGTTTTAATGAGAGTCACATGAGACTGTCAGTTCAATTCCATCCAATTCTCTAGACGGCTTTATTCTCTGGCTTTATTTCGTAAGGTGGGGGCCTCCGTGGCCGATGTGCTACTATCAGATTCTCTTTCCGATGGTTCAAACAGATACGTTTCTACGTGTACAGCAGTAGCATGTACACACACTCCAATTTCAGGACTATCACAGTCAGATGTACTACTGTCTGAGGAATCTGAAGAATCTCCAATAAATCTGAACGAAGAGGCCATTGCAACCACTCTCGCCTGCCGAGTCTGGCTTTGGTCTATAGCACCGGTTCCCGCTGTGACGTCACTCACTCAGGGCTGGCTGGCTCAGCGGGGCAGCTCAAATGCCAACTTGGCAGTCGATTTTAACTCTCAAAAATATATTTTTTTTTATTCCCAATTATGCAGTATACAAGAGTCAAGGATGTAGATACTATCTACTCAGAAATGTATTTAAAAATAAAGGTTCTGCATATCTCCTTTAACAAAGTATTAGTTAAGGGATATGCATACATAAGGAGTTTTCACTTGAATTTTGTTGGTTGCTATATCACATTAAAGGTGAAAAAATATCTGATATGAGTTATCTTGCGTTCAGTATTTTACATTGCAAAAACATGTGTAGACTTTTAATATCCACTAAGTAATTGCTATTTATGATTTAATAAATGGCTAGTTTGAAATTTACACCAGCGGGCTTATGTTACACACATACTGGTTATGAAGCTATGCTTTTTGGTATGAACTAAAAATGTTAAGATTTGTATGTCAAATGTCACAGAGAACGCAAAACAGTAGGTGTAAATTATTCTTTGTGGTACAACTGGCAAAAAATTATGGAAATCACCACACAAAGGATGTTCACCCAGTTTTTAAATTATTATTGTTATTTTGATTAACAGCATATTTTTTTCAGATCAAGTAGGGGAAAATTATGGGAATCGCTCAATGTTGAAGAAAATTTATAGAATCATCAAATCATCATACTTTGTTACTTCTACTTGGGCCTGAATTCTTTTAGGCACAGACTTTGCTAATGAAAAACAATATTCTCCATCATGCTTGTCCCAACTTTCTCAAATAGCAGTAGATAGATCAGCTTTGCATGATGGAGTCTTGTCATGGAACTTTTTTTAATTTCCACCATCTGTTTGCTGATCATGTCCTTAAGTTGATATGCCTTTCCTGAAGAAAAGCTTTAACACTCTACGCTCTGTGGCAAGATGCATTATCATCCTGAAAAATGAGTTCATAATCAACAAACCAGTTTTCTAATGATGAAATGAGAAAAGCGTCTAAAATTTCAGTGTACTCCTGTGCACTGAATGTTGAGGTAATGACAGCCATCTCCCCTGGTCCTTTAAGCCTAGGTCACAACTGGACGTACAATTTTTTGGCCGTGCGATTTTTGGCGTTTCCCCCAAATCGCTGCATTTTTTTTGTTCGTGGAGAAAGACGCACGTTGGCCGTAAGTTTGTCTTGCAACCTGAAAAAAACGTAAGTGCCCGTAGAGTTTGTTTGACATGACAAAGAACCTCTGCGGCCGGTCTGCGGCCAGTCTACGGCTCGAAAATCAGCATGTCACACGCACGCCCTCCATGCGTTTCTTGTACGTAGACCGGCCGTAGGAGCACGTACGGCCGGTTGTGACCGAGGCTTTACCTGACATGCAACCTTAGATCATAAATGAGTGGGGGAATTTGATTGTTTTCTTCAGGCAGTCAACTGTTTCATTAGTATGGCACCAAACAAACATTCCAGCACCATTTCCTTGGCCAGTGCAGATTCATGAATCTTTACTCAATATCACTTTCATCCAGTCATTCACACTTCACGACTGCTTCTTTTTAACCCACTGTAAACGTGTCTTCTTTTGTTTAGGTGTAAATGCTGGTTTCATGTGGATTTTCTAATAGTAAATCCCATTTCATTCAACTGATTTCTTATACTGCTGTCTCTGCTCATTTGTTTTGTTGTGCATTTTTTATTTTTAAGGCATATTGTTTTGAGTTTTCTATCCTGATGCTTTAACGATGCTCCCCCTCCAACAGTCCTGTGTCAACTGTGGAGACCTTTAAGTTCCTGGGAGCTACCATTTCACAAGACTCAAAGTGGGAATCTAACGTCAACTCCATCTTCAAAAAAGCCCAGCTGAAGATGTATTTTCTTCAGCAACTCAGAAAGTATGGGTTGTCGCAGGAGCTGCTGACACAGTTCTACACTGCTGTCATTGAACCCATCTTGTGCACACCCATCACAGTCTGGTTTGGAGCAGCCACAAAACAGGACAGGAACAGACTGCAGTGAACAGTAAGGACAGCAGAAAGACTCATCAGTACTCCCCTACCCAGCCTCCAGGATTTGTACATCTCACAAACTAAGAAGCGGGCAGAGAAAATCATTAAGTACTCCTCACATCCTAGACACAACCTCTTCCAACTCCCCCCCAGCAGGAGCACTGCACTCCAGACCTACCAAACAAAGAGCAGCTTTTTTCCCCATGCCATCACCCTCATAAATAGCTGACCTGAACCATCCTTGCCATTATTCTATACTACAATTTGTACCTCCTATATCATATACTCTTGTTTGCACTACCACACTGCACTCTATGCACACTGACTGTATTATGAAGATATTTTTTATACATACCGTGTCTCGTCTGTAAATAACCCACACACTGCATATTATGTGTTGTTTTTACTGTTGATATTGTATATACACTAAAAGGGAAAGTACATGTCAGCTTACTTACACTGCATCATTATGGAAAGTACATGTCAGCTTACTTACACTGCATCATTTGCGCATTGTTTTGGGAGTCGATCCTTCAATAAAGTTGTCCTTTTCAGTTCTTTGACTTGTCCTTGTTTTTCGGTTTTTGTACTTTTTATGACTAAACACAAAGACCGAGGGGTTGTAGGCTTCATGACTTGGATCATCAGACTTTACTCCACCACTGAAGTGTGCAGAACACAGTCGCGTGTTGTCTGTTGGAGTAAAATTTTGATGACGAATTCTGTCCAACCACGCTTTTCGACATTTAGCTTCTTTAGGTATCCTATAAAACTTTAAATCAGGAAAAGTCGTTTTCCCCCGTGTGAATTCACAGAAATGACTGAGGTTATCTGACTCAGTAAACAAATATAGTGCCTGGTTACCCCCCAAGGTGCAAATCATTATAGGTATGTGAAAGTAGTCGATAGCTGGGGCAAGATTTGTGAGTGGTGGGACGTGCACATGGGCGGCACAGTGGTGTATTGGTTAGCACTGTCACCTCACAGCAAGAAGGTTCTAGGTTCAAGCCCAGTGGCTGATGGGGGCTGTTCTGTGTGGAGTTTGCGTGGGTTTCCCCCCACAGTCCAAAGACAATTGGTGGCTCTGAATTGACTGTGAATGTGAGTGGTTGTTTGTCTCCATGTGTCAGCCCTGTGATGATCTGGTGACTTGTCTAGGGTGTACCCAGCCTCTTGCCCATAGTCAACTGGGATGGGGTCCAGCTTACCCGTGACCCGACACAGGATAAGCAGTTACAGATAATGGATGGATGGGATGTGTCCACACGGCAGTGGGCCCTGACCACTGCACATATTGGGCTCTTGCTGCTCTGCCTATATTGTACATTCCATCCATCTTGGCATATCACCACAGTGACATGGCCGCTCTGACAGCTTCAGCCATCAAAGTCTCTAGGGAACATTACAGTAGTGGTTTCCTGTTGCCTTCTACTGGATAAAGATTTTCTCTTCTCAACCATTTTTTTTCTCTCTCTCACACACACGGACAATTTAGAGCCACCAATTAGCCTACAGGGAGAACACGCAAACTCCACACAGAAAGGCCCCCGCCGACCGCTGAGCTCGAACCCAGAACCTTCTTGCTACACCACCATTTTAATAAAATAAATAAAATAAAATAATTTAAAAAAAGGGTCTACCCGTGGGGTGGCACGGTGGTGTAGTGGTTAGCATTGTCGCCTCACAGCACGAAGGTCCTGAGTTCGAGGCCAGTGGCCAACGAGGGCCTTTCTGTGTGGAGTTTGCATGTTCTCCCCATGTCTGCGTGGGTTTCCTCCGGGTACTCCGGTTTCCCCCAAAGACATGCAGATTAGGCTAATTCTCATCTCATTATCTCTAGCTGCTTTATCTTGTTCTACAGGGTCGCTGGCAAGCTGGAGCCTATCCCAGCTGACTACGGGCGAAAGGCGGGGTACACCCTGGACAAGTCGCCAGGTCATCACAAGGCCGTCACTTAGACACAGACAACCATTCACACCTACGTTCAATTTAGAGAGGTTAGGCTAACTGGTGGCTCTAAATTAACCATAGGTGTGAATGGTTGTTTGTCTCTGTGTCAGCCCTGCGATGACCTGGCGACTTATCCAGGGTGTACCCCGCCTCTCACCCATAGTTAGCTGAGATAGGCTCCAGCTTGCCTGCAACCCTGTAGGACAGGATAAGCGGCTACAAATAATGGGTCTACCCGTATGTTTTCCTTTTATAACATTCCCATTTTGTTTATACTTGCACTGAATTTTAAACACAGCTGACTGGGAACAACCAACACTCCATGTTGGAGTTCGTTCTTGAAGGGGTTCCTTCCCATTGTTTCAATTGACACAATAGGTGGCACGGTGGTGTAGTGGTTAGCATGATTGCCTCACAGCAAGAAGGTTCTGGGTTCAAACCCAGCGCCTGGCGAGGGCCTTTCTGTGTGGAGTTCTGAGGTGCCCGTGAGCAAGGTACCTAACCCCTGATTGCTCCCTGGGTGCTGTGTAGCTGCCCACTGCTCTGGGTGTGTGTGCATGTGTTTACTGCTTCACATGGGTTAAATGCAGAGGATGAATTTCACTGTGCTTGAAGTGTGCACGTGACAAATAAAGGTTTCTTTCTGTTGTCGGGGCCATGTTTCCTTTCAATTTCAAGTCCAACAGCTTGTTAAGGTCTATTGAGGTATTTCACCTGACGTCACAGGGTCACGTGACGCCCCGGTGTCCACCATTTTGGACGGCAAGCTAGCTAATGTCAACAACAGTAGCTAGTATGTTACTGTAGCAATATTTACGTTCAGTCATTTGGATGACTGTTAAAACCTTTCAGTCTCAAGTTTTTCCTTTACTGGATTTACTAGTTTACTGAGCTAGCGCGCGATGGCTCCCGGCCCGGCCGGAGAGCGCGCGATGGCTCCCGGCCCGGCCGGAGAGCGCGCGATGGCTCCCGGCCCGGCCGGAGAGCGCGCGATGGCTCCCGGCCCGGCCGGAGAGCGCGCGATGGCTCCCGGCCCGGCCGGAGAGCGCGCGATGGCTCCCGGCTCGGCCGGAGAGCGCGCGATGGCTCCCGGCTCGGCCGGAAAGCGCGCGATGGCTCCCGGCCTGGCCGGAGAGCGCACGATGGCTCCCGGTTTGGCCGAGCGCGCTAGCTCAGTAAACTAGTAAATCCAGTAAAGGAAAAACTTGAGACTGAAAGGTTTTAACAGTCATCCAAATGACTGAACGTAAATATTGCTACAGTAACATACCAGCTACGATGCTGTTGACATTAGCTACTGCTAACAGCTAGCTGCTAGTACACTGCTACAACACAGACACCGAACCTAATAATACAGTTCTTGGTCATTGCCTGGTAACAGCAAATTTATAACGGGCCATGTCTCAACAGACTAAGAAGTTATTTCAATGACATTTAATAACATTTTGTTTATCCTGAGGACCGAAAGTAAATGAAAATGTGAACAAACCTTAGCTGTAATCAGATGGCGACCACCGGCTCCAGGGACGACCCGCTGATGTAGGCATGTTACCCAGCCTGACAAAATATTTGTAGGCATCCAAACTCTTATACGCTTTCAGATCAATACCTGTGTATGGCGATGGGTTTTTAACGACATAGGTATACAGATCATGTGGGCCGAAGTCAGGTAAAGACGAGGGCTTCGTGTACTTCCGTACGTCAGTGAGCAATCCTGGTGGAAGCAGGTAAACATCGTTCTCTAAGCCTGCTAACCTCAATTTTTGCAAATACCTCTCCCTCTGCTCGCCCTGTAAATGCCCTACATCACTGGATAGTGAAGGTGTTTTCTGCATCTCGCTCCTTTTTCTTTTATGTTTTTCGTTTGTCGCCTTCCTCGCATTCAAACTGATTCGAGCCGTGCCGTCCAAAATGGCAGCATCACATGACTTGGTCACGTGAGTGAAATACCTCAATAAGCACTCTCTGTTAACTGCAGATTTTAGACTTATGCTGGGATTTGTTTTAGAAATGCAAATTACAAAGTGAGTCCACCATCTTGTTTTCTTCTTGATCTGGGGGAAAAATATGCCGTTAATTGAAATAATTTAATTTGTTTGAGGTATCCACTAAGCCAGAATGTCCAGCTCTTGAACTGAGACTGTTTTGCTTCATGTTTTTTCATGTGATTTGTTTATTTACTACAAAGCAAAACAGCTGCGTGAACATCCTCTAAGTGTGGTGATCCCATCATTTTTGCAGCTCCTGTTGGGAATACAGTGGTGTGAAAAAGTGTTTGCCCCCTTCCTGATTTCTTATTTTTTTGCATGTTTGTCACACTTAAATGTTTCAGATCATCAAACAAATTTAAATATTAGACAAAGATAACACAAGTAAGCACAAAATGCAGTTTTTAAATGAAGGTTTTTATTATTAAGGGGAGAAAAAAAATCCAAACCTACATGACCCTGTGTGAAAAAGTGATTGCCCCCTAAACCTAATAACTGGTTGGGCCACCCTTAGCAGCAATAACTGCAATCAAGCATTTGCAGTAACTGGCAATGAGTCTTTTACAGCACTGTGGAGGAATTCTGGCCCACTCATCTTTGCAGAATTGTTGCAATTCAGCCACATTGGAGGGTTTTCGAGCATGAACCGCCTTTTTAAGGTCATGCCACAGCATCTCAATCGGATTCAGGTCAGGACTTTGACTAGGCCACTCCAAAGTCTTCATTTTGTTTTTCTTAAGCCATTCAGAGGTGGACTTGCTGGTGTGTTTTGGATCATTGTCCTGCTGCAGAACCCAAGTGCGCTTCAGCTTGAGGTTACGAACAGATGGCCGGACATTCTCCTTCAGGATTTTTTGGTAGACAGCAGAATTCATGATTCCATTTACCACAGCAAGTCTTCCAGGCCCTGAAGCAGCAAAACAGCCCCAGACCATCACACTACCGCCACCATATTTTACTGTTGGGATGATGTTCCTTTTCTGAAATGCTGTGTTACTTTTACGCCAGATGTAATGGGACATACACCTTCTAAAAAGTTCAACTTTTGTCTCGTCAGTCCACAGAGTATTTTCCCAAAAGTCTTGGGGATCATCAAGATGTTTCCTGGCAAAACTGAGACAAGCCTTTATGTTCTTTTTTGCTCAGCAGTGGTTTTCATCTTGGAACTCTGCCATGCAGGCCATTTTTGCCAAGTCTCTTTCTTATGATGGAGTCATGAACACTGACCTTAACTGAAGCAAGTGAGGCCTGCAGTTCTTTGAATGCTGTTGTGGGGTCTTTTGTGACCTCTCGGATGAGTCGTCGCTGCGCTCTCGGGGGTAATTTTGGTCGGCCGGCCACTCCTGGGAAGGTTCACCATTGTTCCATGTTGTCGCCATTTGTGGATAACGGCTCTCACTGTGGTTCGCTGGAGTCCCAAAGCTTTAGAAATGGCTTTATAACCTTTTCCAGACTGATAGATCTCAATTACTTTGTTTCTCATTTGTTCCTGAATTTCTCTGGATCGCAGCATGATGTCTAGCTTTTGAGGATCTTTTGGTCTACTTCACCTTGTCAGGCAGGTCCTACTGTATTTAAGTGATTTCTTGATTGAGAACAGGTGTGGCAGTAATCAGGCCTGGGTGTGGCTAGAGAAATTGAACTCAGCTTTCCAAAGCGGTGGTGTAAGTGGTTAGCATGGTCAGGGCCGCGTTAACCCTTGCCGAGGCCCTGGGCAGACACCCCCCCCGAGGTCCCACCCCCGCCTGTTGTCAACTGCGCTCAGCAAATTCACCCCCTCAGACGTGCCTGTCTAACTAGACACAGAAACTTAAATAATGACAGTGGCACAATTAGAAATACTACTGAACGATAAAACTTTATATCCATCAACACCTATTTAATCAAGAAAAAGCAATGGTGAAACAGGCAATTGCATGGTGAAAAAATCCATCAGACATCACGGTTAACAAGCCTGGTTAACTAAAGTTTAGCCTCAAGAAGCCTTTGAATGAGTGAGTCAATGAACAACATGTCAGGAACATAACCTTGGCCTACAATAGTTTCTTTAGTATTCAGAACAAGAACATTCATTTGGTATATAACCGTTCGTTTTCATTTTGGAATCCAGGCGACTTAACTTGTGAAAACAAAGAGCGATAACAAAGAAAGAAAAATATCTTGCTTCTCAGAAATAAATCTCAAAATGTTAGGCTATATGAAACATTTCATCCTTTCACACATGTAATGTCCCAAACAGCAGTGGCACACAGCTTTGCGCATTCAGTTTGACAGCCATGGGTCAACTTACAAGGGCACTTTCCTACTTTTCTGGAAAGCGAAGTCATTAATTAAATCATTGAACTGAAGCTGGCATAGCGTGTGAAGACATGGTGGACAGTGATCATATTGACAATGACGGGTGATTTATGCGACGGGACAAGGTGGGCTTCCTTACGGGTGGTGAAATGCATCAAAAATGTTATCAATATGATCAAAACTTCTGAAAATATCGTTTCATATTTTCCAATCTCGCTACCTCCGAGGCCCCCTAGTGGCCGAGGCCCTGGGCAGCTGCCCATGAAGCCCATTAGGATAACGCATCCTTGAGCATGGTCGCCTCACAGCAAGAAGGTTCTGGGTTCGAACCCAGCGGCCGGCGAGGGCCTTTCTGTGTGGAGTTTGTATTTTCTCACCGTGTCTGCGTGGATTTCCTCCACAGTCCAAAGACATGCGGTTAGGTTAATATGGGACGGCCTTGGGCTGAGGTGGCCTTGAGCGCGGCACCGAACTCCTGGGCGCTGTTAGCTTGGCTGCCCACTGCTCTGGGTATGTGTGTGTTCACTGCTTCAGATGGGTTAAACGCGGAGAGGAAATGTCACAAGTGTGTGAGGAATAAAGTTGAGCTTTCTTTCTTTAATTTATGTTTTAATGGGGGCGGCACAGTGGTGTAGTGGTTAGCGCTGTCGCCTCATAGCAAGAAGGTCCGGGTTCGAGCCCCGTGGCCGACGAGGGCCTTTCTGTGCGGAGTTTGCATGTTGTCCGTGTGGGTTTCCTCCGGGTGCTCCGGTTTCCCCCACAGTCCAAAGACATGCAGGTTAGGTTAACTGGTGACTCTAAATTGACTGTAGGTGTGAATGTGAGTGTGAGTGGTTGTCTGTGTCTATGTGTCAGCCCTGTGATGACCTGGCGACTTGTCCAGGGTGTACCCCGCCTTTCGCCCGTAGTCAGCTGGGATAGGCTCCAGCTTGCCTGCGACCCTGTAGAACAGGATAAAGCGGCTAGAGATGATGGGATGGGGGGGATTACTTTTTCACACAGGGTCATGTAGGTTTGGATTTTTTTTTCTCCCTTTAATAATAAAAACCTTCATTTAAAAACTGCATTTTGTGTTATCTTTGTCTGATATTTAAATTTGTTTGATGATCTGAAACATTTAAGTGTGACAAGCTTGCAAAAAGATAAGAAATCAGGAAGGGGGCAAACACTTTTTCACACCACTGTATGTAAGAATGACTTGGCTATGACAGTCCGTTCAAAAATGATCAACAGTTATTCGAAACATAAGATCAACTTGCCGATGTTCCGCTTGTGAGATGTCTCGGTTACTTACCCAGGCCGGGAATGAAAGTGTTGAGGAAGAGGCAGATGACAGCGACAGGGACAGGCATGTAAGGGATGGCCGCACGGAGAGCTCCCTTCTTCTCCCGAACTTGCACAACAACTCCGCTTGTCGAGGTCGAAACTCCTTTCTCCTTTCCCTCTGTTTCTTTCTGCTCCATTCTCCGATCAACAAATATATGTATATACTATATATATACAAAAAGCAAAACGTTTTTACCTGCACTCCGCGTTCTCAAGAGTCGCCTAAGCAAGAGCACAAAGCAGAGAGTGATGTGCAATCCGAGAAGGAACCGAATCTTTGGAGTCAACTTCACTGAACCGGATCACTCTGGTCTCTAAAAGATTCATTCGTCAAACTTGCAAACGATTAGCTCTTGAGGGGTGTTCACACTCCAATATAGCACCGGGGCTGCCCCGGTAGAGCGTTCACACGGTACAAAGTTATACCGGTGTAGCTCCTGAAAGCTGCTTAAACCGGTGCAAATCTAACCCTGCTCGGGAGGTGGTTTAAGAAATTTACTCCGGAGTAAATAGGGGTGTTCACACGGCACATATGTGCCCAAATCCAGAATCCAGGGACACATGTCCGCCCGGGGGCATTTTGAGTTATTGACAGATTCAGAAAGTACAGTTTCTAAGCTTTCCAATGATGCCTTCCATGTGGAGATCTGACAATATTTGAAGAATGTGTGGCCTTTTGAAAGTGTATACTTCTTAAAACAGAAAAGGGAGAAAATCGCCCTCAAAGTTTTCCATCTCAGCTACTCTGGGTGTAGGGCGGGCACATAATGGTGCTCATCTGCATGACATTAAGGAAAGCTCTACCCCCTACGAGCTAGCACGATACTACTTTCATGTAAACAAAGATCACCACGTCGATTTTCCTTCCATGCAAAGTATGCCCAACACAATTATGAAGTACAAAAATAAGTCCTAAAGTATACTTTAACGTTTTGTGGTTGAAAAATTACTCACACCGTAAGAAAGATATAGCACGATGATGACACAACTAACACAACGCTAGTTTCATGTAAAGCCTCGGTCACAACCGGCCGTACGTGCTCCTACGGCCGGTCTACATGCAAAAAACGCAAGAAACGCACGGAGGGCGCGCGTGAAACGCACGAGAGCGCGCATGTGATGTGCTGATTTTCAAGCTGCAGACCGGCCGCAGACCGGCCGCAGAGGTTCTTTGTCATGTTAAACAAACTCTACAGGCGCTTACGTTTTTTTCAGGTTGCAAGACAAACTTACAGCCAATGCGCGTCTTTCTCCATGAACAAAAAAAAAAAAACGCAGCGATTTGGGAAACGCCAAAAATCACACGGCCAAAAAATCGTACGTCCGGTTGTGACCTAGGCTTAACCAAACCACAACACTCTCCGTTACATGCAAAAATAACCACACAGCCTTAGATTAATAAACTTACCCCATCAGAAAGAGAAACGGCGCCTTGCACACATCAATGCCTCCGATGGAATGTAATCCTAGCTTCCTTTTGGTTGGGTTTTTTTTGCTAGAAATGGTTATCTCCGGGGTGGCACGGTGGTGTAGTGGTTAGCGCTGTCGCCTCATAGCAAGAAGGTCCTGGGTTCGAGCCCCGGGGCCGGCGAGGGCCTTTCTGTGTGGAGTTTGCATGTTGTCCGTGTGGGTTTCCTCCGGGTGCTCCGGTTTCCCCCACAGTCCAAAGACATGCAGGTTAGGTTAACTGGTGACTCTAAATTGAGTGTGAATGGTTGTTTGTGTCTATGTGTCAGCCCTGTGATGACCTGGCGACTTGTCCAGGGTGTACCCCGCCTTTTGCCCGTAGTCAGCTGGGATAGGCTCCAGCTTGCCTGCGACCCTGTAGAAGGATAAAGCGGCTAGAGATAATGAGATGAGATGGTTATCTCCGATGTAAATACCGTGTGTCTGTTTGCTTCGCGGCGTTTCAGCTCCTCTGCGCTCTGTTTAGCTTGCTCATTCCATAGTGAAATTACATGCCTGTATGCAGCTTAAGTAGCCACGAGCTCAGCTCGTATCATACAGCTGATTCGCGAAAAAAAAAAGACTTAAATCATCATGTGAATGGCCCATATGGTAATTTACCCACACCCCCCAGCAGGCTACAGTCCTGACAAAAACGAGACAATTTGCAACAAAAAATGTATGCTTTTCCAACAAAACAATCTATTATCTGAAATACTGATTGCATTCTTCAAGATCTCAACTTGCACATGATGGAAAAAAAACAAAAATCACAAATTTCGAAAAAAAAATGCTTCTTTTGCGATTATCTCGGATTTGTTTCGGCCAACATGTGTCCCTGGATTCAGTGAGGCGTCACATATTTGCATCGATGCTGCACCGATGTATTTTGTTGCGATATATCTTACACCGGTGTAAATTTTGTGGAGCGTTCACACGTCACAAACCTGCTTACTAGAGAGAACCGTGTTAGCACTGGTGCAGCCCCACTTGCGTTCACACGGCAGTTTTTGCGACCGTGCTATACGATAGTAATAATGTAGAAATTAAATATGTGCATGCGTGAAAATGTACTTCCTTTTCCCGGTTGTCATGGCATCACCAAGCGCCGGGAAAACAACGTGGATGAAGACACCAGTGTTGCCAGATACTGCTGATGGTTTCCAGCCCAAAATATGTTCAAATCCACCAAAATGCACTTAAAACCGCCCAATCTGGCAACACTGGAAGACACGCAGTTCTGTTGTTGTTGATATTCGCCATTTTGGAAGCGCAAAATACCAGGATGCAAGTTATGCAATGCCCGTATGTAATCAACTCTCCTCACGCGTAGCGAGTCTACCCCTGTAGCGTTCAGACGTCCCATTTTATATCGGTGCTGCCCCGCAAACTAGCATTTACTCCGGAGTAAATTTCTTAAACCACCTCCCGAGCAGGGTTAGATTTGCACCGGTTTAAGCAGCTTTCAGGGGCTACACCGGTATAACTTTGTACCGTGTGAACGCTCTACCGGGGCAGCCCCGGTGCTGCACCGGAGTAAAAGTTGCCGTGTGAACACCCCTATTTACTCCGGAGTAAATGCTAGTTTGCGGGGCAGCACCGATATAAAATGGGATGTCTGAACGCTACAGGGGTAGACTCGCTACGCGTGAGGAGAGTTGATTACATACGGGCATTGCATAATTTGCATCCTGGTATTTTGCGCTTCCAAAATGGCGAATATCAACAACAACAGAACTGCGTGTCTTCATCCACGTTGTTTTCCCGGCACTTGGTGATGCCATGACAACCGTCCACATGGCCATGAATGGCACGAAGTCGTCGATTTGTTCCCAAATTAATTGTAGAATGCGTTGTTTTCGTGCTCTCTTGTACTTGCACAACCTTTCCTTTCTCTCTTTTACCCTTTTACGGTGTCTGATAGACCACAACGTAGAAAGTTTGTCTGGAGAAGTATAAACCATGTTTTTTTGATATATCAATCACAAACAAGGCGGGAAAAGGAAGTCCATTTTCACGCATGCACATATTTCATTTCCGCATTATTACTATCGTATAGCACGGTCGCAAAAACTGCCGTGTGAACGCAAGTGGGGCTGCACCGGTGCTAACACGCTTCTCTCTAGTAAGCAGGTTTGTGACGTGTGAACGCTCCACAAAATTTACACCGGTGTAAGATATATCACAACAAAATACATCAGTGCAGCATCGATGCAAATATGTGCCGTGTGAACACCCCTTTGGATAGTCTCATCTCATTATCCTGTTCTACAGGGTCACAGGCAAGCTGGAGCCTATCCCAGCTGACTACAGGCAAAAGGCAGGGTACACCCTGGACAAGTCACCAGGTCATCACAGGGCTGACAGAGACAACCATTCACACTCACTTTAGAGTCACCAGTTAACCTGCATGTCTTTGGACTGTGGGGGAAACCAGAGCACCTGGAGGAAACCCATGCAGACAACATGCAAACTCCGCACAGAAAGGCACTCACCGGCCACGGGGCTTGAACCTGGACCTTCTTGCTGTGAGGCGACAGTGCTAACCACTACACCACCCTGCCGCCCTCTTGGATAGTCACAGTGAAAAAATATAATCTCATCTCATTATCTCTAGCTGCTTTATTTTTCTCTTTATCTTTCTTTATTTTCCAGGCAGTACGGTGGTGTAGTGGTTAGCGCGGTTGCCTTGCAGCAAGAAGGTTCCAGGTTTGAGTCCAGCAGCTGGCGAGGGCCTTTCTGTGTGGAGTTTGCATGTTTTCCCTGTGGGTTTCCTTCAGGTGCTCTGGTTTCCCCCACATGATCTGGGGTGGCCTTGAGCAAGGTACCTGGGTGCTCTGGTGTGGCTGCCCACTGGTGTGTGTTCACTGCTTCAGATGGGTTAAATGCAGAGGATGAATTTCACTGTGCTTGAAGTGTGCATTTGACTACAGGGCAGAGCATTTTTTAAGGATTTTCCACTAGGAGACCAACTGGTCTGGGCAATACAATCACAGGCCCCAGAGTCCATGCGGCTGCACCGCTGTGGCATATTCTGTGATGCAAAATGGTTCACCACTCACCATACAGACAAACACACTACAGTGACTACACAGCTATCAAGAGCAATTACCAAGCACAAATGTTATGTCAAAGACACTCAAAGTTACACAGTAATGACATCGGATTCTGACATCAGCCATCTCAGTAACCAAATTTTAGTTTTGTTTTTCTTAACCAACATGATCTTGTGTGTATATCTTATAACATAGATCTTTGTTTTCCTTGTTAAATGTATACTTACATGGTACTTGGTTAATTAATTGCAACTGATTGAACCAAATGATAAGACATAACTTGGTTTAAAATTTGGTCTCCCAGTGAAGCTGGTTTGGCATTGATTAGGAGACCAAATCTGGCCACTGGGAGACCATTTGGGCCTCCCAGTAACTATGTTAAAAAATGCTCTGCTACAGGGTCGCAGGCAAGCTGGAGCCTATCCTAGCTGACTATGGGCAAAAGGCAGGGTACACCCTGGACAAGTCGCCAGGTCATCACAGGGCTGACACACAGACAACCATTCACACCTACGGTCAATTTAGAGTCACCAGTTAACCTAACCTGCATGTCTTTGGACTGTGGGGGAAACCGGAGCAGCAGGAAGAAACCCACGCAGACATGGGGAGAACATGCAAACTCCACACAGAAAGGCCCTCGCCGGCCATGGGGCTCGAACCCGGACCTTCTTGCTGTGAGGCGACAGCGCTAACTACTACACCACCGTGCCGCCCCAATGACATTCGCTGGCTCTGTGACTTACAGTGCTCAGTGTAAATGAGTGCACCCCCTTTGAAAAGTAACATTTTAAACAATATCTCAATGAACACAATTTCCAAAATGCTGACAAGACAAAGTTTAATATAACATCTGTTTAACTTTTAATGTGAAAGTAAGGTTAATAATATAACTTAGATTACACATTTTTTCAGTTTTACTCAAATTAGGGTGGTGCAAAAATGAGTACATCCCACAACAAAAACTACTACATCTAGTACTTTGTATGGCCTCCATGATTTTTAATGACAGCACCAAGTCTTCTAGGCATGGAATGAACAAGTTGGCGACATTTTGCAACATCAATCTTTTTCCATTCTTCAACAATGACCTCTTTTAGTGACTGGATGCTGGATGGAGAGTGATGCTCAACTTGTCTCTTCAGAATTCCCCCCAAAAAATAATTTCTTTACACCACAAAGGTGAAGGCTACAATAAGATCAGCAAAGCTTTACTTATCAGTCAGAATACTGTAGCAAACGTGGTACAAAAAGTTAAGAAAGATGGAACTGCAACCATCTCACAGAGACGTCCAGGTCATCCACAGAAGTTAACACCTCGACAGGAGCGTCTTCTGATGAGAAGGGTTGAAGAAAATCGGCATGCAAGTTAACTGCAGTTATCTAAAGAAGTAGAAAGCCAAACTGGGGTGACTATTTCCCGTGACACAATACAGCGTACACTGCAGAGGAATGGCATGCATGGATGCCGTCCATGAAAGAAGCCTCTCCTAAAGCCCAGGCACAAAAAAGCCCGCTTAGAGTTTGCCAGGGCCCATGCTGACAAAGATGAAGACTACTGGGACTCTATACTCTGGAGTGTTCAGACCAAACTAAATGTTTTTGGAACTGATGGCTTCAAAACTGTATGGCATCACAAAGGTGAGGAATACAAAGAAAAATGCATGGTGCCTACAGTGAAACATGGTGGTGGCAGTGTCCTTATGTGGGGCTGCATGAGTGCTGCTGGTGTCGGGGAGCTGCATTTCATTGATGGCATCATGAATTCACAGACGTATTGCTGTATACTGAAAGAGAAGATGCTACCATCACTCTGTGCCCTTGGTTGTTGCGCACTTTTCCATGACTAAACACACATCTAAGGCCACTGTTGGATTTCTGAAGAAGAACAGGGTGAAGGTGATTCAGTGGCCAAGTATGTCTCCTGATCTGAACCCAATCGAACACCTATGGGGAATTCTGAAGAGACAAGTTGAGCATCACTCTCCATCCAGCATCCAGTCACTAAAAGAGGTCATTGTTGAAGAATGGAAAAAGATTGATGTTGCAAAATGTCGCCAACTTGTTCATTCCATGCCTAGAAGACTTGGTGCTGTCATTAAAAATCATGGAGGCCATACAAAGTACTAGATGTAGTAGTTTTTGTTGTGGGGTGTACTCATTTTTGCACCACCCTAATTTGAGTAAAACTGAAAAAATGTGTAATCTAAGTTATATTATTAACCTTACTTTCACATTATAAGTTAAACAGATGTTATATTAAACTTTGTCTTGTCAACATTTTGGAAATTGTTTGTGTTCATTGAGATATTGTTTAAAATGTTACTTTTCAAAGGGGGTGGACTCATTTACGCTGAGCAGTGAGCACTGTAATTAAGTTGCAAGCACACTACTTTAACACTGTATTAACCTCAGGTGGGAAATTTCAGTGTTACAGCAACAGACAAAAGACAATTAAGAATATAAGACAAAAAAACAACAACATAAAAGCAGGACAGCATAAATAAGGTAAAAATAAACAATAAGCAAACATACAAAAACCGTACAGAATATATACACAGAAAAATACAACCTCAATTACAAAAAAGTTGGGATGTTGTTTGAAAGATAAATTAAAACAGAATGTGATGATTTGCAAATCATAGAAACTCTATTTTTCATTGAAAATAGTACAAATGCAACATATCAAATGTTGAAACTGAGAAATCTTGTTGTTGTTGAAAAATATATGCTTATTTTGAATTTTATTCCAGCAACATGTTTCAAAAAAGTTGGGACTAGGTAACAAAAGACTGGAAAAGTCGTATCATGTTAAAAAAAAAAAAAAAAACCCACCAAATTACCATCCCAAATCAGAAAAAGTTGGGACGGTAAGGTAAAGGTTCATTGGCAACAGGTCAGTAACATGATTGGGTATAAAAAAAGCATCCCAGAGAGGTGGAGTCTCTCAGAAGTAAAGATGGGGAGGGGTTCACTGCTCTGAAAGACTGCGAGGGCAAACAGTGCAACAATTTAAGAATAACGTCCTTCAATGTAAAATTGCAAATAATTTGGAGATCACATTATCTATGGTACATAATATCATTAAAAGATGCAGAGAATCTGGAGAAATCTCTGTATGCAAGAGACAAGGCTGAAAACTGACATTGGATGCCTGTGATCTTCAGGCCCTCAGGGGACACTGCATTAAAAGCAGGCACGTGTCTGTAGTGGAAATCACTGTATGGGCTCAGGAACACTTCAGAAAAGCATTGTCTGTGAAAACACTTTATCACTACATCCAGTAATGCAAGTTAAAACCAGATATAAACAATATCCAGAAACACCGCCATCTTCTCTGGGCCCGAGCTCTTTTACGATGGACTGAGGTGAAGTGGAAAACCATCCTGTGGTCTGATGATTCAAAATTATTTTTAGAAATCATAGGCACTATGTCCTCCAGGCTGAAAAGGAGAGGGACCATCTGGCTTGTTATCAGTGTACAGTTCAAAAGCCAGCATCTGTGATGGTATGAGGGTGCATTAGTGCATATGACGTGGGTAGCTTGTACATCTGGGAAGGCATCATTAATGCTGAATGATATATACAGGTTTTGGAGAAAGATGCTGACATCGAGATGACGTCTTTTACAGGGGAAGGCCTTCGTTCTTTCAGCAAGACAATGCCAAACAGCTTTCTGCACATATTCCAACTACATGGCTCCATAGTAAGAGTCCAGGTGCTAAACTGGCCTGCCTACAGTGCTGACCTGTCTCCCACTTAAAACATTTGGAGCATTATGAAGCACAAAATGCAACAAAGGAGACCCTGGACTGTTGAACAACTGAAATTGTATATCAGGCAAGAATGGGACAACATTTCTCTTTCAAAACTACAGCAATTGGTCTCCTCAGTTCCCAAACATTTACAGACTGTTCTTCAACTTTTTTGAAATGTATTGCTGGCATGAAATTCAAAATGAGTATATATATTCTAAAAAAAAAACCCTAATATTTCTCAGTTTCAACATTTGATATGTTGTCTTTGTACTGTTTTCAATGAAATATAGGGGTTTCATGATTTGCAAAGTATCGCATTCTAGATTATGTGCAAAATATGACAGAATATAACAAGATACACTCGTGCTGATTACATCAGTGTGCAAAAATGTGATTGTGCAGCATTGGCCTGAGTAAAATTTTTTAAGTATGATGTTTATAATCCAAGAAATGCAAAAAAAAAAAAATCTCTATTCCTTCTCAGATGGAGAAGTTATGTGTAGAGTTATGTGTGGATCATAGTCTGATAGCTGCAGGTAGAAAGGACCTGTGAAAGCAATTCTTCCTGCATTGAGGCAGGAGTAACCTCCCACTCACTGTGCTCCTCTGTGCAATGATTTTTGGATGGAGCAGGTGTGAATGATTGCTCATGGTAACAATGAGCTTGGACAGTATCCTCTCCTACACCATCTCCACTGTGTCCAGTCTGGAACCCAGGACTGATCTAGCTTTTAACAATTTAAAGTCTGTTGGTGTCCTTTGTGGGTGGTGATGCCAGTGCCTCAGCACACGGCAATGTAGAAGATAACACTTGACACAACAGACTCATGGAATGTTCATAGCTGATGAAAATTAGGATGCTGTCCATATTCATTTCCCACCCCAGCTTCTCACTCAGGTGAACTCCCAGATATTTGTAAGTCTGTACCTCCATATATCCAGTTAGCAGATGGCCACCTAGAGGTGTCCACTGCAGCAGGTAGCGCTCTCTTTCTTGGCCCCTCCCCTCCCCTCTCTCTCTCTCAATCTCTCTCCTCCCCCTCTGGTTTCAGCTCCCCACAGCCAAGGTGCCAGGACCCTGAACTGGGTATTCACCCCACTTTTCCTCCCATCCTTCTGTTTCTTCTCTAATGCCCCCCATACTCCCTCTTACAGATTCAGTCGCAGGTGTAAAGAGTGCCACAGACTAGAAGCATTTCAAAAGTAAGAAATCAAGAACGTAGCTGAACAGTTTCACTGTTAAGCTATTTAGACTAGGTCAGAATTGCAAAAAGGGGCTTAAATAAGGAGTTGCAGGCATTTGTGAGTAAAAGTTGGCAAACAAACTTTTCTAAAGGTATTTTTTGCGCTGAATCCATTTTTGCTGTTTGCCAAGCTGTATCTCATATGTGGAGCCCAGTAGAGGGCACATTTGCATATAATTTGCATATTTCGAGTATTTCAATATAAAACTCTTCAATGTTGTACAGTATGAAAAAAGTAAAATAGCAGAAAGTTGCATATACCTCTTGGCTAAATAAGTACCAAATTTGGCTTCAATTGGGTGAAAGGAACTCTCAAAAACAGACTTTAGGTAGTGTGTGTGGTCCAAATTACCATATTAAATTATAAAATTCGTGGTCTTGAGTTTATAGACTATATAATAGACTATATAAAGGGTAATTCTTTCTGCTGAATCCATTTAGGCAGTCTTTTTATTTGTAACTCAGTAGAGTGGCAGTCTCATAGGCTAAAAAAATAAACAAATTTCTCAGCTCTGGCTCAAAAATAAAATCTTAAATTGCGACAGAAGATTTATTGGGTACAGAAAACAAACATAGGCTAATATTTAAAATACATAATATTTATCTCAGAATATTTTTGGTGAACACAACTTTTTATCCATTTTTTTAATGTATATATATTTTTGGTCTTTTTTGCCTTTATGTAGGACATTTAGAGGGCGAGAGGAAATGATTGGGAGAGAGAGATGGGGAAGGATCGGGAAATGACCTTGGGTCAGACTCAAACCTGGGTCCCCGGATTTATGTTACAGCATCCCAGCCAACCAAGCCACGGCACCTCCAGAACTTTGATTTTTTTTTTTTTACTTGAATGCATCCATATAGGAACATCAAAATCATATGTACATAAATGATCTGTAACTATGTAATGTAACTAGGGTGATGGTTTAACATATAAACATATATTAACATAAAACTATAAACAACAACATGACAAGATTCTCCAATATGACTAATTTTCACAAAACAGCAAAAATACCACAGACTGTGATATCATGCCTGGCCAATGATCTTAAAATGAAGTTAACTAAACTAAAGTTCAGCAATTGCTACATTCTGCATCACTTGTTTTACACTTACATGCAGCAGAGCAACGTAAATGGGACTTTTTGCACATACATCGTGCACTCATACATCTTGAGGTGCGGCTGCAGCTGATCAGTTCCAAACAGTAGTCTGGGACTGGAGGAAGTGACATCAAGATGGGCACTAGTGTAGAACCTTCCAGTCTCCATCCCATTTTCTCTGGAGGAGGAAGGACAGGATATGGCTTGTTTGCTTGGTGCCACAAAGCAGATTGGTAATGTGCCCGACGGATATGAAATGACAGTGCATCACTGGTTGGTGGAAGACTCTCTGGAGCTCGGGACTGTACAAATAGGAGTTCCCTTGCCTTGTTCACGCTGGTTACATTGTGAGCCCGATACACCTTACACACAAATAATTCAGCATCTTTTGCAGTTTGTTCATCCAGTTCGCCTCGACCTATGCCTGTGAGGAGGTGATGATGTTCTTTGAAAGCTTTCCAGCATGTTTTCTTCCCATCTCCAAGTAGATATGATGTGGTATCACAACCAGTCAAGGCATGAAATGCAATGATATCTTCCATTGCACTGTCATCAAGCAAAAGTTGTTCTGCAATCAAGTGAAGACATTCTGTATGTTCTGAACAAGAAGCACTCTTTGGATAGCATCTCTGTAATTAGTGTCGTGAAGCCTTTTTCTGTCTTCTGCAGCTGCTTTTAATGTGAGAAGGCCCTGTTCAGTTGCTTTGAATACCTGATCTCTCTTGGACTCTTTGCATATAATGCAGGTATCCAATGGTATTGACTGGTCTAGCTTCAAGCTACACACAGCTTCCATAATGATGTTCTTACAATCTGACAGACTTCATGGATGATCTTACCGACAGAAATATTTTAAATGCTACCAGAAATGTTGGCTTATATAGCTCTTTGGATAGAGTTTTATGGTGATGAACTAGGGCTGGGCGATATGGAGGAAAAACATATCTCGATTTCTTCTATATCTCGATATACGATATATATCTCGATATTTTCAAATCCCCCTAAATAAATAAAAAATAAGTAAAACTTCTGCTAGTAGGGACAGAACTGTATCAGTTTTTAAACTGCTGTGGGACAAAACTGTCTGTGCTGCTGCTCCGCAGTACGATGTTTGCCTACTGCAGCATGGGCGATCGAAGCACGGGCAGTCTGAGTGAAGTCGCTGGAGTAGCCAACCGAAGGCATGCAGTGGAAATATGTGAAAACGCAATCAAGTAAATGCTACTGCACAATATTAAATGCTACTTATCTTTCAACTAACAGCGTTTTGAGGTGTTACAGAGTGATAGGGTGACCAAACCTCTGTAATTCCAAAAAGTAATTTTTTTTCTCGATTAATTCGACATCTCAAAATCCATATCGAGATACTTGTCCATCTCGATACATCTTAAATATCAATATATTGCCCAGCCCTATGATTAGCAATATTTAAACACTGTATGGAAATAGAAATGATGGCAAAAAGTGATTTTATTTTGAATTAAAGTTCTTGTGGATAAGTTTGAAGTTAATTTACAAACTCTGATGTGATGGCAACAGTTTCCTTGCATCCTCAATGAAATGACTCAGGAATGTAAGATTTTCTATTTGTCTGCTTGAAATATAGGGATAAAAGAAGACATATTCAGGACAACAATAAGAAATGAAAGTGCAATTGTCCTTGTCACATACAAGTACCATAATTTTCACTACAAATAAACCTCCTAGACTTGATCATTATTGTTGTACATGATGTAAAATAAAAAAAACGGAATTTACTGAAATTTTAGAGGTTGTCTTAGATTTTGTGCTCTACAGACTTCCACATAAGAGATACAGCTTGGCAAACAGCAAAAATGGATTCAGCACAAAAAATACTTTTAGAAAAGTTTGTTTGCCAACTTTTACTCAAAAATGCCTGGGGGTGTCACATTATCTGAAAATCGACCTAGTCTAATTGATATTTTATTGTATCAAACTGTATCCTCATATCTAACATCGCATCCAGCCATCACTACTCATGCCCCTCAGACTCCAAACACAAGTGAGTGTGCAGATATTTTCTTTTCTCAACATTTGCCATTGTTTGTTCCTCATATTATACTGTTTAATGTGAGGCTTTTCTTGCTCACCATGGTTTTTCTCTCTCACACTCTATCTGCCTCACAGATCAGGTTCTCCAGCTTCCTCACTCTGTCCTCCAGATTGGACCTCTCCCTGGCCACTGGAGCACTGGACACCTCCACCTCCTGATTCTTCTCCTCAGCTTTGCTCAGTGCACCATCCAAATGTTGTTGGCTTTATTTATTTTTACATACGCACACATTCAGACATTCTGAAGACTCACAAAGAATTCAGGGAAACTGAAAAGTCCTAAAGAAGAACAAAGAAACACACAAACACTTTTGGAAAGTCATGAGTTCTGCAAATTGCATGAGATTTAGTGAGGACAGGTGTAAAAGACAAAAGGTGTCCAGAGGATATCTAAACATGAACTGACACATAAAATCTCAGTTTCAGGATCACAGGGGTGGCACGGTGGTGTAGTGGTTAGCACTGTTGCCTCACAGCAAGAAGGTTCTGGGTTTGAGCCCAGTGGCCTTTCTGTGTGGGGTTTGCATGTTCTCCCTGTGTCTGTGTGGGTTTCCTCCGGGTGCACTGGTTTCCCCCACAGTCCAAAGACATGCAGGTTAGGCTACTTGGAGGCTCTAAATTGACCGTACGGTAGGTGTGAATGGTTGTTTGTCTCTATGTGTCAGCCCTGTGATGATCTGGTGACTTGTCCAGGGTGTACCCTGCCTCTCACCCACAGTCAGCTGCGATAGGCTCCAGCTTCCCCATGACCCTGCACAGGATAAGCAGTTACGGATGGTTTCCAGACAGACTTGTCTCATTTTGGACACATTTTCATGACATGTTCATTCAGTCAGTCATGTTCAGTTATAGCTCTGTGTTCAGTCTAAAGGGCCATGTCACCAACAATACAGTGGAAACGTAACAGATATGGATACACTGTGTTCATCAGAATTCTAAGGACACCGTATGCATGAAAACTGCAATAACAGGAATGAACTCTGCTTTGCGTTCCTTAGCTTAGTCCTGGAAAAATCAACTTCATTTCCTCCTCAAGATGTACCCATCCCTTTAATTTAGTTATTTAAATTATTAGTTGTTGTTTTTTAAAAGGTAAGTCTATAATGGTATTAAACAACTTTTCTGCAATCTTCTGAAAAAAATGCAATGACAAATTCTCACACTTTAATGAATATTTGTTAGAAAGATTCTCAAAACATGCAGAATGAACTTGAACAACTTGAAGCTTTGCAAAGTCCATGGATTATGTGTTTCTGTATCCATTTTTGCAGAGTTGAAAAGAAAAAAGTATGTAGTTTCATTTGTCTGTCAAAATGCAGCATATTTCCATCTATAGTGATCTACACTCACCGGCCACTTTAACTGGAACGTGTTGTTGATTCTAAGATTCCTGTTCTTGGCTGCAGGAGTGGAACCCAGTGTGGTCTTCTGCTGTTGCATGCTGAGATGCTTTTCTGCTCACCACGATTGTAAAGAGTTGCTATGAGTTACTATATCCTTCCTGGCAACTCGAACCAATCTGGCCATTTTCCTCTGACCTCTCTTATCAACAAGCCATTTCCACCCACAGAACTGTCGCTCACTCACTCGATGATGTTTTTTGTTTTTCGCACCATTCTGTGTAAATTCTAAAGACTGTTGTGTGTGAAAACCCCAGGAGATCAGCAGTTTCTGAAATACTCAAACCAGTCCATCCGGCTCAAACCAACACCCACAGTGCCAGAGTGAAAGTCACACTGAGATCACAATTTTTCCCATTCTGATTTTTGAAGTGAACATTAACTGAAGCTCTTGATTTGTATCTGCATGATTTTATGCATCGTGCTGCTGTCAAGGGGTTGGCTGATTAGAGAACTGCATAAAACAGCAGGTGGATGAGTGTACCTAATAAAGCGGCCGGTGAGTGTAAATTTTGTTAGGTTTTGAACTGAAACTTAGTTGTTCTGAACAGAATAGCTAAATGTCTGCAAAATTTGCTGTATTTGTACAGAATTTTGCTGGTGGTGAACAAGAGAGGGGGCGGCACGGTGGTGTAGCGGTTAGCACTGTCACCTCACAGCAAGAAGATTCTGGGTTTGAGCCCAGCAGCCGGCGAGGGCCTTTCTGTGTGGAGTTTGCATGTTCTTTCCGTGTCCGCGTGGGTTTCCTCCGGGTGCTCCGGTTTCCCCCACAGTCCAAAGACATGCAGGTTAGGTAGGTTAACTGGTGACTCTAAATTGACCGTAGGTGTGAGTGTGAGTATGATGTGAATGGTTGTTTGTCTCTGTATCAGCCCTACGATAACCTGGCGACTCGTCCAGGGTGTACCCCACCTCTCACCCGTAGTCAGCTGGGATAGGCTCCAGCTTGCCTGCGACCCTGTAGAACAGGATAAAGCGGCTAGAGATAATGAATGGATGGATGGATGAACAAGAGCGGTATTCATGAATTGGAAATTGCTGATCAAGTCTTTCAGTTTAATTCAGTTTAATACAGTGTATGGTACATATATACTGTTTCATATACTTTTCTGTTAATACATACTCTGAACTTTAATGAAACAAACCTCGGAGAGAAATCTTGGAAGAAAAAAAAAGAAGTTAAGATAACCTAATACACATTGAAAGCAACCACTGCTTCATGGCTTCATGGCGCCATCTACAGGCGTGAGATGGTAACTGATGGACTTATGAGGTCGAAAGGAAAAATCAGAAGAAGAAACTGGCGAATAAGAATTCAACTTTAGCCTTAGAACTCTATCATATTTCAAGATAAAGTAGTACACACACACACACACACACACACACCTCACTCGCCCCTCCTTCAGGTGGTCTTTTTCCCCTCAAGCTTGGGTCCTCTACCAGGGGCCTGGGAGTTTGAGGGTCCTGCGCAGTATCTTAGGACTGCTCTTTCCTGGACAGAGATCTTGTATGTTGTTCCTGGAATCTGTTGGAGTCACTTTCCCAGTTTGGGGGTCACTGCACCAAGGGCTCCTATCACCACAGGGACCACTGTTGTCTTCATCTTCCACATCTTTTCTAGCTCTTCTTTCAGCCCTTGATACTTATCAAGCTTCACTTGGTATTGTCACATCTATTACCACAACCTTGTTCTCCCGTGTGTGTGTGTACAACCCCAATTCCAAAAAAGTTGGGACACTGTGTAAAACATAAATAAAAACAGAATGTGAAGATTTGCAAATCATGGAAATCCTATATTTCATTGAAAATAGTACAAGGACAACATATCAAATGTTGAAACTGAGAAATTTTATTGTTTTTGAAAAATATATGTTCATTTTGAAAATGATGTCAGTAACACATTTCAGAAAGGTTGGGAAAGGGGGCAACAAAAAACTGAAAGTTGTGTAATGCTAAAAAAAAAAAACCTAATTTGGTTCATTGGCAGCAGGTCAGTAACATGATTGGGTATAAAAAGAGCATCCCAGAGAGGCAGAGTCTCTCAGAAGTAAAGATGGGGAGGGGCTCACCGCTCTGTGAAAGACTGCGTGGGCAAACAGTGCAACAAGTTAAGAATAACATTCCTCAGTGTAAAATTGCAAAGAATTCGGGGATCACATCATCTATGGCACATAATATTAAAAGATTCAGAGAATATGGGGAAATCTCTGTATGCAAGAGACAAGGCTGAAAACTGACACTGGATGCCTGTGATCTTCAGGCCCTCAGGGGACACTGCATTAAAAGCAGACGTGTTTCTGTAGTGGAAATCACTGTATGGGCTCAGGAACACTTCAGAAAACCATCGTCTGTGAAAACAGTTCATTACTGCATCCACAAATGCAAGTTAAAACCAGATATAAACAATATTCAGAAACACTGCCACCTTCTCCGGGCCTGGGCTCTTTTACGATGGACTGAGACAAAGTGGAAAATTGTCCCGAGGTCTGACAAATCAAAAGTAGAATTATTTTTTAATTTTTTTAAAGAAATCGTGGACACCACGCCCTCCAGGCTAAAGAGGAGAGGGACCATCCGGCTTCTTATCAGTACACAGTTCAAAAGCCAGCATCTGTGATGGTATGAGGGTGCATTAGTGCACATGACATGAGTAGCTTGTACATCTGGGAAGACATCGTTAATGCTGAATGATATATACACGTTTCAAAGCAATATGCTGCCATCCAGACAAAATCTTTTTCAGGGAAGGCCTTCCTTCTTTCAGCAAGACAATGCCAAACCGCTTTCTGCACATATTAAAACTGCATGGCTTTGTAGTAAAAGAGTCCGGGTGCTAAACTGGCCTGCCTGCAGTCCAGACCTGTCTCCCATTTAAAACATTTGACGCATTATGAAGCACAAAATATCACAAACAAGATCCCGAACTGTTGAGCAATTGAAATTGTATATCAGGCAAGAATGGGACAACATTTCTCTTTCAAAACTACAGCAACTGGTTTCCTCAGTTCCCAAATGTTTGCAAAGTGTTGTTAAAAGTAGAGGTGATGCAACACAGTGGTAAACATGCCCCTGTCCCAACTTTTTTTGAAACATGTTGCTGACATGGGCGGCACGGTGGTGTAGTGGTTAGCGCTGTTGCCTCACAGCAAGAAGGTCCGGGTTCGAGCCCCGTGGCCGGCGAGGGCCTTTCTGTGCGGAGTTTGCATGTTCTCCCCGTGTCTGCGTGGGTTTCCTCCGGGTGCTCCGGTTTCCCCCAAAGACATGCAGGTTAGGTTAACTGGTGACTCTAAATTGACTGTAGGTGTGAATGGTTGTCTATGTGTCAGCCCTGTGATGACCTGGCGACTTGTCCAGGGTGTACCCCGCCGTTCGCCCGTAGTCAGCTGGGATAGGCTCCAGCTTGCCTGCGACCCTGTAGAACAGGATAAAGTGGCTAGAGATAATGAGATGAGAAGAATATTTCTCACTTTAAACATTTGATATGTTGTCTTTGTACTATTTTCAATGAAATATGGGGTTTCCATGATTTGCAAATTATTGCATTCTGTTTTTATTTACAGTTTACAAAGCGTCCCAACTTTTTTCGAATTGGGGTTTTATATATGTACAGTATATATATATAAATTTTGGGCACTCCTTTTAATTCAATGTTTTTTTAAAATATTATTACTTAAAAGACACCCCATGTCTTAAAGTAATGATGGATGTCGTTTCTCTTTACTTAGTTGATTGGTTCTTGACATAATATGGATTACTACAGATGTGGAATAGGGCTATTTACTGTATTTTTATTTACTATTTACTGTTTGATCGCTAACACATTATGAAAGCAAGAAATACCACTAATTAACTAATTAACAAAGCATTCTGGGCGACTACCTAGAAGCTGGTTAAGATAATACCAGTAGAAGTACAAAGCATCATCAAGGTGAATGGTGGCTACTTTGAAGAATCTAAAATCTCATCTCATTATCTCTAGCCGCTTTATCCTGTCCTACAGGGTCGCAGGCAAGCTGGAGCCTATCCCAGCTGACTACGGGCGAAAGGCGGGGTACACCCTGGACAAGTCGCCAGGTCATCACAGGGCTGACACATAGACACAGACAACTATTCACACTCACATTCACACCTACGGTCAATTTAGAGTCACCAGTTAACCTAACCTGCATGTCTTTGGACTGTGGGGGAAACCGGAGCACCCGGAGGAAACCCACGCGGACACGGGGAGAACATGCAAACTCCACACAGAAAGGCCCTCGCCGGCCACGGGGCTCGAACCCGGACCTTCTTGCTGTGAGGCGACAGCGCTAACCACTACACCACTGTGCCGCCCAGAATCTAAAATATGAAACATATTTTTTTTACACTTTTTTGTTTACCACATAATTCCATATATGTTCCATATGTTATTTCATAGTTTTGATGTCTTCAGTATTGTTCTACAATGCAAAAAATAGTCACAATACAGAAAAAGCTATGGATGAGTAGGGGTGTCCAAACTTTTGCCTGTTATTACTAAAACTTGTAGCGTCCTAACATCCGTCGCAAAGACGCGGACAAAAAGCCCAGAAATTCCTCTTTACCCGAGTAAAAATGATACAGGATTTATCTTGTAGTGTCCTGATCCCCAGATCTTTAACCCAGCCACATATAAAAAGTTGTGCTCCTCCATGCTCTTCCAGGTTTTCATCTGTGTGTCCGTGTAGCACGATGTCTGCAGCACCAGGTAGTTTGAGATATTGTGGAACTCAATGGATGGATAATTTTCCAACTCATAATGAATGAATGAATAACTTTATTTAAATATGATAAGGTGATCAGCAGAGCTGGTGGGGTCGTGCATGTACAGATACAAATAATTATGGATACAAAAGACTAATAATATACACAATCTTAAAAAAAAAAACACTTTAAAATCTTTAATCCCTTTTGACTGAAAATGCCCTGCATGCAAGGTTTGGATTCTGACACATCCATACAGTTTTAAATACAATACGTACATTAAAAGAATGTTTTTAACTGCATTTATTTAATTCCTGGGCTCCCATCTGTAACAGGGAGTGATGTTGCATTCCATTAATGCACTTTCCAACAGATTATTAGATTCTAATAAAATAGATAAGCCAAAATAATTGGGGATCTTTTTAATGGGCCCTGACTCGTTACAAGTATGAATAGGTGGGCCTTAAAGTAGAAAAGGTTGAGAACCCCTGCTTTAACTGTCACTCCCCATACTCTTTCTTTGGTCTTCATTTTCATGTTGAGTCTGATGCTGCCATCTTTTTTTTTTAAATCTTTATTTATTGAACAATGAGCAGCTGACATCTCCAGTTTCTTCAGTGAAAAATAATGAACAGAATGTGTACACATATACGAAACATACAGACGTACATACAGAACATGTACACATATACATATACATACATACATTCATACATACATGCGCACACATACATACTCATATCAGGGATCTTATCTCATTGTCCTTTTATCTTCCCTTATTTCCTTATACATGCTTTTATGAACTATATCACATGGAACATGGGATGTGAAGAAAGAAGTACTGTTATCCACACATATATAGGAGAAAGATACACACACATGCGTACACCAAAAAAAAAATTATAGAAATAATAAAAATAATAGTAATGAAATCAGACCAATAATACAAAACAAATATCACTAGAAGGTGTACATACAGCAATTACCTCTATAATCGCAAATCTGTCAACATCTGTCATCATCAACATCACTCACGATTACACCTACTATTCCTGGGGTACCCAGATGCTGCCATCTTTTATAATTTGGTTGGGCGGGGAATATAGAAATGGGTTCTGTCCGTCCAGTCATGTTTTCGTTTCCGGGCCATATCTTTAAAACTACTGAAGATATCTTCAGGAAACTTTGTATACATATCAAGCAATATGTGAACTGGTGTCTTTTGCTATTTTGGATTTTTGGAAAAAAATGAGTATTTTTCAAATATTTACATAAAAAATAGATTTTGACTTAGTTTCTAAGAGCAATGTTCATTTCCAGAGCATATATCCAAAACTATTCAAGATATGGATTTGGATTTGAAACTTGGTATACTCTGCAAAAAATTGAAAACTGAATTTGAGGAGAAAATTCCTTACGACTAGTGAAATTATCTTGCTGCATGGACAGATCATTTTACTTGACAAGACATCTTGGAATAACTTGGTTACAATCTAGAACTAGTTTTAATAATCTCAGAGTTGGTGTCTTGTATTCTTAGACACTGCAAAAATGATATCTTAGCAAGTTAGAATATCTTGAATATAGTTGAAACAGTCTAGTATTTCCTATTATAATAATACAAGACACCAGTTCTGAGATTATTAAAACTAGTTCTAGATTGTAACCAAGTTATTCCAAGATGTCTTGTCAAGTAAAATGATCTGTCCATGCAGCAAGATAATTTCACTCGTTGTAAGGAATTTTCTCCTCAAATTCAGTTTTTAGTTTTTTTGCAGTGTACATGTTAACAAGGTGATGTAGATGTGCCTTTTCATACTAAGACATTTGAGAAATTTTAATTTTGCATGTTTCCATGGAGGGGCAGCACGGTGGTGTAGTGGTTAGCGCTGTCGCCTCACAGCAAGAAGGTCCTGGGTTCGAGCCCCGGGGCCGGCAAGGGCCTTTCTGTGCGGAGTTTGCATGTTCTCCCCGTGTCCGCGTGGGTTTCCTCCGGGTGCTCCGGTTTCCCCCACAGTCCAAAGACATGCAGGTTAGGTTAACTAGTGACTCTAAATTGACCGTAGGTGTGAGTGTGAATGGTTGTCTGTGTCTATGTGTCAGCCCTGTGATGACCTGGCGACTTGTCCAGGGTGTACCCCGCCATTCGCCCGTAGTCAGCTGGGATAGGCTCCAGCTTGCCTGCGACCCTGTAGAAGGATAAAGCGGCTAGAGATAATGAGATGAGATGAGATGCTTCCATGGAAACAATTTCAGACTTAGTCTCTCAGGTTAGTCTTAGGCGTAGGCTTTGTTTCCGGAGCAGAACTTGAAAACTATGAGTGGTACGGTCTTGAAAGTTGGTACATGTGTTGATTAAGCAATATATTTGTGCCTTTTGATATTAAGAAATGTGAGAAATTTTAATTTTTAGCTCACCTGGATCAATGGTCTGGCGGGTTTATACCATGGGCTGCTGAGGTCAGTGTAAAGAGGTAGGGTTGGTTTCCTACAGCACAACTTGAAAAATGTGACAAATAATATCTTAAAACTTGGTATATAGTTGGTATATACCGTAAGTCAGGGGACGTAGATGACTCTGTCTTCTTGTTTTCTTTAATAGATCACTCCTACACACTACAAAACACACAGTGTTCTCCTAGTTGTGACTTTTCTACACAATAGCTAAAATCATGTCTGAGAGGCTGGTTACTCACTAGCATCCATTACTAGTGGTACAGTCAACAGGCACTGAGCAGTCAGGATGGGCGGAGCTAAACAGGCACTGAGCAGTCAGAATGGGCGGAGCTAAACAGGCACTGAGAAGTCAGGATGGGTGGAGCTAAACAAGCACTGAAGTCAGGATGGGCGGAGCTAAACAGGCACTGAGAAGTCAGGATGGGTGGAGCTAAACAAGCGCTGAAGTCAGGATGGGCGGAGCTAAACAGGCACTGAGCAGTCAGGATGGGCGGAGCTAAACAGGCACTGAGAAGTCAGGATGGGCGGAGCTAAACAGGCACTGAGAAGTCAGGATGGGCGGAGCTAAACAGGCACTGAGAAGTCAGGATGGGCGGAGCTAAACAGGCACTGAGAAGTCAGGATGGGCGGAGCTAAACAGGCACTGATAAGTCAGGATGGGCGGAGCTAAAGAGGCACTGAGCAGTCAGGATGGGCGGAGCTAAATAGGAAGTCAGGATGGGCGGAGCTAAACTGGCACTGAGAAGTCAGGATGGGTGGAGCTAAACAGGCACTGAGCAGTCAGGATGGGCGGAGCTAAACAGGCACTGATAACTCAGGATGGGCGGAGCTAAAGAGGCACTGAGCGGTCAGGATGGGCGGAGCTAAACAGGCACTGAGAGGTCAGGATGGGCGGAGCTAAACAGGCACTGAGAAGTCAGAATGGGCGGAGCTAAACAGGCACTGAGAAGTCAGGATGGGTGGAGCTAAACAGGCACTGAGCAGTCAGGATGGGCGGAGCTAAACAGGAAGTCAGGATGGGCGGAGCTAAACAGGCACTGAGAAGTAAGGATGGGCGGAGCTAAACAGGCACTGGGAAGTCAGGATGGGCGGAGCTAAACAGGATTCTGAGCCCAGTGTTATTGCGGTAACACGCTTGGAACGAGCGAGCCCGCATTTAGTGAAAACCCTTTTGTTGTTGTTCAGACCCTCTGAGGCCTTCGCGATCGCAGCGAGTCACCAGCTCTGAAGTCGACACTTCCGTAGTTTATTGGCTCGCGACGGATCGAGCTGCTGGAAGGCGGTGACGTCGCAGCTACATTGTATCGCTGTGCTTTAGTTCCCGTGGAGGTTCTGTGCGGTTCCTTGTGTTCTCCGTGTCTCTGTAATCCGTGTGTGCAGGACAGAAGCTGCTCGAAGGTCGCCTAATGATAAACAAACAAACAAACAACAACAGTGTGATGGTGGGTCCTCGGTGTCACATAGCTCCGTAAGGTAAGGATGAATTCTACAGGAATGTAATCTATACTCCTGGAAAATCTGATAGACTGTAATAATTATTGGCACCCTCGGTAGAAAATATTGGGGGTGTGGAAAAAACTGCCTTGATCTTAATCTCCTCCTGATGATTTTGAGACCACTCCTCCTCAGTGCAGGCTCTCTATAGGTTCTCCAGGGCCTCAGATCTTCATCCCACATGGTTTCAGTGGTATCAGGTGACTGAGATGACCACATCAAAAGCTTCATTCTCTTGAATTGTCCATTCTTGCCCATCCTAAAGGTGCTCTGTTGGATGGAGATCTAGGGACTGGAGAGACCAATGATCAATGACTCTTGACTTCATGGAAGCAGTTTGAGATGACTTTGTGACATGGTGCGGTATCATGATGGATATAGCCATTATATGATGGTAGATTTTGGCAGTAAGGTGACGCAATGGGCCCAATGTGTCAAGGTGGTTTAGCCCCAAGTGTATTCGTCCCATCATTGAATTGACCTGAGTTGGGTGATAATTCTGCCTTCTAAAGGCCAATTTATGCTGACAACCCAGTCCTCGCAGATAGCGTCGCATACAGTGTCTGCGTAGCCCCCCCCCCACCTTCGCAGACGCTCTGCGCTCACCTCCCAAAAATTGTGACCACCGCAGAAGCCTCGCAGACAGCGTCGCAGACAAGAGGGCTCTGATTGGTCCACTCTACATCCGCTGTACACGCACTTCCGCTTCCCTACTTTCCCGGTTTGGTTTGGTTTCACGATCGGCATTTTTAAAAACACGAGCAAAGATGGAGCAGCACGAAGAGCGGTTGATTGAGGAAGTACGTACATCTATACGACTCCAGTTCTAGTCATTATAAAAAAAAAAGTTCTAGTCATTATAAGTAACCGGAGGATAAACACTCCACTAACCACACCCACCAACTACTCCTAGCGACGTCGCGCCCCCTTGCGTTGTGCCGGTGAATAACATCGCGCACGCCTACTCCCCGCTCAACGATAAATTACAACTGTCTGCGAAAAGCTATCTGCGAAAGCCTTGTCGCAAGAGCATGCAGAGGCCTTAAGGGCCCGTCTACACGAGTACATTTTTGTCGAATCCACATAAATACTTTATCGTTTCGGCCTCGCGTCCAGACGGATCTGGCTTTTTCGAGGTGTGAAACTGGTATTTTTTGAAAACGGGTCCCAAAGTGGGAAAATCCTAAAACGCCGGATAGCCCGGAGTTGTCTGAACAGCGAATGCGGATTTTTTCAGAAACGATGACGTATAAGCCCCACCTCTCTAACCTTTAACCTCAGCCTCCGCCACTAGACGCGTCATAACAACAACAATGGCGGACTACAGGCTTCTACCGTATAGTTCCACTTCATTGTCGGGCCACACAAAAGACTCTCCTCTTCCTCTCAGAGTTATGCTGGCCATGATCGTCCTCTTCTCGTGTTATGAGCTTGTTTGTAAACAGCGCGTGACCTTTATACGCATGCTCCATGGCTTCTCTTCCGGTTTTAGTGTGTTGGTGTGGCGGCGTCACAGCACCACATACAGGCCTGGCATATGTACGACAGCGTTTTGGGTGGACACAGATATTTCTGGAAACGACGCCGTGTTTACGGAGATTTTTTTCAAAATGACAGCGTATTGGGTGTGGACGGGCCCTAAGACAATTCTATAGCCCGGAGCCATATATTGATTGTCGGCCATTTTGCCGTGACAACTAACATGCTGAACATCTGACATTCTTCAAGTGGTTTAATCCCATCATTTAACTGAACTAAGTTTGATCGCAATTATACCTTCTAAGACACCAATAACAGTTATTTATGAGTGCTTTTAGAATTAAGTATCACAAACTGTATATTACCAGCAATCCATAATGTTTCTTAGAATGACGATCGCATCTTTAGAATGTCCTTTTGAAACTGCTCTGTTGTGCTGCAGAGATTTCAACATGGAAACCCTTGATTTGATTTGATTTGATTTGATTTAGCTTGCTAGTCAGTTTTTCTTGAGCTACTTTAAGTTAGTTTACATAAGTCAAATGAAAAATCCAGTCCAAAACTTCAAGTTCAAACTTTCCTTTAAAAAGCTTAGGCATAGGTTTCCCAATAATGTTGCACTTTAAGGCTAAAGAGCAAGTTGGAAGATGCTCTTAAGTAACATGTCTCTGTACATGGTTTTTCCGAACTCACTTGTAAGAAGGGGTCTTAAGAGCAACTTTGCAATGCACTTCCTCTATATCGGAATTAGTAGTTGCTAAAGGCATTTGTACTGTAGTTGCTGAAGGCATTAGTAGTTGTTAAATCCAGTCAGTGAGGTCACATGGTGTTCGTTTTTTACCAAAACCAATGAAATATAATGTGTTTGAAATATATATATATATATATATATATATATATATATATATATATATATATAGTGTGTGTGTGTGTATATATATATATATATATATATATATATATATATATATATATATATACACATACACACATATACACACACACATACACACACACATATATATGTGTGTGTGTGTGTGTATATATATATATGTATGTGTGTGTGTAAATTAATAATTGAAACTATTTAATATTTTTGGACAATATTTTTTTTTCCAAGCATTTTTTTTAGTTAAATGAACAAACGTTCACACGAAAAAATGAGCAAATAATAAACTAAATAATTCAGTAAATGTTTTCCCTGTGCTCGCTCACTTCACCGTTACCCAATCAAGCAGTCAGGATTATTTCAACTGTTATTCATAATGCAAAGTTGGCAGTGTTCTCCCTATATATTCTCTCACACACACACACACACACACACACACACACACACACACACACACACACAATGTTAAAGGTGCAGAAATTTCTCATTTGTGACACTAAATTAGATAATCGCTCACCTAATGGAGTTAGAAAAAGAAAGAAAGCACAACTTTATTCATCACACACTTGTGAAATTCCTTTCTGCATTTAACCCATCTGAAGCAGTGAACACACACACATACCCAGAGCAGTGGGCAGCCATACTAACAGCGCCCGGGGAGCAGTTGGGAGTTACGTGCCTTGCTCAAGGGCACCTCAGCCCAAGGCCGTCCCATATTAACCTAACCGCATGTCTTTGGACTGTGGGGGAAACCGGAGCACCCGGAGGAAACCCACACAGACACTGCGAGAACATGCAGATCCACAAAGAAAGGCCCCTGCCAGCCGCTGGGCTTAAACCCAGAACCTTCTTGCTGTGAGGTGACCGTGCTAACCACTTACACCACTGTGCCACCCAAATTTAAATTTGATTAAAATGTGGCGATATCAGTGTGACATTCCGATATCCATACGCAATTACATCTCATCTCATTATCTCTAGCCGCTTTATCCTGTTCTACAGGGTCGCAGGCAAGCTGGAGCCTATCCCAGCTGACTACGGGCGAAAGGCGGGGTACACCCTAGACAAGTCGCCAGGTCATCACAGGGCTGACACATAGATACAGACAACCATTCACACTCACATTCACACCTACGGTCAATTTAGAGTCACCAGTTAACCTAACCTGCATGTCTTTGGACTGTGGGGGAAACCGGAGCACCCGGAGGAAACCCACGCGGACACGGGGAGAACATGCAAACTCCACACAGAAAGGCCCTCGCCGGCCACGGGGCTCGAACCCGGACCTTCTTGCTGTGAGGCGACAGCGCTAACCACTACACCACTGTGCCGCCCACGCAATTCCATAACATATTGAAATATATTCATAATGTTTTTTCGTATATCTATTTAATAATTAACTCCATGTACTTGCAACGTACAAGAAAACTAATTGAACACCGGCAGCAGAAATCAAGATGTATTAAAAACAAGCAAAGTTCTTCCAGTCTTCATATGTCCAGTTTGCGTGATGCTGTGCCCATAATAGCCTCAGATTCCTGTTCTTGGATGACAGGATTGGAAATCAAGAGACCCCTTGCATTGACGTCACATTTACATTAGCAACCGTTGCTCCCTTATACCTAGGGGACAAGTCAACTTTGTTTACATACTGAAGCCAAGCGAAGATGTCCAGCAGATTTGTGGCCTAGCGTTAGCGGCATGTTGGAATATACCTTCTTTTTCCCGAAGAGTCCTGTCACGGAAGAACAGGTGGGTTTGTTTTGTTTTGTTTTTAAACTACAAAAGCAAGAAAACCTTCTTTGTGTAAAGACTTTTTCTCGACATCAGCTTTTGGGAACTGAATGTTGCGAAAGCTAAAGTATTTACTCTCAAAGGACTCCGACCTGAACTGTGGGCTGGATGGTATTCCCTCCCCTCCATGTCTCAACAACCCCAAGGACATCTAGTTACAGAGCTATTTGCACTCTGTTGTTTATACAGTGATGTTTATTATTGTTAAAATAATATCTGAAGTGTTATTTGTAAAATAACAAAATATCTTGCTCTAGACTTTTAAACAATATTGTAAGATTTTATTTTAATTTGATCTAATAGTGGACGGTACAATAATTACAAACACTAACAGAATCAGCACATTCCAGTTGTAGCTGTAGTCATACAGTAATTATAATCAGTCTTGTAGTAATAATTTCAATAAACGGTTAATGTTCAGTTCCCTCTTCATTTATTCTCGATTCAAAAGGCACAGCTGAGTCACACAGGTTGATCAGTGTGTAACGGACAGTAGCAATTTTATCCAAAGTAGTTTTTCCTGCCTTAGTTGATTTATTTCCATTTCACATGTGTGCAGCTGCTGTAAAGTTCAGTGTGTTTGTGTAGAACACTTTCAGACTGTAGGTTCATTACTGCACTCTGGCTCCCTGGTGACATTTTACACAGGACTGGGTTCCTCTGATAACAGAAACAAAGCTCCAGCTCTCTCTGCTCTTAATCTTTTCTGTTCTTTCAGGATATATCATGCATGTCGCTCCTTGTTGGGTTTTTTACCAAGTTATGTCCAAGTTGTTTGAAACCAATCTGGGTTTTCCATGTTGAATAAGGAAGCTGCTGCACCTGTAAGAAAATCAAACACTTTCACGAAGAAGCTAACTCCAATGCAAGCAGAAAAAAATAAAATGAGATTCTTAAGCAAAATCTTCCATACTCACTTCTGACTTTCTATTTTTTTAAATACATTTTAAATACAATCACGAATTTCTCTGGAGTTTTCAGGTTTACCTCCTCTCCTTGTATTCTCTTTAACCTCTCATTTCTTCGTCGTTCTTGAAGCATTTGCTTCTCTTTGTTAAAATTTTTTTGATAGCAGGAAGACAGTAATACCTTTTTATCTGTTTCTCGATTTGAACAACCAAAAACAGCGCAAAAATTAACCATATTGAAGAGCGATTAAGCCTTGCTTACACGAAAGACGGTGTCTGTCTGACCCCCAGGTGGAATTATGTCACGTGATGCGTGACGTCATACGCAAGGGGTCTATGTGGTCTTCTGTTGTAGCTTATCCACCTCAAGGGTTGTATTGTAGGAGGGCAAGTCAAAAAGTTCTAAGACAAATTGAAAAACATCTTTATTTATGAAAATAACAACGCTATTTCTCGATATATCCTCCATTTAAGTCTAAACACTTCTGCATGCGATGTTTCCATCAGAGAATTCTTCTTTGTATTCCTTTTTTTGATTTCTTTTGAATTCCTTTTGAAATTATAACCTCTGCCTTAGAACTTTTTGACTTACCCTTGTATGTTCTGAGATGCTTTTCTGCTCACCACAGTTATTTGAGTTACCGGGGACGTTCTGTGAGCTTCAACCTGTCTGGTCATTCTCTTCTGACCTCTCTCATTAACAAGCTGTTTCCATCATCAGAACTGTTGCTCATTAGATGGCTTTTTGTTCCTTGTTTCTGATATGAACACCCATGCAACAGTTAAAATCACTGAGCTCATATTATATTTTTCCTTGTATTGATGTTTGATGTGATCATTAACTGACCAGTATATGCATGATTTTATGCGTTGTAGATTATATATGTGCATGAATGTGCAGCTTTATGTGCAATATATAGTTGTGGTCAGAAGTTTACATACAGTGACATGAATGCCATCTTGGATATGAATGTCATGGCAATATTTTGGCTTTCAGTAATTTCTTTGAACTGTTCTTTTTCTGTGGCAGAATGATTGTACAGCATACATCTTAAATAAAAAAATACTAGAATTTGGTGCACAAGTTTAAATTTTCTTTGGGTTTTCTGAAATTAATACAGGGTCAAAAATTTACATACACTCACTTGGATTATTAATTCAGAGGTGCTAAAACTTCCAAAATGTCTCTTATCTTGCCAAGGCCGAGGTCTCTTAACGTCCTGTTAGTGATCATGATTGACTACAGCTGTTAGCTTCTGTGTGCCTTCATAAAAAGGGTTTGTTTACAGCACTCATTGGATTGACCAACACACAGTAAAATGGGAAAGTCCAAGGAGCTCAGTGCAGATCTGAGAAAGAGGATCGCAGATACACACAACTCCAGAATGTCTCTTGGAGCCATTTCTAAACAACTGCAAATTCCAAGATCAGTTCAAACAATTGTATCCAAGTTATTGTGAGGTGTAGTCACTTTGCCAAGCCACTTTGCTTCAAGAAAACCCAAACTGTCACCCTCGCTGAAAGGAAATTGGTTTGGATGGTCAGGCTCAACCTGGGAACCACCATGGCACAGCCCTGCCATGAACTGGAAGCTGATGGATCACTGTCTACAGTTCAAATCACCATGGACTAAGAGCCTGCTATCCAAGAAATAACCCTCTGCTCTAAAATTGACACCTTCAAGCTTAACTAAAGTTTGAAGCTGACCACATGGACAAAGAAAAAGCCTTCTGGAGGATAGCTGTATGGTCAGATGAGACAAAGATTGAGTTGTTTGGCCACAATGACCACCATGTACAGAGGGACGCTGTACCAGCTGGTGGTGGTGGTAGGATCATCATGCTCTGGAGCTGTTTTGCTGCCAGTGGAACTGGTTCATTGCACAAAGTGGATGGAATAATGAAGAAGGAGGACTACCTCAGGATTCTTCAGCATAAACCATCAGAAACTTGAACACAACTTGGGACTTGGGAGTTACAACAGGACAGTGAACCCAAACATGCATCAGAGCTGGTTGTGGAGGATAAAGCAGGCTAACATTAAGCTTAAAACAAGTCCTGACTTCAACCCTATTGAAAATATATGGACTGTGCTTATAAGTCAAGTCCATGCCAAGAAAAAAAAAATTAATTGAACTCTACCAATTCTACCATGAAGCGTCGTGAAATATCCAACCAGAATTCTGCCGGAAGCTTGTTCATGGTAAACAAAAATGTTTGGTCAAAGTGAATCTTCCGAAGAGACATTTTACCCAAATATTAGGTGTGCTATGTATATGTTTTTGACCCTGTGATGATTTCAGAAAACCCAAAGAAAACTTGTGCACCAAATTCTAGTGTTATTTTTAAAAATTTTTAATTAACGATGTCTCATCTCATTATTTCTAGCCGCTTTATCCTGTTCTACAGGGTCACAGGCAAGCTGGAGCCTATCCCAGCTGACTACGGGCGAAAGGCGGGGTACACCCTGGACAAGTCGCCAGGTCGTCACAGGGCTGACACATAGACAACCATTCACATTCACACCTACGGTCAATTTAGAGTCACCAGTTAACCTAACCTGCATGTCTTTGGACTGTGGGGGAAACCGGAGCACCCGGAGGAAACCCACGCGGACACGGGGAGAACATGCAAACTCCACACAGAAAGGCCCTCACCGGCCACGGGGCTCGAACCCGGACCTTCTTGCTGTGAGGCGACAGCACTAACCACTACACCACCGTGCCGCCCTAATTAACTATGTATGCTGTATAATCATTCTGCCACAGAAAAAGAACAGTTCAAAGAAATTACTGAAAGCCCAAATACTGGCATGACCTTCATATCCAAGATGACATGAATGTCACTGTATATAAACTTCTGACCACAATGGTATTTACCTGTCTTATTCAGGGGTGCCAGTTATTTTGGAGCTGATTGTAGAAACGGTACCTGCCAATCCTGGTGCTGCTAATGACCCAGAGTGTTTAAGAAGGTATTCATAATTCTTAAAGTATTGATACCGGTAAATTAATATTAAACACTCAGAGGTCAATACTATGCTGCATGCCATGTGATGTTCTAACATTTGAATATTTTGGCTCCCAGTGTTGAATGTGAAGGAAGCAAACCCAGAGGAACATGTCTGTCATATACGTGGCCAACAAGAGGAAGATCTCAAGGCCTGAAAAAAAGCCTCATACAGGTGGATAAACATGATCATTTTGAATCATGTGTCTTCAGCTCTTATACACGATATGACCAAAGGTTTGGGGACACCATGTGAGAAGAGAGATTCTTAAGATCTTCTGTACAATTGTGTCCTTCCACTTTTGTGGTAACAGTTTGAGGAAGAATGACATGTAGGTGTGCTGGTCAGGTGTCCACATACTTTTGGCCATACCATGCAGTCAATGTACTTCTCACTGTGTGCCAAAAATGTTGAGATTTTCTGGAGTTTAGGAAACTCACTTTCTCACAGTCCTGAAAATATTATTGAGCAATGAGACAACTTTATTTAAAAGTATTGCTTTATTAATATTTAATCAGGAGACCCAAACATTATGGATAAAGTGGTTGCAGCATGCGGCGGGCTTCCATCCATGGTAAGCTCATTTCTCCTCACTTAACTGATCGAACGGACATGTTTAACATCGTTACATCATTTTTAACTCGACATTTTAGAGATGTTCTGTTCATGGACAGTCTTGAGTGCATAATCCTAATTTCTTGTATCTCAGAATGAAGATGAGGCAAGTCCCCAAAAGATAACAAGAGCATATGGCAGGAAAAAGTGAGTGAAAGTACTGGATAATTTCAAAACCTTCGAACAAATTCTTCGAATGAGGGTAATTTGCTTAAAGTGTATGTAATGCCTTAATGTTAATGCTTTAAAATGAATATATTTCATTAGTAACGACCATAATGAATTAATAAAGCAGGGGGGGAAATAATATTAATTGTTATTTTATTATCAAGCACAAAACTATCGATAAATCGTGGCTTCCAGATCCCGGAAAAAGGCAGCCTTGCCCCAGGGCTAATCTCGCATGATGTCACACGTGGAACCCTGGTTATCTGGGTCATTTTGGTTCATCTGACTCCGTGCCTGTTCACTCGCTGAAATTGGATATTGTTGTTGGAATCTTACAAAAACAACGATGGGAAAGTGCTGCGTTGTTTGGATGTTCAAATCCATATACAACAGGACATTCAGTTCACGAATTTCCAAGAAATGACACGAATCTAAAGCGACAGTGGGTGAGGTTTGTGCAAGCAAAGCGGGTTGATTTTGTGTCGCCTACTAATAATAAATCTGATTCATCAAGTGTTTGTCACCACCAGAACGACCACATGGGAATTACTGGAGCAAAAAGAAACCCATTTATTTAGTAAATGATATTTGATCTGACATTTGGACACTTCGTCGATTCCCCCCCACTTCATATTTTTTCTTTTAGTAATTACAGTGAATAAGTGTACGTTTTAAAGATTATATTTCTGCATTTATTGAGGTAGATGTAAATATTTTCCCGATATTTTGCAGCGGCCAGCTTCAAATAAAAATCCACAAACCAATCTGTGTTTCCAATTCTCTCTGGCTGGTGGTGCGCTATCAGCAGTGAATGGGACTGTGGTGAACTTGCATCGGTTTCTCGTCTTGGGGGCGTGAAAAGATAACCATTTAATCCGGAATATCCTTGATAATCATCTGCCCCTTCATCCAACATACAGTGCCTTGCAAAAGTATTCATCCCCCTTGGTGTTTGTCCTGTTTTGTCGCATTACAAGCTGGAATTAAAATGGATTTTTGGGGGGTTAGCACCATTTGATTTACACAACATGCCTACCACTTTAAAGGTGCAAATTGTTGTTTTATTGTGACACAAACAGTAATTTAAGATGAAAAAACATAAATCTGGAGTGTGCATAGGTATTAACCCGCCCCAAAGTCAATACTTTGTAGAGCCACCTTTTGCTGCAATTACAGCTGCAAGTCTCTTGGGGTATGTCTCTGTTAGCTTAGCACGTCTAGCCACTGGGATTTTTGCCCATTCCTCAAAGCAAAACTGCTCCAACTCCTTCAAGTTAGATGAGTTGTGTTGGTGTACAGCAATCTTCAAGTTATGCCACAGATTCTCAATTGGATTGAGATCTGGGCTTTGATTAGGCCATTCCAAGACATTTAAATGTTTCCCTTTAAACCACTCCAGTGTAGCTTTAGCAGTATGTTTAGGGTCATTGTCCTGCTGGACCGTGAACCTTCGTCCCAGTCTCAAACCTCTGGCCAACTCGAACAGGTTTTCCTCCAGAATTGCCCTGTATTTAGTGCCATCCATCTTTCCTTCAGTCCTGACCAGCTTTCCTGTCCCTGCAAATGAAAAATATCCCCACAGCATGATGCTGCCACCACCATGCTTCATTGTAGGGATGATGTTCTCAGGGTGTTGCGTTTGTGCCACACATGGCATTTCCCATGATGGCCAAAAAGTTCAATTTTAGTCTCATTTGACCAGAGAATCTTCTTTCATGTGTTTGGGGAGTCTGCCACATGCTGTTGGGCAAACTCCAAACATGTTTTCTTCAGCAATGGCTTTTTTTCTGTCCACTCTTCCATAAAGCCCCGCTCTGTGGAGTGTATGGCTTAAAGTGGTCCTATGGACAGATACTCCCATCTCTGCTGTGGATCTTTGCAGCTCTTTCAGTGTTATCTTTGGTGTCTTTGTTGCATCTCTGATTAATGCCCTCCTTGCCCGGTCTGTGAGTTTTGGTGGGCGGCCTTTTCTTGTCGGGTTTGTAGCGGTACCATATTCTTTCCATTTTGCTATAATGGATTTAATGGTGCTCCCTGGGATATTCAAAGTTTGGGGTATTTTTTATAACCCAGCCCTGATCTATACTTCTCTACAACTTTGTCTCTGACCTGTTTGGAGGCTCCTTGGTTTTTCATGTTGCTTGCTTAGTAGTGTTGCAGAGTCAGGGTCCTTCCAGAACAGGTTGATTTATACAGATGTCATGTGACAGATCATGTGACACTTTGATTGCACACAGGTGGATCTTAATCAACTAATTATGTGACTTATGAAGTGAATTGGTTGGACCAGCTCTTATTTAGGGGTTTCATACGGAAGGGGGTGAATACCGATGTACACTCCAGATTTCTGTTTTTTCATTTTATTGTTTGTGTGTCAATAAAAAACAATGTGCACCTTTAAAGCAGTAGGCATGTTGTGTAAATCAAATGGTACTAACCCTCCAAAAATCTATTTTAATTCCAGCTTGTAATGCGACAAATCGGGACAAACACCAAGGGGGATGAATACTTTTGCAAGGCATTGTGTAAGAATCCCAGTCACTATTAGAATTCTCTCCAAAACGTGGTTCCATATTGAGATTAGTCTAACCACTGATGCACACAGGAACGAAATTGATACCCAAATTGCTACATGTGTGATGTCATGCACCCCTTTGGGATTTTCCGGTTCAGTCACGGCAGATTCTGTGAAAATTGGCTGATCGTGTTGATTTTCCATCAATTTCTGGCCTTTTGGATCAGCTATGGTTCGAAAACACATGGTCAATCAACATAATGATTGTTGCTTTGTACAAGGAAAAAAGTGTGGTTTAGAGACATTACATTCACTTTAACATGCACTGAAATGAAAATTCGGAAGACATATCAAAAAGCATTTCCAGGTCTTTCCCACATTGTCTAACTGCCCTATTAGACGAAATAAAGCCAGACCAGATCCCGAAAACTGTTTGCATGGATCTAGTTTGGTCATACATCAAGGCTTTAAATCTAGACGGCCTTTCGATTTCATAAAATCGGTGAAATTTAGTTCCCCCTGAAATTTGGTCGTTGTGATCGATGTTTATTTCTGTAGTATCTCACAAAACATCAGGCCATTCTGTAGCTGCGAAGTTATTTAATTTGAAGGGATTCCCGAGCAAATAATGTGGATGAAATCGCTCGCTTCGCGCAGTCAAGCAGACAGAGGAAGTCCGTGTGCGCATGCACAGGTTTACCACCTTCTTCTTTTGGGTTTTACAGCAGCTGGCATCCACAGTGTTGCATTACTGCCATCTACAGGTTTACCTTGACTGTGCCTTGACAGTTACATCATTCTGTCGTTAAACGAATAGCTGATCACACCAAGGTGCTCGCTGAGCGCCAGCATTTATTAGTTTGGTCCTGTGCTTCCTTTCCTTCGCAGCATAACGTCTTTTCTCGCTTTCCGTTACTGTAGTCGGTCTTTCTCGTTTCATTCACACACTCACGTCCAACATTGTTCTCTCCCATTTCAAATCTGTATCCCACAATGCCTTGAGCGAACGGGGAAAGCCCACTATGTGATGCATGACGTAGTATTGTGTCATGGTGAAGCAGGAAAAAATAGCGAAGAATTTAGGGCCACTTGGCTCTAAATTAATTAATTGTTCTATTAAAAAAAAACTAATAAAATTGGAAGTCTGTGATTCGAATTCAGTAGCTTTTGGTCCACTAAACAAAAATAATTGGGTGTTGGGGAAAATTCTTTTTATGACCTACACTTGAAAAATCTGAACGGCGGTCTAGCTTTAACAAACACTGAAGTGAAAACAATTCTGAAGACACATTAAAAAGACCTGAAAATGCTTTTTAACAAGTTCCCACATTGTCTAAGTGCCCTATTAGACTAAATAAAGCCAGACCAGATCCCTAAAACTGTTTGTCTGGATCTAGTTTGGTCATACATCAAGGCTTTAATGTACTTTGTGATGTATCTTTCTAGATATCATGATCTGCAGCCAGTCTCCAGGGTTCCTACAGAAGATGGATCTTCGTGCACTTCAGTGGTCCATGCTAATTCACTGAACGGCTCTAAAACGCAACCCATTGCTTATGGTCCTGCCACTGCATGCAGGATGAAGGACAAAGTTGGCTCTGGTTTGGAGATTATGAGAGAGAGAGGTGAGCACCAGACGAATGTAGTGTGGTGGTTTGGTATGAGACCGCTGGTAAGGACCGCAGTTCTCGCTCTCGAAGGCACGTACAAATATGTCACGCTGTTAAGAAGAGACTCATATTTTCTTTTTCATCTAGACATGATCAAGTAGTCTATACTAGATGTAGAATTGGACATTCTAGACTCACACATTTTTTTTTTTTGTTGACTGGAGGTGAACTTCCACTGTGTCATTTTTGCAACAGGCCTTTATCAATTAAGCACATTTTATTATCATGTTCTGTCCTGAGAATTAAAAGGCAGCAGTTTTATAAAGAAGATACTGCTGTAAACATCTTTTCTAAGGTCCCACCTTTAAAAGTTTTAAACTTTCTAACTTGTATTGATGAAAAAAACACCCTTATTTAAATTATTTATTTGTTTGATTGTTAAAAAAAAATTGTGTAGAAGGCGTCATGGCTCAGGTGGCTAAGGCGCCATACCATAAATCCGGGGACCCGGGTTTGATTCCAACCCGAGGTCATTTCCCGATCCCTCCCCGTCTCTCTCTCCCGCTCATTTCCTGTCTCTACACTGTCCTATCCAATAAAGGTGAAAAAAAAGCCCAAAAAATATCTTAAAAAAAAAAAAATTGTGTAATATTTATTTTTACCTGTTTTGGCCATAAAATAGCTAAAGATGCTAAAATGGCAATAAATTAAATAAACAAAAACGAAGGCACGTACAACACTGCATTTAGAAAATATATAGAGGATATTACACGGTGATGCAAAAATATGAAGTTTATCTTCAAGTGGTGATATATATATATATATTTTTTCAGCACAAGAAGATAAATGTCATATCATATCATCGCACCACCGTGTAATGTTCTTTATATTATATGGAAACATCCACAAAAAAATATGCAAGCTAATTAGAAGAATTTTAATTTTGACAGTGCATATCTAGTCAGCGGGAAAACACTGGGAGTGACCTCATAGGAGTGAAATATCAGGAATTATTATACATACAGGACACTTTTTCGACGGAATAAAAACGTGTTCTGTTCCCTTCTAGCAGGTTTCGTTCCTTTGGTTTGATCATGCAGTATTGTTAGCATATCGCTTATCCTACGGGTATTGTCATTCTCCGTTGGGTAGAGTGAGCATTGAATATGGTTTGCAATGTTGCATGGTTGTCGAAAACATGACATCACACGTTGGAGCTGATGCGAATATCCAATGAGAGTTTTCTGCTGTGCATGCGCAGAAGCATTTCTTTGTTCGCCAGGAAAGAGAGAGACACGCTGAACACCCAAAAGGCTACCAAAACTTCATTAAATATTCTTCACACATATTTACAAGAGAGAACCATATCAACAGACATTGAAAAACTGGAAAAGAGGCACATCGGAGATGCACAACTTCCAACAATTTGCAAACCAACATGGCCGCCAGGTTTGCTTTGTTAAATACGGAAGATTTTGAGAGAATTTTGGCTGCCAGGTCGCTCTGTTGTATGTTGTTGTCGATGTTGATTTTAAAAGTCACTAAGTAAATTTACAGAGGGAAGTGAATACTTAAGTTTGAGTGAAAAATACTGTGGCGAGCATGTGTGGAAGAAGACAGATTTCTGGAGACAGAAATATTAGTTTCTTGGTCATCAGCCTGTGTTACTTGCTCTCGATAGCACTGGCTTGACTGCTTTATTAGCATTCGCTAACACTACTAATGAACGCTACACTGGCTGGAACGTGACTTCACTGCTGCGCTGACGGCGCCAAGTCATGGGTAAGCTCGTGTTGGCCTTCAGGTATGCTGATATGAAGAGTGTGTGTATTAATAATAATAATAATAATAATATTGGCTGGCTTTTCTTCAACTTGGACTCCTTCAATATCATGCTGGCTGAATGGAATATATCTGATATACCATGAAAAAAAATCCAGCCAATGTTATTTAAATATGTCACTCAGGTCTGTGATGTATTCCGTATGAAAAGTGCAGGTTTTTCAACACGAGAAGATAAACTTCATATCTTCAAGCCAACGTGCAATTTTCTTTTTATTATATAGACACATTCACAAACAAAATCTACGCAAGTTAATCAAAACAATTCATCGATTTCCTCACGAGTGAAGATATTGGAAAATATGTTACTCAGTGTCCCGGATGTAGTTCATATGAAAAGTACGAGTGGCGCATTTCCCAGTAAACCACTCGTGTCGATATAATAAATATAAATATCGCGATGCCAAAGTCTCTGTGCTTCGTGTCTGAAGAAGCCTGTAACTTCATGGCTCCTCTACCAGCACACTTGCTAATAGAGATACTGCAGTTTTCTCAGATCATTAAAGGGGAACTGAAGGCATTTTTTTTTTATTATCAAAATTATATTTCTCATTTTATAAAATGTAGGAATGCATTTCTGCCAGCTATTTTGTCACTGCTAGAGCAAGTTATGAGTGTTTTTGAAATATGCTATGGAATATATCAGTCCATATGTCAAAGCAGTGACCGTAAACGAGATTCACTGAGACCTGTGTGAGACTTCGTAGGACGGAAGTAAAACATACAGCGGAAATCAAAGCAACCAGCATCTGCCAACATTGTCAAAATACGCGCGCGCCCTCTTTTGAATGCTGACGTAATCAAGCCGAAAGTTTTCCCTGTGTCCAAAATCACTCCCTACTCACTATATAGGGCACTATATAGTGAGGACGCCATTTTGTAGTGCTGTCCGAAACCTTAGTGAGAATTATTTACCAGCCCTCTCAATATATTTCTGAGAAAGGGGCAAGTAAGAAAGAGTAGTAGGCAGAGGTTAAGCCAGGGATCCCAGCAGTAATTGAAAAAAATAGAGGAATGTAAGAAACTATCAGCATGGGTCAAGGGGGCAGCGCCCCTGCTGGGGGTACAGGGGGAAAAGCCCCCTGAAGCTGTTGAGATTTTAACATTTAAAGATGCTGTAGAACACATTTTTTACATAGATTTAACATAGAAAAGCAACAGAATTTAACAATAATGTGTATCTATTTGATGCCATATTTTGTAATCTATGACAAGTGGCAAAAAAATATATATTTATAAAAATTAGACGAAAATGTAGCTTTGAAGAATATACTTGCCTAAATATTCCACTGATTTTGTTATAACAATAGTATCCATAGTTCATCTCATTTGTTTATTTTTTTGTTTCGAGTTAATGTCACTACTAGTCTAATATAAGCCACATTCATTTTTCAAAAATCATGAATATGAGCAGAAATCAATGATTCAGTAATATTAAATATATACATATGTACAGCAAATATTGGAGATATTTGATTTAAACCTCTCTCTTTTTGAAAGGTTTCACTGCAGAGGAATTTAATGCTCTTTTCTGGGGTGCATTCTGTGATCTTTCCTCCAGTTTTCTCTGCTTTTGTTTCTCTGATCTTTCCTACTGCTTTTTCTGATCTTCCTGCAGTGCTCTTTCGGATAGTGTCTTGGCTACTCTGTTCGCATGAGCTTTTGTTTCAAGTTCTGTATTCACCAAATTCATTAATCTCTTCTTGGATTCAACTTCCTCTCTGGCTAAGCGCAACTACGCTTTCCACGACATATTGAATTAAGTTCAACGCATTAGAAACAACGGAGTTAAAACACGTTTTCTAGCAAATGGGCGCAGCCATATTGTTTTCACGTTCTATCGCGTACAGTCTCGCGGTATTTACATCAATTTAACTTCCGAGTGTTCCCGAACGTCAACGAGAACAAACAAAGCCGACAAAAACATCGCTAAACAAGCAAACCAAATCAGAACATATTCTGCTGGTCATTTTACTTAAACATATTTTTAACGGATATACAAGAGATTTTAAAAAAACAACACTTTGGCTAGAAAAATAGCGGAATTCCGCTAAATAGCGGACGTCTGGGATCCATGTTAAGCGTAAGCTGAGCGGAGGCTGTGTTAGCCGCCGCCGCGATGTATAAAAAAGATGGGGTTCCTCCCCCGGAAATTTATTTTTTAAAGATATTTTTTGGGCTTTTTTCACCTTTATTTGATAGGACAGTGTAGAGACAGGAAATGAGCGGGAGAGAGAGATGGGGAGGAATTGGGAAATGACCTCGGGCCGGAATCAAACCCGGGTCCCCGGATTTATGGTATGGCGCCTTATCCACCTGAGCCACGACACCCCAACCAAGTAAAATCTTGAAAATGTAGATGTTAAATGGTGAATTCTGAGTGATCCTGAATGCAAAATTTTATTTTTATGAAGTATAAATTATCAAGTAAAAACTTATGAATTTCAATTCTTTGAAAAACCACTGTGAGTAGCCGGCAATGGAGCGTTTGTAGGCGGCAAAATTGCCGGTTGCCGGCAGTTATTGAGAGGATTGATTTACACCCTGTATAGTGCACTCAAAGTATCCCACAATGCATCATGAAAAGCAGTGTACAATGATGGTCACTAACCAAAGCAATATATCCCATCATGCATTGCGGTTGTGCTGAAAGAAATCAAATTAAAAGTCTCAAATTTGATTTAATAAAAGGCAGCGGCAAAGAAGAAAGTATTCAGCCTTGATTTAAACAGAACTGAAAGATGCAGCTACTTTGTATTGATTAATGTGGGAAATGCGCTCAGTGTAATATGTATTTATTATTTTGAAAACCCACCAGCCGCCTGATCTGGCACGTTTTAATTGTGTGACAATGACGTAAATACCAGCACGACGGACTAGTGTCCGAAAGCCTCCTCCTCTCTCTCTCTCACTCACTCATTCACACACACACACACACACACACACACACACACACACACACACACACACACACACACACCATTTAGCCAATGGTTCGAAGTCGTATGGAATAATCTCCATCACTGATGAAGCTGGCAAATCTTGAAATTAATCTAAATTGGAATAATATGGCGATCTGGCCGCTGTGTAAACAGTTTTCAAAATGGCGGCGCTGACACTTCACGTTTGAAGTCTCGCACAAGTCTCGTGAAGATCGCGCGGATAAGCGACGCCTGCCATGGACCATACGAACCACATTCAGCATGGCTAAAAACTGAAAAGCCTGATAAGTGTAATATAATATGCCAATACGAGTCACGATATAAGGTTAATAAAACTGAAAACGTAATTGAATAACGCGTTAATTAAGAAATAAAGTAAGTTTAAAAATAACTTCAGTTCCCCTTTAAGTGTTGCACATTATTAACTAGAAGGGAACTCGGTTGAGTGCATACTTCCGGCACATTTGCGTTAAAATCTAATCAATTGTTCCTTGGCCCATGGTCCACCTTTCTTCAAAATTTCATCAAAATAGTGAATGGGTTTTTTTTTTTTTTAATTTTGTTTTTTAAAGTTATGTTGGTAAAGGATGACCGAACAAACAGAGGTGAAAACATATCCTCCTCCAACAGAGTTGGCAGAGGTAAAGATCACACCTTTTGTATACCAGTTCAAACTGAGACCAACGGGTGTTTTCGAGAATCATGCAGGCTGCTCATTTACTGGCCTTCACCAAAGCGCAATCTCCTCTCACAAGTGCAGTCTCCTCGCACACAGTATCAAGGTGACCTCACAGTTCCCGAACACTGCAGCAAATCTCACAATTTAGCAGTCCAATACATGATCCTGAATATTTAAATAATATTGGATGGCGTTGAGCGGTATGTCAGATATATTCCATTCAGCGAGCATGATATTGAACGAGTCGAAGACGAGTAGCTGAATGGAATATATCTGATATACCGCAAAAAAATCCATTATTATTATTATTATTATTATTATTATTATTATTATACATACAGTACACATTCCTTTCGGGTGTTCAACGCATCTCTCACTTTCAAAATTCTCTCAAAATCTTCCATATTTAACGAAGCAAACCTGGCAGTCATGTTTGTTTTCAAATTATCCCAGTCGCTCGCTAGCACGGAAGTTTGACATCTCCGACATGTGACGTCATGTTGCCTTGACAACCATGCAATATCGTAAATCATATTCAACACTCATTCTCCATTGGGTAGAGTGATTTAATACATGTAGTATAAGCGAGATGCTGACAATATTGCATGCTATCAAACCAAATGAATGAAACCCGCTAGAAGGGAATAGAACACGTGTTTTTATTCCATCGAGAAAGTGTCCCGTATGTATAATAATGTTTAATAAAACCAGACAGCAAGAAGACGAGTTTATAACCGAAATAAAGTCGCTCAGCATTTCATATTTGCCTGTAATTCAGGAAAAAACAACACTCCGACTTTAAAAGCCACAGTATGGGTATGACTTCACAAGAAATAATGGTTTTGTCCAGGGTGTTTTTAAAATCATTTTCCCCATGGGCTTCAAGTTCTGCGTCCTAACTGAATGTCAATAGTGAATCCACCTTAACAATTACTGTAAAATAGTTTCAAGTCCACAGAATGTACAAAATACACTTGATCATATCATATATCCAGACTTTGAGATGGAAGAAGAAGAAGAACATGGAATGAGAGTATCAAGGGTATAATATATTGAGGAGGTGAAACACAGCTGGTCATTCATTGTTTTGGTGAAACATTCCTTGTTTTTGTCAGATTGATTGATGGGTCACATGTCCTCCCCCCCAGTTCCTGTCATAGTTCCTGTAGCACAGTATACTCAGAGGAGTCCCTCAGCCAACAGTGCTAAAAGTAGGACTCCGAGATCTGAGTTCTACTGCGTGAAGAGAGAGACACCCAGTTATCCTCCAGGTAAATAAATAAATAAATAAATAAATAAAGCCTTTCGCTTTCCAGTTTAGCTGAAGTGGCTCAGGAGTTGACATGAGATAATGTGTTTAATGTGATCGGGCCACGACATAATTATATTTATTACCTGCAACACGTCTAATTTTGGAAACCGTATTCCCTTAAAGCTAGACTGCCTTTCAGATTTTAAGTGTAGGTCATAAAAACAATTTTCCGTGAGACCCAGTTATTTTTGTTTAATGGACCGAAAGCTACTGAATTCGAATCACAGACTTCCAATTTTATTAGGTTTTTTAAAATAGAACAGTTAATGAATTTAGGGCCATGTAGCCCTAAATTCTCCGCTATTTTTTCCTGCTTCACCATGACACAATACAAGATACTATGTCATGCATCACATGGTGGGCTTTCCATATTCGCGTAAGGCATTGTGGGATACAAATTTGAAACAGGAGAGGAAAATGGAGGACGTGAGTGTGTGAATGAAATGTGAAAGACTGATTACACTAATGGAAAGCGAGAAGAAAAGACATTATGTTGCGAAGGAAAGGAAATGCAGGACCAAACTAATAAATATCGGTGCTCAGCGAGATCAGCTGTTCGTTTAGTGACAGAATGATGTAATGGTCAGTGCACGGTCAAGGTAAACCTGTAGATGGCAGTAATGCAACACTGTGGATGCCAGCTGCTGTAAAACCCAAAAGAAGACGATGAAGGTAAACCTGCTCATGCGCACACAGACTTCCTCTGTCTGCTTGACTGCGCGAAGCGAGCGATTTCATGCACATTATTTGCTCGGGAATCCACTCACATTAAATAACTTCCTAGCCACAGAATGGCCTGCTTTTATCCCCTGCTGGCCGAAAGGCCCGTAGGGGGATTATGTCGTGGCGATTTCTGTTTGTCCGTCCGTCCCGGGAAGGGTGCTCATCTTCTGAAATCAACTCCTCTCACAATTTTTGGAGGAATTTCACGAAACTTGGCAGGATTCTTTGTTATACGTCGGTAATACGCATATTGTAATTTTGTTCAATTTGGTCACATTTTACCAGAGTTACAGCCCTCGATTAACAAAATTATACTTTGACAATTTCATGAGTGTGTTTTCCTTCTGAAATCAACTCCTCTCACAATTATTGGACAGATTTCTCGAAGCTCGGCAAAAGGCCTTGTTATATGACGCATATTGCGATTTAATTTTGTTTGTGAAAATTTTCCCCGAGTTTTGACCCTTGATTAAATAACTTGCACTTTGACAATTTCATGAGGGTGTACGTTATTCTGAAATCAACTCTTCTCACAATTTGTGGAGGAATTTCACCAAACTTGGCAAAAGGCTTTGTTATATGACAGTTATACGCAGATTGAAATTTCGTTCAATTTGGGCAAATTTTATCAGAGTTATGCCCTTAATTATGAACAAGCTTGTACTTTGGTAATTTCATCAAGGTGTGCTTGCTTTCTGAAATCAACTTCCCTCACAATTTTTATCTCCCGCTGGCCAAAAGGCCTGAAGGGGGATTATGTTGTGGTGATGTCCGTCCCGGGAAGGGAAGGGTGCTCATCTTCTGAAATCAACTCCTCTCACAATTTTTGGAGGAATTTCACGAAACTTGGCAGGATTCTTTGTTATATGTTGGTAATACGCATATTGCAATTTTGTCAGTTCAGTCGCATTTTACCAGAGTTACTGTATGGCATAGTTGCCAGCGGGGGATATTGTGCTCTCAGAGCACTCTTGTTGAGATATCACAGAAATAAACGTATATCACAATGACCAAATTTCAGAGGGAACTAAATTTCACCAATTTTATGAAATCGAAAGGCTGTCTAGCTTTCAACATGACATCATGTAAGGATTTCCACATTGGAGTATACATATGGTACACAGGTTTATTTAATTCCTCACCAGTGACTTAACTTTTGTATTTTGGCAGGAAGTCAAGAGGAGACCTGGCAGCTGCAGATTCTCGCAAAGGGCCGGGTCACTTGCCCCAAGTGTAAACGTGTAGGGAGGAAAACAGTAGAGGGCCTGAAAAAACACATGGGAGCCTGCAAACTGGTACATGAACCTCGCAGTGCTTACTAGGATCTTTGGATTGAACAAATGCTTGATAGTAGTCAAGGTTGCTCTGCTACTAATTTGATCGTTTATTTTAGCATGTATTTAAATGCACACATTGTGGGAAACAACTAAAGACTTCAACTGGGATGAAGTACCACCTCATGGCGGACCACAATAAACTGGTATGTTCTTTTATTTAGTTTCTCTTAATTGCGCTTGGATCAGATTGTCTGTCTTGCCTGAAATCTCAGGTTCTGACCAGAACTAAGGGACCCACAGGGACAAAGCTTGAAAGAAGGCTGATTTTCTCAGTTTTGACCCAGCAGGGTCTAACGTGCTTTCTGTCTTCACACGCTGTAAGTGAGGTATTTTGAGAAAGGCAGAATGACATTCACTCCGGTGACGGCGCACACGACAGGACTTCAGTTTAAATCAGCAATAACGTTTTGCATGACGATAAGGCTTCATCCAAGAGTTGGTTGGTCAGCAGTCGGGTCTGTAACTATTCAGACATCGACATGTTATTTTTGCTGTCTAACGCAGTGTATTGGAGTAAACAAAATAAAGAAGGAATCTGATTAATACAACCCCAATTCCAAAAAAGTTGGGACAAAGTACAAATTGTAAATAAAAACGGAATGCAATGATGTGGAAGTTTCAAAATTCCATATTTTATTCAGAATAGAATGTAGATGACGTATCAAATGTTTAAACTGAAAAAATGTATCATTTAAAGAGAAAAATTAGGTGATTTTTAAATTTCATGACACCACCACATCTCAAAAAAGTTGGGACAAGGCCATGTTTCCCACTGTGAGACATCCCCTTTTCTCTTTACAACAGTCTGTAAACATCTGGGGACTGAGGAGACAAGTTGCTCAAGTTTAGGGATAGGAATGTTAACCCATTCTTGTCTAATGTAGGATTCTAGTTGCTCAACTGTCTTGGGTCTTTTTTGTCGTATCTTCTGTTTTATGATGTGCCAAATGTTTTCTATGGGTGAAAGATCTGGACTGCAGGCTGGCCAGTTCAGTACTCGGACCCTTCTTCTACGCAGCCATGATGCTGTAATTGATGCAGTATGTGGTTTGGCATTGTCATGTTGGAAAATGCAAGGTCTTCCCTGAAAGAGACGTCGTCTGGATGGGAGCATATGTTGCTCTAGAACCTGGATATACCTTTCAGCATTGATGGTGTCTTTCCAGATGTGTAAGCTGCCCATGCCACACGCACTAATGCAACCCCATACCATCAGAGATGCAGGCTTCTGAACTGAGCGCTGATAACAACTTGGGTCGTCCTTCTCCTCTTTAGTCCGAATGACACGGCGTCCCTGATTTCCATCAAGAACTTCAAATTTTGATTCGTCTGACCACAGAACAGTTTTCCACTCTGCCACAGTCCATTTTAAATGAGCCTTGGCCCAGAGAAGACGTCTGCGCTTCTGGATCATGTTTAGATACGGCTTCTTCTTTGAACTATAGAGTTTTAGCTGGCAACAGCGGATGGCACGGTGAATTGTGTTCACAGATGATGTTCTCTGGAAATATTCCTGAGCCCATTTTGTGATTTCCAATACAGAAGCATACCTGTATGTAATGCAGTGCTGTCTAAGGGCCCGAAGATCACGGGCACCCAGTATGGTTTTCCGGCCTTGACCCTTACGCACAGAGATTCTTCCAGATTCTCTGAATCTTTTGATGATGATATGCACTGTAGATGATGATATGTTCAAACTCTTTGCAATTTTACACTGTCAAACTCCTTTCTGATATTGCTCCACTATTTGTCGGCGCAGAATTAGGGGGATTGGTGATCCTCTTCCCATCTTTACTTCTGAGAGCCGCTGCCACTCCAAGATGCTCTTTTTATACCCAGTCATGTTAATGACCTATTGCCAATTGACCTAATGAGTTACAATTTGGTCCTCCAGCTGTTTCTTTTTTGTACCTTTAACTTTTCCAGCCTCTTATTGCCCCTGTCCCAACTTTTTTGAGATGTGTTGCTGTCATGAAATTTCAAATGAGCCAATATTTGGCATGAAATTTCAAAATGTCTCACTTTCGACATTTGATATGTTGTCTATGTTCTATTGTGAATACAATATCAGTTTTTGAGATTTGTAAATTATTGTATTCCATTTTTATTTACAATTTGTACTTTGTCCCAACTTTTTTGGAATTGGGGTTGTAATTTGAGGGTATGAGCATCCAGATTGGGGGAACAGTGTAGGAGTTAATTTTACTTTATAGGCATTTAGTAGACACTCTTATCCAGAGCGATGTACAGCATACCCAGAGCAGCCTGGGGTTAGGTGCTTTGCTCAAGGGCACTTCAGCCATTTCTGCTGATCCAGGGAATTGAACCGGCGACCTTTTGGTCCCAAAGCTGCTTCTCTAACCATTAGGCCAAGGCTCCCCCCCCCCCCCCCTTATAAATCAGCTATACTGCAAACCTAGAAATGCACAGTACTATTAATTTGTTTCCCCTGAAAGTACTGAGAAACAGAAGAAAAACACTTCTATCTTTTTCCGTGCCTGAATATTTGAGCTAGTTTAAAGTCTTTTGTTGTTGTTGTTGTTGTACTTGGGATTGTTGTAATTTTGCTAAAGACTGGCATGCTTCCATTAGCTTTCGTTTAAATTTCAGCATTTACAATATTTTATAAAAGAAATAATTCATGTAGAGTGTATTATCTGTTCAGTCCAAATAATGTATTTGTATTTGGCTATATCCCTAATGTGGAAATCGAGTTTTTTTGTTTGTTTGTTTGTTTTTTTTAATTTCAGCATTCAAAGCAACTACCATTACAGACGCATACAGAAATGGTGTGTTCATTATTATTCACATGTGCTTGCACAACAGCATGCTCAAACTCGAGATATGTAGTAAATGTGATAAAATGACCTGTTTTATATTTTTAAAAAAAAAGAGCCATCAGGAGATGACCTAGTCCCCTGGCGCCAACATGAAATTCCACTCCCAAATTTTCCTAAGTTGACTTGGTTGCCATGGAAATACAGAAAAAATAAAAATCACAGAAATCCCAAAAATGTCAAAAGGCACAATTCCTCCAGTCACTTAACATAACTTTTAGGTTTCGTGAAAAAATTCCTAATAGTTTGAGTTACGCTCCAGAAACTAAAATGTTTACAGACGGCCAGGGCAATAGCTATAACCCTCTATGCTATATACCGGGGGGGATAAAAATACGAATTAATTAAAAGAGGAAAAAATTAATCTATACACACTGCTGGGTTTTTTTTTCTACTACTACTTTCTTTTACTACCTCTACATGCTAAAGTGTGGGTCGAGTTAAAGTGAATGTAATGCCTCTAAACCCCACTTTTTTTTCCTTGTACAAAGCAATAATAATTATGTTGAGTGACCATGTGTTTTCGAACCATAGCTGATCCAAAAGGCCAAAAATTGATGGAAAATCACTAAAATCAGCCGATTTTCACGGAATCTGCCGAGACTGAACCGGAAGATCCCGAAGGGGTGCATGATGTCACACGTGTAACAATCCAGGTATCAATTTCGTTCCCATGCGCAGCAGTGGTTAGACCAGTCTCGATATGGAATCACGTTTTGGAGAGAATTCTGATAGTGATTGGGATTCTAATATGTTGGATGAAGGGGCAGATGATTATCAGGGATAGTCCAGAGTAAATGGTTCTTTTCAAGCCCCTAAAACAAGAAACTACCAGTTCACGACAGTCCCACTCACCGCTGATAGCGCACCACCAGCCAGAGGGAATTGGAAATACAGATTGGTTTGTGGATTTTTATTCTAAGCTGGCAACGGCAAAATATAGGGAAAATATTTACATGTACCTGGGCGGCACGGTGGTGTAGTGGTTGGCACTGTCGCCTCACAGCAAGAAGGTCCTGGGTTCGAGCCCCGGGGCCGGCGAGGGCCTTTCTGTGTGGAGTTTGCATGTTCTCCCCGTGTCCGCGTGGGTTTCCTCCGGGTGCTCCGGTTTCCCCCACAGTCCAAAGACATGCAGGTTAGGTTAACTGGTGACTCTAAATTGAGCGTAGGTGTGAATGTGAGTGTGAATGGTTGTCTGTGTCTATGTGTCGGCCCTGTGATGACCTGGCGACTTGTCCAGGGTGTACCCCGCCTTTCGCCCGTAGTCAGCTGGGATAGGCTCCAGCTTGCCTGTGACCCTGTAGAAGGATAAAGCGGCTAGAGATAATGAGATGAGATGAGATTTACATGTACCTCAGTAAATGCAGAAATATAATCTTTAAAGCGTACACTTATTGTGTCGGGGATAGGTAGGAGACGGATGTGCAGAAGTACGTTTTATTAATAAAAAGTGATAAACAGGCAAACAATCCAAAATGGTAGGCAAGATCATAAACAAGAAACAAGCAGTGGGTCAGGCGAGGCACAGAGTATCACAGGCACAGATCAAAAAAACGGAAACTAGGAACAGGGATTAGAAAACCAGGAGATCAACACGGAGAAAAAAGGCTCGGCAAAGTGTACAAACATCATGTAATGCTTTGCACCGAGTGTACGTTGACACAGTCCTTTTATAGGAACACTGATGCGTCTTAATCATGCGCAGGTGTGCATAATTAACAGCGCGCGTGCGTGCAGTCCGGAGTGCACCTGAGAGTCCTTCTGGTACGCACGCCAAAGCGCACAGGACTGACACAGTGTAATTATTGAATGAAAGAAAATATGAAGTGGGCGATAATGGGGGAAATCAACCAACTGTCCAAATGTCAGATCAAATGTTATTTATTAAAGAAATGGTTTCTTTTTGCTCCAGTAATTCTCTGGTTGTGATTCTGTCTTGATTTGGGTAGATGCAGTGGCATGGTGCAACAGCTGGAAAATTTTAGATTTTTATAAATCACATACAAGTACATATACCACTACATGTACTAATAAATATCATGACTATCTCATCTCGTCATCTCTAGCCGCTTTATCCTGTTCTACAGGGTCGCAGGCAAGCTGGAGCCTATCCCAGCTGACTACGGGCGAAAGGCGGGGTACACCATGGACAAGTCACCAGGTCATCACAGGGCTGACACATAGACACAGACAACCATTCACACTCACATTCACACCTACGGTCAATTTAGAGTCACCAGTTAACCTAACCTGCATGTCTTTGGATTGTGGGGGAAACCGGAGCACCCTGAGGAAACCCACGCGGACACGGGGAGAACATGCAAACTCCACACAGAAAGGCCCTCGCCGGCCACGGAGCTCGAACCCGGACCTTCTTGCTGTGAGGCGACAGCGCTAACCACTACACCACCGTGTCTATCATGGCTATAATTTTATAATAGATAGAAATATGCAAATATTAGTGTCCATCATTTCATGCCTTGACTTAAAAACCAATATACAGTGGTGCTTGAAAGTTTGTGAACCCTTTAGAATTTTCTATATTTCTGCATAAATATGACCTAAAACATCATCGGATTTTCACACAAGTCCTAAAAGTAGATAAAGAGAACCCAGTTTAACAAAGGAGACAAAAATATTATACTTGGTCATTTATTTAGTGAGGAAAATGATCCAATATTACATATCTGTGAGTGGCAAAAGTATGTGAACCTTTGCTTTCAGTATCTGGTGTGACCCCCTTGTGCACCAATAACTGCAACTAAACGTTTCTGGTAACTGATCCATTTTAGCCCATTCCTCCATACAGAACAGCTTCAACTCTGGGATGTTGGTGGGTTTCCTCACATGAACTGCTCGCTTCAGGTCCTTCCACAACATTTGGATTGGATTAAGGTCAGGACTTTGACTTGGCCATTCCAAAACATGAACTTTATTCTTCTTTAACCATTCTTTGGTAGAACGACTTGTGTGCTTAGGGTCGTTGTCTTGCTGCATGACCAACCTTCTCTTGAGATTCAGTTCTTTGATAGACATCCTGACATTTTCCTTTAGAATTCGCTGGTATAATTCAGAATTCATTGTTCCATCAATGATGGCAAGCCGTCCTGGCCCAGATGCAGCAAAACAGGCCCAAACCATGATATTACCACCACCATGTTTCACAGACGGGATAAGGTTCTTATGCTGGAATGCAGTGTTTTCCTTTCTCCAAACATAACGCCTCTCATTTAAACCAAAAAGTTCTATTTTGGTCTCATGCGTCCACAAAACATTTTTCCAATAGCCTTCTGGCTTGTCCACGTGATCTTTAGCAAACTACAGACGAGCAGCAATGTTCTATTTGAAGAGCAGTGGCTTTCTCCTTGCAACCCTGCCATGCACACCATTGTTGTTCAGTGTTCTCCTGATGGTGGACTCATGAACATTAACATAAGCCAATGTGAGAGAGGCCTTCAGTTGCTTAGAAGTTACCCTGGGGTACTTTGTGACCTCACCGACTATTACACGCCTTGCTCTTGGAGTGATCTTTGTTGGTCGACCACTCCTGGGGAGGGTGTAACAATGGTCTTGAATTTCCTCCATTTGTACACAATCTGCCTGACTGTGGATTGGTGGAGTCCAAACTCTTTAGAGATGGTTTTGTAACCTTTTCCAGCCTGATGAGCATCAACAATGCTTTTTCTGAGGTCCTCAGAAATCTCCTTTGTTTGTGCCATGATACACTTCCACAAACACGTGTTGTGAAGATCAGACTTTGATAGATCCCTGTTCTTTAAATAAAACAGGGTGCCCACTCACACCTGATTGTCATCCCATTGATTGAAAACACCGGACTCTAATTTCACCTTCAAATTAACTGCTAATCCTAGAGGTTCACATACTTTTGCCACTCACAGATATTTAATATTGGATCATTTTCCTCAATAAATAAATGAGCAAGTATAATAGTTTTGTCTCATTTGTTTAACTGGGTTCTCTTTATCTACTTTTAGGACTTGTGTGAAAATCTGATGATGTTTTAGGTCATATTTATGCAGAAATATAGAAAATTCTAAAGGGTTCACAAACTTTCAAGCACCACTGTAAATATATTCTAATCAATCTAGATAATTAGCTGGTTGTTATTAACTGATGATAATAAAGATGCATATTTACACAGGCTGTCATCAACTTGTCCACAGCTCTCCTCTTCTTGACAAAGGGTGTAAGTTTTGTTTCCACAAATCTCACCCACTGTCGCTTTAGATTGTCTTTTCTCAGAAATTCTTGAACTAAATGTCCTGTTGTAACATCCAAACACAACACAGAGCTTTCCCATCGTTATTTTTGTTAGATTCCAATAACAATATCCAGTTTCAGCGAGTAAACAAGCATGGAGTCAGATGAACTGAAATGATCCAGATAACTGAGGTTCCACACGTGACGTCATGTGAGATTAGCCCTGAGGCAAGGCTGCCTTTTTCCAGGATCCGGAAGCCGCGATTTATTGATAGTTTTGTGCTTGATAATAAAATTAACAAATAATTAATATTCCCCCTGCTTTATTAATTAATTTTGGTCGTTGCTAATGATATACTGTATATTCATTTTAAAGCAGTACAATAAGGCAGGGGTCACCAAACTTTTTTCTCTGGGGGCCACATTGTCGTTCCTGACTGTGATGGGGGGCCGGGGTCGAGTCAGCTATATAACAGAATTGTATGACCCAGACAAATATGACCACCAGCAGGCTTCATTGTGTAGTAGAGATTACTAGCCTGGCACGGCCATCCCCACTACTATATCCACACTACTATATCCACACTTGATTCCTGGCACATATTTGTTTATCTTTACTAGTGGTTTACAAAAGTAGCAATCGAGTCTTCACACTTTGTTTTAATTTGAAATACCACAGATATTCCATTTATTTATTTTCTAATAAAAATAACATCAAAGCTGTCAAGGTAAGAAACATCTGCCTATTTGAGGTGATTGACACTGGCAAAGGTGAGTGGAAAATTATAAATTGTAGGTACACTACCGTTCAAAAGTTTGGGGTCACCCAGACAATTTTGTGTTTTCTGTGAAAAGTCACACTTTTATTTACCACCATAAGTTGTAAAATGAATAGAAAATATAGTCAAGACATTTTTCTGGCCATTTTGAGCATTTAATCGACCCCACAAATGTGATGCTCCAGAAACTCAATCTGCTCAAAGGAAGGTCAGTTTTATAGCTTCTCTAAAGAGCTCAACTGTTTTCAGCTGTGCTAACATGATTGTACAAGGGTTTTCTAATCATCCATTAGCCTTCTGAGGCAATGAGCAAACACATTGTACCATTAGAACACTGGAGTGAGAGTTGCTGGAAATGGGCCTCTATACACCTATGGAGATATTGCACCAAAAACCAGACATTTAGTAGAATTTAGCTAGAATAGTCATTTACCACATTAGCAATGTATAGAGTGGATTTCTGATTAGTTTAAAGTGATCTTCATTGAAAAGAACAGTGCTTTTCTTTCAAAAATAAGGAAATTTCAAAGTGACCCCAAACTTTTGAACGGTAGTGTAGGCCTGTTGATATTATTAATAATATTAATAATTGTGTGCAGCACTTAATAAAGGTCAAATAAATAGGCCTAGAAAATAAATACATTTTAAAAAAAACAGTGAAATTATAATAATATGAGCAATAGATCAACTAGCCAGCTTTTATGCCTATCCATTTGAGCATGTTCAGTAAACATTTTTTAGGTCAAGGTGAAAATGAAATGAGCAGTAGGCCATTTACAGGTCAAAACTAAAGCATAATACAGAATAATGGGAATCAAAATCAGTAGTATATGTAGGTGAGCTGGATTTGTACTTGTTGATTTGTACTTCTTGTCGGGACACACCTCCTCCGCCACAGCAAGCATGCATACTTTAACAAAGTCCCCATCAGTAAACGGCTTTCCATGGGTAGCTAGTAGGTGAGCTACCTTATAGCTAGCTCAGACAGCAGCCTGGTTGATCTGGGTTTGGCGAAGGAATACATTCTGTTGTGCAGCCAGTCCGCATTTCATCCTCCGAATCCTGTCTTCTCTTGTTTGCCCTCGCAAACTAGCATACTCTTTGTGGCGGGTTTCGTAGTGACGACGCAGATTATATTTTTTGAAAACCGACACACTTTCTTTACATACAAGACAAACTGCACGGTCCTTACACTGAACGAAAAAATAATTGGTGGTCCACTGTTCTTTAAAAACTCTGCACTCTCTCGACTTTTTGCTTACCGCTAGCCATTTTGCTGTCCTGAACACTGACAGTTCTCTGCTCGTGCGCTCAGGCCCGCCGACAGGGGGGGACAAACGGGTATGTTGTCCCGGGCCCAGGAATGGGGGGGGCCCAGAACTGGGCTCTCATGAAGTTGCGATTAAATTATCTTATTTCATTTCAAAATGTGTTGATTTGGGGGAGAAATGTGCTATATTTGCATTCAATAAATGATTTCTAGATCTTTTGCCTTTATTGTCTTTGAAAAAGGCGTCAAGAACCCCCTACCACCCCTAATGCAAAAATGGTTTGGTCTGACTCTTTGATTAAGGGGAAAAAACGACATCGTTCGATCATAGCGCTTCGACAATCAGCGTGCGTGCTATTTGCCAACATGCACAAGTCAGGAGCACAGAAAAGAAAAGAAAAGAGAGGAAGAAACCAAGAGACTCAGGGGCTCACTGCATAAATATTTTAAAAAAGATTCGGATGATGCAGCAGGTACTAGCAAAGGCAGTGGGGCAGCTGAGCCAGGTAAGACCAGTGTTGGGCACGTTACTTTCAAAAAGTAATTATAGTTACTAGTTACTTTTCCCAAAAAGTAACTGAGTTAGTAACGGAGTTACTTTGTCATAAAAGTAACTAATTACCAGGGAAAGTAATTATTCCGTTACATTTTGTTCCCCTTCAAAAAAAATCTAATTCAATTAGTGTAATCATATGTTAATGTTAAATGTGTTTAATGACTGAAATGGACACTTAACAGAACCAATTAGTAACGTTATCTACACTATATTAATGTTTTTGTGGGACAATGTGAGATAAGACATCTATCAAATGTAATATATTTTTGTAGTTATTAAAATTGTTACTAATTACTGGCCACTGACGAGGACAAACGCTTTGTTCCTCGACATAATGTGCATTGCACGTAAACACTCTTGCCTTTTATTTCAAGTAATGAAAAGTAATGGCTGTATTTCCAATGTGAAAGCGCAGTGCTGGGCTGACCGCTCGCCATCGCTGGGTCTTCCGATTGAAAGAGCGCGCAGTAGTGCAGTAGGCGTGGCCTACCTACGTATGTTGTCCAAATCTACTCTGATTGGCTTACTGTGCCGTTGTCTCGTGTCTCCCCGCCCCACACTAAAGCAGAGTAAAGAAAGGCTGAACGAGCAGCGCGCCAGATGAAAACAGCTTTAATAAAGTAACGCATAGTATTTTATTGTAAGTAACGGGAACGGCGTTATAACGATGTAAAAAGTAATTAGTTAGATTACTCGTTACTAAAAAAAAGTAACGCCGTTAATGTCTAACGCCGTTATTCCCATCACTGGGTAAGACACAGCCAACTTTTTCCAGCCCCGTAAAGTAACCCCAACCAAGGCACGTGCGGCACGCAGTTCATGTTACAAACGAGGGGAGAGCAAGTCACACTGAACACCATATCAAACGCACAGGGCATTGAATCATTTCATAACCACAACGGCTTAATAACATTGTGTTTCATATATCTGATTGAGGCGGCACGGTGGTGTAGTGGTTAGCGCTGTTGCCTCACAGCAAGAATGTCTGGGTTCGAGCCCCGGGGCCGGCGAGGGCCTTTCTGTGCGGAGTTTGCATGTTCTCCCCGTGTCCGCGTGGGTTTCCTCCGGGTGCTCCGGTTTCCCCCACAGTCCAAAGACATGCAGGTTAGGTTAACTGGTGACTCTAAATTGACCGTAGGTGTGAATGTGAGTGTGAATGGTTGTCTGTGTCTATGTGTCAGCCCTGTGATGACCTGGCGACTTGTCCAGGGTGTACCCCGCCTTTCGCCCGTAGTCAGCTGGGATAGGCTCCAGCTTGCCTGCGACCCTGTAGAAGGATAAAGCGGCTAGAGATAATGAGATGAGATATCTGATTGAAGCTAAGAATATTCACATTAGCCCGCAATCATATCCCGCCGTTTCTCGAGCGGTGTGTTCTTCTCTGCTTTTCACACTGGACAGTACGCACGCACAACAAAAGTCCGGCGCATTGCATTTCGCACCTGAATAGTTGCAGACTAAGGAAATGTTAAAACTGTAAAAATGTTGAAATGCTAAAATGAAATGGTTGTTGACCGGTTGAATGGTTTTTGAATACCTGTCATTTAAGGGTTGGAGTGAGTAGAGACTGGGATAAGAGAGGTGTGTGTGGGTTGGCCCAGGGGGGCCCATTCAGAGCATTTTGTCCCTGGCCCAGCCAAAGCTGTCAGCGGCCCTGCGTGCGCTTCCCGTCACTGCTTGATCGCGAGCATATGACGAAAATTCGGAAAATATGAATAGTTAATTTTATAACTAAATATCAATTTTAATTGATAAAATCAACAAAATACAAGACGCAGACATGTTATTATTTGCCAAAAAGCAATTTAAAAAAATAGGCCATGACCACTTTTGGGGATTGCCTCACAGGGCCGGTTCAGGTGGTGGGGGGCAGAGGGGCTGGGGGGCCGGTCAAAGGGGGGTGGCGGGCCGGAGTCGGCCCGCGGGCCGTAGTTTGATGACCCCTGCAATAAGGCATTACATGCACTTTAAAGGTCTTGCCCAAGGACACTACAGTGGCAGCTTGAACCCCTGACCCACCAATCAGTAACCCTGAGACTTAACCCACTGAGCCACCATCGCTTAACTTAATTAATTCAAGCACACGTAATGAAATGTATAAAGTATGCCCAAACCTGCAAACAGTAACTTGACAGACTCAAACTTATCTGTTCCTTTAGTCCATCTATTAGCTCCAAGGTAAAATCTAAGATATTCCTGTACAATCCTTCAGTTCCCAGGTCAGCTGTATATCAGTAAACGATGTTGTGATGAGGTTAATGATGGTGGTTGAAATAAGAGATGTATTTTCTAAATGTGTTATATGTGCCTTAGCCCACCCCAGATGATGCATGTGGACTGGACGACCATGCAGTGAAAGAAAAATTGAGAAAAGTGCTCAAGAGGTTGGGAAAATTAAAATGTTCAAAAGAGGTATGTGTGCATTTTCAAGCAGCTCTACGTTAGGAGAGTATGAATAAGCTGAATGATTAATAGCACTGTTATTCACCCACCCACCCCCAATTTCCATTTCTGGTTGAGAGTACAGTGTGCGCATTCTGGCTGCCGCTTCTCACCGGAGCTTTTTATTTTATTTTCTCTTTTGTTTTTTTCTTTTTTGTGTTTGTGTAGTTTGATGCTTATTTTTGAGTGTTTTTGTCCGCTGGTTGTGGTGTAGCTCCAGACCCAGTTTTGGGCGTCGGTTCCCTCCAGGCCTTGGTTTGCCGTGGGTGATGCCTGTGCTCCTCGCTATGGACTGCAGTGAGCTCATTGCTCTTTTTAACATCGTGGTTGTCTGGCGCTCTGTGCAGCGGTGCTTTAGTGCTTGGTGTGATGTTCCGAGCGATGTTGCTCGGTGGCGTCACGGTGGCTGTGCAGGCTGTTTGGGACATACCAGCACTCTGTGTGGTGGTGCGTTTGTGCTCACTTTGTGGATCCATAGCGCGGTGTTCCGAGTGATGTTACCCGGTGCTGTCGTGGCAGCTGTGCTGGTGGTGTGGGACTTGTTTTCGTGCGCCTTTTGGTGGGACTGTGGTTGCTACACCATTGGAATGACATCTGACTTTTATTTGGTGGACTTTTTTTTTTTTTAAATCCCCCCCATATAATTGTTAAGCGACCTTGGGTTTTGAGAAAGGCACTATATAAATTTAAATTATTATTATTATTATTATTATTATTATTATTTGAATTTCACTATGTTTCCCAAAGAAACTTTCAAATGCTCCCCCCCCTCCCCTTTCTTTCAGGGGTGTACTGGCAGCTTTACCAGTATAATGGGCTACGTTTATCACATGAAAAAATGTGGTAAGGCCGAGTCCGAGCTGGAGAAGCTCCTAATGAACTGCAAGCACTGTGGGAAGCCTTATCGCTCCAGAGCCGGACTGGAGTACCATCTAAAATCTGAGCATGGCCCGGTGAGCCCTTCCTGTATTCCATACTGAGACTGGATTGATTGAGGGCATGTATTTTGGTAAATTGGGACATATAAGAAGTTGGTAAGAGACTGGTGTCCAGGACGACTTTTCAACGTCTCGGACACTGATTCATTGTGTGATGTCCTCCAGCAGGTTTATGAAATATCCATCCATCCATTATCCGTAGCCACTTATCCTGTACAGGGTCGCGGGTAAGCTGGAGCCTATCCCAGCTGACTATGGTCGAGAGGCGGGGTACACCCTGGGCAAGTCGCCAGATCATAGGGGATGGTTTTAAGTTGTCCTACAATATTCACTTTTCTAGCTGTATTGTATATTTTCCTGTGCCCCCCAAAAGACAGTATAGATCTATAATATCTTTTGTGTCATCAAATCACCAGCCTGCTTTTGGTTTGCGTCAAAGTTGATCCCAAACAAAGTTGATTCAGGCACTGAAAGTTAAATCCAACCCCAAAACATTCAAGCTGATTCCGCACATTGAATTCTTGGCTTTCACATGACGTCACATCCGCCTCATTGGTTATTCAAAATTTTAGCTGGTGGTCTACCAAAGCTCAATTGACAAAGTACGGAGAAGGTGCATTGCTCACATGAGAAATGCCTTACACTTGCGTTGTTTTAGGTTGTTCGAATCGATCAAACCGTGAAACTAATAAAAGTTTCTTCAGGGTTCCCCATGAACTAATAAAAGAGTGAACGAACACAGGATTTCACAAAAAGACGTCGAGAAAGGTGGCTTTCGAACCTCTCACTGAAATCGAAGGGAGCCGAGTCGAAGCCTACTCGAGTTTGCAGTGATCACTTGGTGAAGGGTTTGTATCTCCCTCTCAGTGATGTCCTTAGTGTTTTCCAAGTATTTTTCTTGCTATGTGTCGTTATTTTATGGTACTTTTTTTAGTCACGAAGCGCTAAAGTCCCCAGCTGTTTCTTTGTTTACTCCTCACAAAGTCCATATGCATGAAGGTCGCGACAAAATTCTTCCCCAGCCATACAGTTACAATGCGCCGTGATCACTTCTCCGTCTTGTTTAACTAAGATCCAGGTCTTTAAAGGGGTTTCTGATGATCTTTGTGAATGATTTACCTGAGAGATAAGAGCCAACACAAGTGAGAATCAAGCCAACTGTTGTTTGTTTTACACTTCAACTTGCAGCGCTTTGTTGTAAAGACGCGAACGAAAAGCTTAAAAAAACCATACACTGGCAAAAACAATACAGGATTCATTTGGCAGCAACTTGATACCGAGGTCCTTTACCCAGCCACATACAAAAAAAAAGTTGTAAGCCTCCATACTCTTCCACGCTTTCATCTGTTTTGCGGTGTAGAAGGACGTCTGCAACACCAGATAGTTCGAGATGTCGGGGAACTCGACTGAAGGGTAGTTTTCAAGATCGTACAACAAATCCTTCTTTCCCAGACTGTAGGGGTCGATTCCATTGCACATAGCAATCGTGTGAATATATCTAAAGCGAGCAGTGGCTTCTAGATTACTAGAATACTCCAAGTTATCACCAGTTGTTTGCACTATGGCAGCCTTTAGACCACCAGCTATTTTACCGGAAGTGAATTCTCTAAGAAAAGTCACGTGACCGAAACCCAAGAATATGATATCTGTGAAGATACTCAGTCATCCAGGTACATAGTAATCTGTGGTTGGTAGAAGAGAGCAACTGGACTTGCTTGAAAAGTCTTGAAGACGTTTCGCCTCTCATCCGAAAGGCATCCTCAGTTCTGTCTGTCTAATAGGGAGTATCCAGTATTTATCCTCTCATGGATCATCATAGAATCCGAATCAGAATGCTGATGGCTGCATTGTAGGTGGCTGATGACACCCACCTCTGTTCAGTGATGGTCGTTTCAGGTTGACAAAAATGAACGAACCTCTCTGGCTAAGATGTCTGCCAGTTTTCTGGAAGTCCTCTCATACTCCCGCACCAGTCGAAGGGATCTCATCCCAAAGTGCGTAGAAACATATCTGTGAAGATACTCAGTCATCCAGGTACATAGTAATCTGTGGTTGGTAGAAGAGAGCAACTGGACTTGCTTGAAAAGTCTTGAAGACGTTTCGCCTCTCATCCGAAAGGCATCCTCATCCTACAATGCAGCCATCAGCATTCTGATTCAGATTCTATGATGATCCATGAGAGGATAAATACTTGATACTCCCTATTAGACAGACAGAACTGAGGATGCCTTTCGGATGAGAGGCGAAACGTCTTCAAGACTTTTCAAGCAAGTCCAGTTGCTCTCTTCTACCAACCATAGACCAAGAATATGATTCACCTCGTGCATATACAGCAAGGAAAATGAATTTAGTGTTTCGGTTAGCAATGCTTTTAAATCGAGCAGCTGTTTCTTTTGAATTTGTCTGGTTGGAATTGAACAAATCAGGGTTTGAAATGCATGCGAGACGTTACAGTTGCAAAACAGTGTGTTGACCCTTGTGTAAATCCTTTGTACAGAATACCGTAGCCTTGTGTCAGTTTGGGTCTTGTTTAGCACTTGAAAACTGAAGATAATTTGATAAATGTCTGTCAAGTTGAATTGCAGTTTGTGACCTTGTTATTGCAGTGAGCGTGAATAAAGGCCATGATCTGATTGGAGCACTAAAAGCACACAATGGCATTTTCCTCCAGGAACCCCAGCAGGCTGAAGCAAATGGCCAAAGGGAACCCAGCGTGGAGTGTGAATCCAGTGGCAGGGCCAAACGCACATCAGCCCAGGTGGCCATTTTCCATTTGCGTGAGATTGCCAACCAGGAGCTGTTCAAGGAGTGGCCCAAGAGGAAGGTGCAGCGAGACTTGGTACCCGATGACAGGAAGGTAGAAGGATGTTACATTGTGAAGATTATAACTCACGGAACCATGTCACTACTGCATGGGAATCGGAATGGATACAGACTTGGTTACTTAACAACATTCTTAGGGGGTTTGGTTCAAACACTAGCATGTACCTCCTCCACCTTAAAGCTATACCGCCTTTCAGATTTTTCAAGTGTAGGTCATAAACGATTTTCCCTGACGCCGAATTATTTTTGTTTAGTGGACCGAAAGCTACTGAATTCAAATCACAGACTTCTAATTTGATTAGTTGTTTTTTAATAGAACAATTAATGCATTTAGAGCCATGTAGCCCTAAATTCTCCTCCGCTGTTTTTTTCCTGCTTCACCATGACGCAATACAAGATACTACGTCATGCATCACGCAAGGCATTGTGGGATACAAATTTAAAACAGGAGAGGAAAATGGAGGACGTGAGTGTGCAAATGAAACGTGAAAGACCAATTACAGTAACGGAAAGCGAGAAGAAAAGACGTGATGTTGCGAAAGAAAGGAAACGCAGGGCCAAACTAATAAATATCGGCGGTCAGCGAGCACCTCGGTGTGATCAGCTGTTCATTTAGCGATAGAATGATCGAACTGTCAGTGCAGGGTCAAGGTAAACCTGTAGATGGCAGTAGTGCAACACTGGATGCCAGCTGCTATAAAACCCAAAAGAAGTAGTTAAACCTGCGCATACGCACACGGACTTCCTCTGTCTGCTTGACTGCATGAAGTGAGTGATTTCACGCACATAATTTGCTCAGGAATCTGCTCAAATGAAATAACTTCCTAGCCACAGAATGGCCTGATATTTTGTGAGATATTACAGAAATTAACATGTATGACAATGACCAAATTTCAGAGGGAACTAAATTTCACCGATTTTATGAAATCGACAGGCCGTCTACGTTTAAGTGCCATACTTGGGTGCCCTTTAATTTTTTTTTATTTTTTATTTTTTTGGTCAGAGAGTGAACACTTGAACCTACGAACCTCCAGCAATAGAATAAAAAGGCACAAAAAATGTAACTGTTGAGCAAGCAGACTTTCTGCACTGCAAAAAATGATATCTTGGCAAGTGAAAATATCTTGAAAATAGTTGAAACGATCTAACATTTCTTATTAGAAGAAAACAAGACACCAATTTTGAGATTAAACCTAGTTCTAGATTGCAACCAACTTATTCTAAGATGTCTTACCAAGTGTAATTATCTTACTGCACTGGCAGATTTTCACTTGATTATAGTCTAAAAGTTCTCAAATTTATTATGTTTTTCCTTATATTAGGATGGCTAGTTTTTGCAGTGTGGTATGATTGGTGGAGAAACCCCTTCATGATCCCTCTTTACAGTAGCAGATATAACCACTTTTGGAGCCAGATGTCTTACTGAAAATGTAGGCTATAATAAATTTAGTTAGTCTGAGTAACTATAACAGGCACTACATTTAATAGGGGTGTAACCAAATATCTATCCATAACCGCTTATCCTGTACAGGGTCGCAGGCAAGCTGGAGCCTATCCCAGCTGACTACGGGCGAAAGGCGGGGTACACCCTGGACAAGTTGCCAGGTCATCACAGGGCTGACACATAGACACAGACAACCATTCACACTCTCATTCACACCTACGGTCAATTTAGAGCCACCAGTTAACCTAACCTGCATGTCTTTGGACTGTTGGGGAAACCGGAGCACCCGGAAGAAACCCATGCGGACACGGGGAGAACATGCAAACTCCACACAGAAAGGCCCCTGTCTGCCACTGGGCTTGAACCCAGAACCTTCTTGCTGTGAGGCGACAATGCTAATGACTAGACCACCATGCCGCCCTGTAACCAAATACAAATATATAATTTAGGACAGGTGATGCATCATAAATGATATTAATACAGATATGGCCTTAAAGCTAGACGGCCTTTCAATTTCATAAAATCGGTGAAATTTAGCTCCCTCTGAAATGTGGTCATTGTGATGCATGTTTATTTCTGTAATATCTAAGTGGCTGGGAAGTTACTTAATGTAAGGGGATTCCCGAGCAAATAATGCGCATGAAATCGCTCGCTTCGTGTAGTCAAGCAGACAGAGGAAGTCCGTGGGCATGCAGGTTTACCTTCTTTTTCTTTGAGGTTTTACAGCAGCTGGGATCTACAGTGTTGCGTTACTGCCATCTACAGGTTTACCTTGACCATGTACTGACAGTTCGATCATTCTGTCGCTAAATGAACAGCTGATCACACCAAGGTGCTCGCTGAGCGCCGATATTTATTAGTTTGGTCCTGCGTTTCCTTTCCTTCGTACATAACATAACGTCTTTTCTTCTCGCTTTCCGTTACTGTAGTCGGTCTTTCATGCTTCATTTGCACACTCAAGTCCTCCATTTTTCTCTCCCATTTCAAATTTGTATCCCACAATGCCTTGAGCAAACGGGGAAAGCCCACCACGTGATGCATGACGTAGTATCTTGTATTGTGTCATGGTGAAGCAGGAAAAAATAGCAGAGAATTTAGGGCCACATGGCTCTAAATTCATTAATTGTTCTATTAAAAAAAAGCTAAACATTTGGAAGTCTGTGATTCGAATTCAGTAGGTTTTGATCCACTAAACAAAAATAATTCGATGTCAGGGAAAATTCTTTTCATGACCTACACTTGAAAAATCTGAAAGGCGGTCTAGCTTTAATTGGATAAAATGAAACTTATGTACAGGGGTTGTGGTGGGGTGGGGTTTTTTTTGTTTTGTTTTTTTAATTTAACTTTTAATTAAATTTAATTTGACTTTTGTACTTTTGAAACCTGGGTATCTTGCTTACTCGCTCACATTAGGCAGAAAATAGAAAACTTTCTGGAAAGTTATACAGGACTTCTGATTCAGATATTATATAATTTAAAAAAATTTAAATGAAGTTATAATTTAGAAATGGAAAATTATTTTTTTTCCTAATGATGGGATAGGGTTCCTTTAAAAAAAAAAAAACATGCCCACTTGTGGTTTAAGTAAAAATAAAACTGATCTGAATATTTTAAGCACTGAACAGATTCAGATACAAACACAGATCAGTCAGATCTACACCAAGAATTTTAGTCAAGGACTCAGAATTTATTATTATTATGATTATTATTACTATTATTATATGCTGATTTAATAACCTTAGCATCATGTCTTACAGGTATACTCTTAAATATCAGCATATCGTAGATTCTCTAGATAATCTTTTTTTTTCTTTATTCTTCCATTTTTCTGCTCCACTTTCCTTCACAAACCTTGAATTGTTCTTTTGAGTTTTCCACAGCATTCCTGTTGGATATTAAAATGAATGAACATTGATGGATCTAAACGCACAACAGTACAGAATGTTGCATTCTGTCTCCTCTCACTGAGGCAGAGCGAGCTCACACTGCAACAGAGGTGGACAGTAATGAAGAACGTTTATTCAAGTACTGTACTTAAGTACACTTTTTGAGTATCTGTACTTGAGTATTATTCTTTTTGGAAACTTGTGACTTTAACTTCACTACATTTGAAAGGCAAATATCATACTTTTTACTCCACTACATTTCTGTCAAGGTCCTCGTTACTTGTTACTATGAAGCGGCTTTGAAAATGAATGATTTTTTTTTCCTTTTCTAAAACGCGATTGGTTTTTCACAGGTGACACTGAGACAGACTATCAGTAATCACTAGGGTCACGTCACGTCCATAGACTGTATAAAATCAAGTTCAATGATTTCTCAGCCGCATTATTTAACACGATCAGTTGATGGCAGAATGGAAGGAGGCGGTTCTTCTGGCGAATGCACGCACTCATGGCCCATCACGGCCTACAAAAACTCGCCGTCCGACCTGCGGAAGCATATTGAGGTCTGTAAACGTTTTATTCCAAGAGAAAGCTTGCAATGAAGTTGTCTGTGCTTTTAGAGCTAGCGATAACATTGCAGTAGCTATGCAGTCTGGTTAGTCAAATGACTTTCTATGGATTTACCCACCAAGTTGCCACAGCCTTGTCCACGGCTAACTGTTGGACACTGTTAGTTAGCATGTAAAAACGGAGTTACGCTAACATGAATAACGTTAACTTATCTGAAGTCCTTTCAGAAATATGTTTTAGCATAATCTTGCCAGATAAACAGAATGTAGAAATCTTTCTTTTTTTGTAATGTTAGCTACGTTGTGGCAATAATACAATGATGCGTTGACAGAAAATGTACTTTTTATACTTAAGTATTTTTAAAAGCCAGTACTTCAGTAAAAATTTGACTGGACAACTTTCACTTGTATCAGAGTAACATTTGACCAGTGGGATCTGTACTTTGACCGACTTAAGTTGGGTACTTTGTCCACCTCTGCACTGCAGAAACCTTCATCACATGACAAATATCATCTTAAAGTGAATGTAATGCCCCAAAACCCCACTCTTGTTCCTTGTACAAAGCAACAATCATTATGTTGAGTGATCATGTGTTTTCGAACCATAGCTGATCCAAAAGGCCATAAATTGATGGAAAATCAATAAGATTGGCTGATTTTTCACGGAATCTGCTGATACTGAACCGGAAGATGCCGAAGGGGTGCGTGACGTCACGTGTAACAATCCAGGTGTCAATTTTGTTCCTGTGTGCAGCAGTGGTTAGACCAGTCTCGATATGGAATCACGTTTTGGAGAAAATTCTGATAGTGATTTGGGATTATGTTGGGTGGAGGGGCAGATGATTATCAAGGATATACCGGATTAAATGGTTATCTTTTTGAGCCCCTAAGACGAGAAACTGCCAGTTCACGAAAGTCTTCCTTTGTAGCGCGTGCGAGATGGAGAGATAGATAGATAGCCTTTAGCTTTCATCATGTTACCTTTCATCATGTTTTCCTGAACAAAACTAAAAACAAATCGAGTCTTGCAATATGGCAGTCTGAGAGCATTTAACACGTTTCAGTTAATAATTAATAATGATTATTGCACACTCGCGCATTTTTCTTCCTGTTCAAGTGCATCAGATATGATCTCGGATGTCGCGAGCATGTAAATGTTGCTCATAATCCTGCGTCTGGTGCAGTGTGTGTGTGAGAGATAATAGGGGAATCGATGAACTGTCCAAATGTCAGATCAGATGTCATTTATTAAATAAATTGGTTTCTTTTTGCTCCAGTAGTTCCCATGTGGTCATTCTGGTGATGAACACTTGATGAATCAGATTTATTATTAGTAGGCAACATGAAATCTGCCTGCTTCGTTTGCACAAAACTCACCCACTGTCGCTTTAGATTAGTGTCGTTTCTCAGAAATGTCCTGTTGTATATGGATTTGAACATCCAAACACAACGCAGCACTTTCCCATTGTTATTTTTGTAAAATTCCAACAACCTCCAATTTCAGCGAGTAAACAAGCACCAAGTAAGATGAACTGAAATGACCCAGATAACCGGGGTTCCACGCATGACGTCATGCGAGATTAGCCCTGAGGCAAGACTGCCTTTTTCCGGGATCTGGACACCGCAATTTATCAATAGTTTTGTGCGTGATAATAAAATAAATAATATTTTTCCCCATGCTTTATTAATTCATTTTGGTCATTAGTAATGATATATATTCATTTTAAGGCATTACATACACTTTTTAACTCGAGTTTTATGTCCGATTTTGAGATTCCTGCTCAGAATAAGGTAAATCAGGACCTGGTTGTGCTGTGTTCTTGGTCTTGGGCTAACATGTTTACCCATCAAACGGTTATTGTTTTATGTCATGTAATATGCAACTTGTCGCAGTTTTCACACTGTATACAGTGGTGCTTGAAAGTTTGTGAACCCTTTAGAAATTTCTATATTTCTGCATAAATATGACCTAAAACATCAGATTTTCACACAAGTCCTAAAAGTAGATAAAGAGAACCCAGTTAAACAAATGGGACAAAAATATTATACTTGGTCATTTACTTATTGAGGAAAATGATCCAATATTACATATCTGTGAGTGGCAAAAGTATGTGAACCTTTGCTTTCAGTATCTGGTGTGACCCCCTTGTGCAGCAATAACTGCAACTAAACATTTCTGGTAACTGTTGATCAGTCCTGCACACCGGCTTGGAGGAATTTTAGCCCGTTCCTCCGTACAGAACAGCTTCAACTCTGGGATGTTGGTGGGTTTCCTCACATGAACTGCTCGCGTCAGGTCCTTCCACAACATTTTGATTGGATTAAGGTCAGGACTTTGACTTGGCCATTCCAAAACATTAACTTTATTCTTCTTTAACCATTCTTTGGTAGAACGACTTGTGTGCTTAGGGTCGTCTTGCTGTATGACCCACCTTCTCTTGAGATTCAATTCATGGACAAATGTCCTGACATTTTCCTTTAGAATTCGCTGGTATAATTCAGAATTCATTGTTCCATCAATGATGGCAAGCCGTCCTGGCCCAGATGCAGCAAAACAGGCCCAAACCATGATACTACCACCACCATGTTTCACAGATGGGATAAGGTTCTTATGCTGGAATGCAGTGTTTTCCTTTCTCCAAACATAACGCTTCTCATTTAAACCAAAAAGTTCTATTTTGGTCTCATGCGTCCACAAAACATTTTTCCAAAAGCTTTCTGGCTTGTCCACGTGATCTTTAGCAAACTGCAAACGAGCAGCAATGTTCTTTTTGGAGAGCAGTGGCTTTCTCCTTGCAACCCTGCCATGCACACCATTGTTGTTCAGTGTTCTCCTGATGGTGGACTCATGAACATTGGCTAATGCTAATGTGAGAGAGGCCTTCAGTTGCTTAGAAAGTTACCGTGGGGTCCTTTGTGACCTCACCGACTATTACACGCCTTGCTCTTGGAGTGATCTTTGTTGGTCGACCACTCCTGGGGAGGATAACAATGGTCTTGAATTTCCTCCATTTGTACACAATCTGTCTGACTGTGGATTGGTGGAGTCCAAACTCTTTAGAGATGGTTTTGTAACCTTTTCCAGCCTGATGAGCATCAACAACGCTTTTTTTGAGGTCCTCAGAAATCTCCTTTGTTCGTGCCATGATACACTTCCACAAACATGTGTTGTGAAGATCAGACTTTGATAGATCCCTGTTCTTTAAATAAAACAGGGTGCCCACTCACACCTGATTGTCATCTCATTGATTGAAAACACCGGACTCGAATTTCACTTTCAAATTAATTGCTAATCCTAGAGGTTCACATACTTTTGCCACTCACAGATACGTAATATTGGACCATTTTCCTCAATAAATAAATGACTATGTATATTATTTTTGTCTCATTTGTTTAACTGGGTTCTCTTTATCTACTTTTAGGACTTGTGTGAAAATCTGATGATGTTTAGGTCATATTTATGCAGAAATGTATAGAAAATTCTAAAGGGTTCACAAACTTTCCAGCACCACTGTAGTTGTATGCTGTTCTAAAGCCATGATGCATACAGATGGATGACACTAAATTGTTTTGACCTGTGTATGTGATGGTAGCTCCGGTATTCCCGTCCTGGATTGCCTGCCTTCAGTCAGGAGGTTTTGCGAAAGTGGAAGAATGAGGTGAAAATGAACAGAAAAATGCAGTGTCCCAACAAGGTTTGAACATGAGTAGTTTTCTGGGTTCTAAATGTTTATTTGATTCGTTTTCTTGTAACTCTACTTATTTTAATTCTGTACTTCTGTAGGGTTGCGGTTGCTACTACACAAGCGTGTCAGGTCTGAAGGCCCATTTGGGACTCTGCACCCTGGTAAGGACCCATGACTCTTTCTTCTCCGTTTGCATTCAGTGACTGTTAAAGACGTGGAGCCATATTCAGAAAGAATCTTAGGGCTAAAGTTAGCTCTTAATGCATATTTAGTACTGGTCAAAAGTTTGGACACACCCAATTCATTGGTTTTTCTTTAATTTTATTAATTACAAATCACTTCATGTCTTAAAGTGCTAGTCTTATGAAAACGACATCATAAAATCCTGGGTTTTCTGTGTGTGATATGCTCAAATAAGTTGAAATTCACCAATAAATAAAAATTGGTTCGAAAAAGAATTTTTCTGTGTCCGAATTCTGTTCCAAAAATCACTAAAAGCTTGCCCACCATTATTAGATCACAGCGATTTACAGGTCAGCGGCGCTGCATGCGTGACCTCATATGCGTCACTGCCGCCTTGTGTCCACACTGACTCAAATATTCTCTGCAATGCCGTGCATTCTTGATATTGATTATTTTGAAAAAGACAACGAAAGCTACAAGGGGATGGTACACAAGTGTCATAATTATATTATTTTATAATTTTAACCCTTTGGGGTCGAGAGCTTCGCCGGCAAAGCTCGGCAGGTTTAGAATGAGTAGGTCATGTATTTAGATAAATGTCTTGGAGTTTTTCATCATACAAGCATGATAAACATATTGATAGAAACTTTACACTTTCCTATGTGCCCACTGCCAAATAATAATAGTTTTTAAATTACCTAAATTAGATGAAACATAAAACTTGTCACCTTACTCAGTCACACAGGAGTCAGAGTGCTGAGCGCACACTTGCGCACTCATAAAAGACTATTCACATAGTAATGGCATGATGATCACTTTCACTCTTTCGGTTTCAATTGGTTTCTCTTTTGCAGTGGGAATGCCCACCGTAAACAGGATGAAATGTGTCAGCCATAGTTTAGGCTGTTTGGAGGTAAAACTTGTTGCGAGTTGGCACACAGACTTTATGCGCTTCGGATGATTCAGGACAACAATTCAATTCAATCTTGAGAACTGCGATACTGATGATGAGCAGTGCCTTTAAAAAAATATTTACCTCTCAATGACCCAGAAAGGTTCCTTTTTACATGTAAGAATTCTGAACATTTTGTTTCAGCCTTTTACTCCACTCTTACCTCCTCTGATGTGTATGAGCTCCCCAATATTGCTCGCAAATGGGAGAACGATTTAGGCAGTGAATATATAGAAGATGATTGGAAGGTGGCCATAGAGTTAGTTAGATCTATATCTACATGTAACAGGTATAAGGAGACTCAATATAAAATACTTCATAGGCTTCACATCACCCCTGTTATCTTGCATAAAATGGATAAATCATTCTCTCCTCTCTGTATAAAATGTCACTCTCAAAGGGCAACTTATTTTCACTGTTTCTGGGAATGCAAGTTTATCTCCCGATTTTGGACTCATATTGCTAAAATAATTTCTGAGATACTCCATTTTGAGATCAAGAAAGACCCTTGTGTCTTCTTGGTAGGTCTCCCCTCCAGAGTATTCCAACTTTCTGCCTCAAGGTATACACTTCTTGAAAAGCTCCTCTTTATTGCCCGAAAGTGCATTTTGCATAATTGGATTAAAGAGTCCCCACCAACTGTTACTTTATGGTATAGGGAGATTTTTAATACCCTTCCACATGAACGCTTACAGGCTCTTACTAAGGGACGAGATGGGAAGTTCTTGAAAATTTGGTCCCCTTTCCTAGACTATCTACCAGACGACCTGGGATGCCTGCTTAGGAAAGGAGAAATTTGTGCCTTTAGGAACTAAAAAACATTTCATAGTGTGTAGCTGACACCTATAATTTAGGTTAAAATAATAAAAATAATGCCTTTACTTCATTATTTCATCTCTTGTTGCTCTTTAAAATTGTATAACTGAACCTATTCTGTAATTGTAGGTTTCTAGTTTGGAGCCAGCCTATACTTTTACATGTACCTTTTTTTTAAATTTTTTTTTCTTTTTTTCTTTCTTTGTCCTTTTTTCTGTCATCTTTTGTTCTCATTGGTTGTAGTTTTATTAATATATTTGTAATTACGTTTAAGTGTATATTTCTTAATGTCTATAGGGGGCACATGGGGGGTGGAATGTTATGTTGTTGTCCTATGTTTAAATTTAATAAACAGTGTTTAAAAAAAAATATATATATATATTTTTGAATATATATCCAGCTAAATATCACCTCAAGTGAGTGTAAATATTTCTTCTATTTATTATGAGCAGATCGGTTGATATGTGTGTGCTGTAGTGCATACACAGGAAAATGATGAAGCAGTTTTTTCCAGAGTTAAAATTATTTTCCTCAAAAATAGTTAATTTTGCTTGATTTTTGAGTTTAGAGAGTAAGAGTTGGAGTAGGAGCAAAATTACAGTCATTGCGTAACAGAGTTGGTTGTTGCTCTGAAATGAGTAAAATAGTACAATAGTTAATTTCAAGACACACTGAATAGTCAAATACCAAAATAAAGTCAAATACCAGATAAATGAAGGTGTTATAAAAAGCAGTTTTAGAACTGTGTTGGAATGTGTGAAAAAACATGATCTTACCCACTGTGACTTGCCCTGATGGGATTAAGAGATGGGAGTGGGAGCGGTTTTGACTCCTCTCATTGAATGGAATGGAAATTTTTACTCTTCTCATTGAATACTCCTCCCACTGCCAACCCTTTATCCCAAAACAGTAGGACATACATTTTTTTGATGGCCAGTTAATTGTCCAAATCAGTGTAACAGATTTAAGTTTTTGTGCTTGATACATTCCTACGACTGAACAGAATCACCTCAAGTGACCAAAATAGTTCAACACAATGGGTAAGGTCATGTTTTTGTTTTCTCCACACATTCCAACACAGTTCTAAAACTGTTTTTTACAACATCATTTATCTGTTATTTTTTTAAAAGTACAATCATGACATACATACTACATAGATATTATTGTAGCTGAACTTGTACTGAATACAAAAAAGTCATATGACTTTGAAAATACTGCTTAGATTTGTTGAAATTGACGACAAAATGAGAGCATGCCAAACTCATTAGAGTGCCAGAAAATACCCTCAGACCCCAGAGGGTTGTTAATTTTATTTTAGGTGCCGATAGTAGGGAATTTTGAGTGCTGTTTTATGCCACGGTCCCACAACACCAATAACTATACCTATAACTGAATTTAGTTCCAGTCTGGAGCAGTCACACAACTACGGTATAATCCCGACTATCGGTTGCTGGTTTTCGCGGGAAAGTGTAGCAGTTGTATTCTGTTTGTGTGCACATCCAGTGCACTCAGCAGAACACAATGGCTGACAGTGACCGCGAGGAAGAGCGGCTTTTGATGCTCATTTTGCACAGAAGGCAAAACCGAAAGAAGAAGAAAAGGAGAATCTGGGTGCATGAAATCCTGCAGCATGCAGATGACTGCTAAGCTCAGACTCCTGGCACTCCTGCATAGAACAGACCCGCTTGGACAGTCAGTGGTATGATGCACGCAGCTACCGTATACACTGTACGTACATGACACATACCTGCGTGTTTTGTTTTGAAAGTGCTAATAAATGAACCTTTAACACAAACTATGGCTGACAGATTTTATCCTGTTTACGGTGGGCATTCCCATTGCGAAAGAGAAACCAATCGAAACTGAAAGAGAGAAAGTGATCATCACGCTGTTACCTTGTGAATATTCTTTTATGAATGTGTAAGTGGGCACTCAGCGTTCCGACTCTGGTGTGACTGAGTAAGATGACAAGTTTTATGTTTCATCTATTTTAGGTAATATAAAAGAATATATATAATATTATTTGGCAGTGGGAACACAGGAAAGTGTATCAGACATGAGACCTCACGCTGCAAAATCTTTTTAGATGATTCACAGATAGTATTTGTGGCATAGTGTGTGGCTGCGTGGTCTAATATCTCAGTTTTAATCTCACACAGCCACACACACACACACTACTACACACACTTACCAGCCATACCCACTCTACTGCCGATGATCTTCCATACATCTTCATTTTTGGCTGTATCTTTATACAGCTTGTGCTTTTTGTCATAAAGCATGGGATTCTTTGACACTTCTATAATCAGCTTCTCCTCCATTGATGCAACAAGGACGTACAAATATGGCCAGGAAAAATAGCACGTGCTCAGACAATATCACATGTAAACGATTACCCGATTGGTCAGATGTTTTATTGCATCAGGGTCAGGTCTGGAAAAATTGCTCCAGAAGCAATCTCACCGATACGGATAAACCCAGGTCTGGACTATAGGTATTATCGGTCTGATGTGAGCAGCGACCACAAACTTCAGGAGACCGATTTATTTATAGTTATCATTGTAGTTATACAGTAGTGTTTGAAAGTTTGTGAACCCTTTAGAATTTTCTATATTTCTGCATAAATTACCTAAAACATCATCAGATTTTCACACAAGTCCTCCAAGTAGATAAAGAGAACCCAGTTAAACAAATGAGACAAGAATATTATACTTGGTCATTTATTTATTGAGAAAAATGATCCAATATTACATATCTGTGAGTGGCAAAAGTATGTGAACCTTTGCTTTCAGTATCTGGTGTGACCCCCTTGTGCAGCAATAACTGCAACTAAACGTTTCTGGTAACTGTTGATCAGTCCTGCACACCAGCTTGGAGGAATTTTAGCCCATTCCTCTGTACAGAACAGCTTCAACTCTGGGATGTTGGTGGGTTTCCTCACATGAACTGTTCGCTTCAGGTCCTTCCACAACATTTGGATTGGACTAAGGCCAGGACTTTGACTTGGCCATTCCAAAACATTAACTTTTATTCTTCTTTAACCATTCTTTGGTAGAACGACTTGTGTGCTTAGGGTCGTTGTCTTGCTGCATGACCCACCTTCTCTTGAGATTCAGCTCATGGACAGATGTCCTGACATTTTCCTTTAGATTTCGCTGGCATAATTCAGAATTCATTGTTCCATCAATGATGGCAAGCCGTCCTGGCCCAGATGCAGCAAAACAGGCCCAAACCATGATACTGCCACCACCATGTTTCACAGACGGGATAAGATTCTTATACTGAAATGCAGTGTTTTCCTTTCTCCAAACATAACGCTTCTCATTTAAACCAAAAAGTTCTATTTTGGTCTCATCGGTCCACAAAACATTTTTCCAAAAGCTTTCTGGCTTGTCCACGTGATCTTTAGCAAACTGCAGACGAGCAGCAATGTCCTTTTTGGAGAGCAGTGGCTTTCTCCTTGCAACCCTGCCATGCACACCATTATTGTCCAGTGTTCTCCTGATGGTGGACTCATGAACATTAGCAGTTGCCAATGTGAGCGAGGCCTTCAGTTGCTTAGAAGTTACCCATGGTCCTTTGTGACCTCGTCGACTATTACACGCCTTGCTCTTGGAGTGATCTTTGTTGGTCGACCACTCCTGGGGAGGGTAACAATGGTCTTGAATTTCCTCCATTTGTACACAGTCTGTCTGACTGTAGATTGGTGGAGTCCAAACTCTTTAGAGATGGTTTTGTAATCTTTTCCAGCCTGATGAGCATCAACAACGCTTTTTCTGAGGTCCTCAAAAATCTCCTTTGTTTGTGCCATGATACACTTCCACAAACATGTGTTGTGAAGCTCAGACTTTGATAGATCCCTGTTCTTTAAATAAAACAGGGTGCCCACTCACACCTGATTGTCATCCCATTGATTGAAAACACCGGACTCGAATTTCACCTTCAAATTAACTGCTAATCCTAGAGGTTCACATACTTTTGCCACTCACAGATGTGTAATATTGGATCATTTTCCTCAATAAACAAATTACCAGGTATATTTTTTGTCTAATTTGTTTAACTGGGTTCTGTTTATCTACTTTTAGGACTTGTGTGAAAATCTGATGATGTTTTAGGTCATATTTATGCAGAAGTACAGAAAATTCTAAAGGGTTCACAAACTTTCAAGCATCACTGTAGTCATCAGTATTGTGGGACTGGGCCTTTAGACACATCAGATCCATTACATTCTTAGGAACGCAATGGAATTGAAGTCAGATTAAATAAAGGAAATAAAAAAAGCACAGGGGCGGCACAGTGGTGTAGTGGTTAGCGCTGTCGCCTCACAGCAAGAAGGTCCGGGTTCGAGCCCCGTGGCCGGCGAGGGCCTTTCTGTGTGGAGTTTGCATGTTCTCCCCGTGTCCGCGTGGTTTTCCTCCGGGTGCTCCAGTTTCCCCCACAGTCCAAAGACATGCAGGTTAGGTTAACTGGTGACTCTAAATTGAGCGTAGGTGTGAATGTGAGTGTGAATGGTTGTCTGTGTCTATGTGTCAGCCCTGTGATGACCTGGCGACTTGTCCAGGGTGTACCCCGCCTTTCGCCCCTAGTCAGCTGGGATAGGCTCCAGCTTGCCTGCGACCCTGTAGAACAGGATAAAGCGGCTAGAGATAATGAGATAATGAAAAAAAAGCACAAATAAAACCTGAATATGTACCTGCTGGAACGGTTATTGGAGAATCAACCATACTGTAGTTTTAAATGTATTCACCCAGTTGTTCTGATTGACTGACTTGTAATTGTGTTTCCTTTTCCTTTACTTGATGTTGCAGCCTTTTAATTTTGGACTGCAGAGCTTTCTTATCTGATTTCAGAGTTAGGAAGTTACCACACTAAATTAGTGGAAAGAGGTGGACTTTATGATGATGATGATGGCTGTCTTGGAAAGTCTGGAGTAAGAGTTGCAAAAGTACTTGAATGAGAGGGTGGAGTTGTAAAAATATTTTACGGTTGCAGAGATACGGTGATTTTAGCAAAAATCATTAACGGTAATTGCACGCTGGACACCCCACCCCCCACCTCAACCTAATGTTGTAGCACAAAACCGAAAGGGTCTATGTGATCCTAATTATACCCCTGCTCCAAAGGAGGGGGGCATACTAGTTTACCTCTGTCCGTCCGTATCTCTGTCCATCTGAAACGCCCTTTTTCTCAGCAACCACAAATCATAGCCGTTTGTTTCTTGGTACCAAGCTTCAGCTTGGGGTTCTATACCGTGTATACTGTTTTCAGGTCTGTCGCACATCGACTTCCTGCTTACCGACTGAATGTATTCACGAATAACATGGTGCGGATTTCCAAAATTTTCCTAACACTTTTTTTTTTTCTCAGCAACTACAAATCACAACTGCTTGATATTTGGTACCGAGCTTCAGCTTGGGGTTCTATACCGTGTATACCGTTTTGAGGTCTGTCGCACATCAACTTCCTGTTTACCAACTGAATGTATTTCAGGGATGTGATTTTTCTGCGAATTCGCGGAATTCCGCTTTTTTCACCTCAAAATTTGAAAAAAAATTTTTTTCCGATTTTCCGCTCAAAAATCCGCATTCGTATCCTATTCGTTCTGACTTTCAGTAATTCCGTCATTGAGATGAAACGAGGTACGTGATTGGCCCATCGCTCTGTAACAACCAATGAACGCGCTTGTTAGATAGCTGTACGTAAGCTCGCTTCAAACAAAGAGTTGAAAGATGGCAGCCTCCGTGATCGAGCGTGAAGATGCAAATCGAGTTAAAGAAATTGACAGAATAGTGAAAAACAAGTTCCGCTGGGAATGGTTGGAGAAAGAGGTTGCTACAGACGTTGGACATAAGACTGTGAGACATTTGTTCAGCGATTTCGTTCTTTGGGGGGAGGGCAGAGGTCTCTGGCTGTCAAGTTTGGGCAGGCTGGGACCTCCCCTGCCCGAGCTACGAGCGTGCAAAGTTGGGCTGGAGCCCGGGATAGAAACGAAACCTAAGTGAGTGAACACAGTAGTTTTGAATATCCTTAAGTGAATGAACACTGTGGAGTTATGATTATCCTTTGGTGAGTGAACACTATAGAGTTATGTATATGAAGTTGACATTGCTAGAGTAGAAACTGCAGAAAAAAGTGACTGATATGCTGGAACTGGACATGGATGCTAGCATCTTTTTTTCTTTGAGAGTTCCTGAAGACTTGTGGATGAATTCTTATGTTGCATCATGTTTGTTTGAAAAGGCACATTTAGGTAGGGCTGCACAATTAATCGAATTTAATCGAAAATCGCGATTTTGGCTGCCACGATTAAATTAAATGAAAATCGTGATTTATTTCCATTTAAAATGCGAGCTCTGCTGCATATCTGATAAAGCAGTTTTTGACCAGTACTCCGCCAAACCATTAGGGGGCGAACTGACGCATGTAAGGTTTCATTACTCCGCCTAAATAAGCAAGCAAGCCAAGTCACAGTAATGAAACCTTACATGCGTCGGTTCGCCCCCTAATGGCGTGTGAGTAGGTAACAGATTGAGGTGAGAGAGAAAAGCTAACTATGTCGGAACAACAGACTATTTAGCACTGGAGGCAATGTTGTGACCTGCCTTCGCTCATGTTTAAAGCCAGAGCATGTTGATAGGCTGGTCTTTCTAGCTAAAAACTTGTAGGCCTCAGTATAATGCTATGTAATTGTTCCAATTGAGTTTTCAGTTCCTTCATCCTTTGGTAATTTCTTGGATAAATTTCATTTATTTGTCATTTGGAAATCAGAACTTCTCTTTTAAATTTCATTCTGCACTGAAAGCTGTTCATATTGTTTGTTTGAATATAGTGAGATAAAATTTAAGTGATTTCCCTAACATCAAGAATAATCGTGATTAATAATCGTGATTACAATTTTGATCAAGATAATCGTGATTATCATTTTTTCCATAATCGTGCAGCCTTACATTTAGGTATGTTCAACTTCTACAGTAATTGAAAGTATAAATTTTGTTTTTCCTTATACAATTTTCTATTTATTCTAATGCAGATGATTTAATTTAGAATGACATTTTTAGGTTTCATGTTTTGGCTTTTTGTCAGTTAAGAATCATTGAATTTACTATAGGGGCTCAGAGTTGCATGTTGACCATTAAATTGGCTTGAATTTGTTAATCATGACAAGTTTTTTCTTGTGTATTTGCTTGCCATTTTAGTACAATTTTTAAGTCAGAAAACCCCAGAACCCAGGAGCTTCGGGGGGCTTCGCCCCCCTTGTCCCCCCACCAGGACGCTGCCCTGGACCAGCTAGGGGCCTGCGGCCCCCAGACCCCCGGCTAAAATTTTCAGATAATTTCACCAGCCCCAAATCACATCCCTGGTATTTACAAAACGTATAGCGTGGATTTTGACACTATTTCAAGAAGCAAAATGCTATTTCATATGACAGTTTAGCAGGATGCTATTTGAAGTCCCTGGGGAGAGACACTGCTCTTTACTTGCTTGTTTCAGGGTTAATTATTTGTTGAAGTCAACATTCATAATAAGTGTCCTATTCCTTCGATTGCTTGCATTCTGATATAAGCGAGAGCAGGGGTATATGTACCGTAAGTGAGCAGTAGCTCACAATTTATCTTGTTGGTACTGTTAGAACCAGAAAAGGTTGTAGTTTTATGAGCAGCTTAGTTTTGGAGGTGAACCCTAACAAATTCCTGGCTGCTGCGCACAATGCATGTGGAACAACGCGTCACCCGCTTCTGCTGACTCCAGCGCTGAAAGTGAAAGTGCGTAACAAAAGCTTGACACTGACTATGCGGTGAGCCCTTTGGGATGGCACTTCTGACTTTTGTTTCCAGATCATAGGAACTTCTCTGCGTACCAGACGTTACTCAAATCCGTCTGCGAATTTGCCTCGTAGATTGATCTTTTTCAAAATGTATGATGCAGACACCAAACCGTCCTGTCCGTACAAATCAAACCCATTTCATTCCGTAAGTATCCTGCCAACTTTGGGCTATAATGGATCAAACTTCTGCTTTTTTTTAAATCAGCTACACTTGAACAGCTTTGAACGACACGCCTCTTAGGAGGCATGCTTTGGTTTTAATTTTGTTTTGGAATTTAAAAAAAATTTAAAAACCTGCTACACTTTACAAAGCAGACGGAGCCAGAAATGCCGCGAACTTTTGAGCGTTGCGCATATGATGTCACCTTCCTTTGAATGAACAGTAACTTACCAGGAACACATTTGTGTAATGGTGGACTGTGTGGTGGAAAAGCGTAAAAAGACTCGAGGCTGTTAGTAAGAAAGTAGACAGAAAATAAGTTTATTATACGTCTTGCAAGAGGACTTCTCCGAATGAAAAGAATCACAAAAGAATATCACCCAAAGAAGCATTCTCGATTTTCACACCCACTGTTATATACTTGCCAAAATAACAACAGCATATCAGATATCTTCTTAATGTCCGGGTGTTCTGCACATACACGTTTTGCAATAATCTTGCACAGTAGAACAGTGTGACACAAAACGGTATTCTTCATCTTGTATAAACATGAGACACAGTGTCTGACCTTCTTTTCTAAGGATCTGAGAGGAACAGATTCTCTAAAAAGTATATTTTTTCCTCTAAAACTCAAAGAGCCAAACTTTACCGGCTAAATAGAACATGTTCCCGGTCTCGTATTAAAATACAATTTAGACAGTAAACTATTTAACATGTCTAGTTTTATAAAGGTATGATTTCCAGGGGTGATGCCATTTTTGTAAGACTGGCACTTTAAAGTAATGATGGAAGTCGTTTCTCTTTACTTAGTTGAGCGGTTCTTGACATATGAATTACAACCCCGATTCCAAAAAAGTTGGGACAAAGTACAAATTGTAAATAAAAACGGAATGCAATGATGTGGAAGTTTCAAAATTCCATATTTTATTCAGAATAGAACATAGATGACATATCAAATGTTTAACCTGAGAAAATGTATCATTTAAAGAGAAAAATTAGGTGATTTTAAATTTCATGACAACAGCACATCTCAAAAAAGTTGGGACAAGGCCATGTTTACCACTGTGAGACATCCCCTTACAGTCTGTAAACGTCTGGGGACTGAGGAGACAACTTGCTCAAGTTTAGGGATAGGAATGTTAACCCATTCTTGTCTAATGTAGGATTCTAGTTGCTCAACTGTCTTAGGTCTTTTTTGTCGTATCTTCCGTTTTATGATGCGCCAAATGTTTTCTATGGGTGAAAGATCTGGACTGCAGGCTGGCCAGTTCAGTACCTGGACCCTTCTTCTACGCAGCCATGATGCTGTAATTGATGCAGTATGTGGTTTGGCATTGTCATGTTGGAAAATGCAAGGTCTTCCCTGAAAGAGACGTCGTCTGGATGGGAGCATATGTTGCTCTAGAACCTGGATATACCTTTCAGCATTGATGGTGTCTTTCCAGTTGTGTAAGCTGCCCATGCCACACGCACTAATGCAACCCCATACCATCAGAGATGCAGGCTTCTGAACTGAGCGCTGATAACAACTTGGGTCGTCCTTCTCCTCTTTAGTCCGAATGACACGGCGTCCCTGATTTCCATCAAGAATTTCAAATTTTGATTCGTCTGACCACAGAACAGTTTTCCACTTTGCCACAGTCCATTTTAAATGAGCCTTGGCCCAGAGAAGACGTCTGCGCTTCTGGATCATGTTTAGATACGGCTTCTTCTTTGAACTATAGAGTTTTAGCTGGCAACGGCGGATGGCACGGTGAATTGTGTTCACAGATAATGTTCTCTGGAAATATTCCTGAGCCCATTTTGTGATTTCCAATACAGAAGCATGCCTGTATGTGATGCAGTGCCGTCTAAGGGCCCGAAGATCACGGGCACCCAGTATGGTTTTCTGGCCTTGACCCTTACGCACAGAGATTCTTCCAGATTCTCTGAATCTTTTGATGATATTATGCACTGTAGATGATATGTTCAAACTCTTTGCAATTTTACACTGTCGAACTCCTTTCTGATATTGCTCCACTATTTGTCGGCGCAGAATTAGGGGGATTGGTGATCCTCTTCCCATCTTTACTTCTGAGAGCCGCTGCCACTCCAAGATGCTCTTTTTATACCCAGTCATGTTAATGACCTATTGCCAATTGACCTAATGAGTTGCAATTTGGTCCTCCAGCTGTTTCTTTTTTGTACCTTTAACTTTTCCAGCCTCTTATTGCCCCTGTCCCAACTTTTTTGAGATGTGTTGCTGTCATGAAATTTCAAATGAGCCAATATTTGGCATGAAATTTCAAAATGTCTCACTTTCGACATTTGATATGTTGTCTGTGTTCTATTGTGAATACAGTATCAGTTTTTGAGATTTGTAAATTATTGCATTCCGTTTTTATTTACAATTTATACTTTGTCCCAACTTTTTTGGAATCGGGGTTGTACTACAGTTGTAGAATAGAGCTATTTACTATGGTTTTATTATTTACTGTTCTAACGCATTACGAAGGCAAGAAATTGCACTGATTAACTTTGGACAAGGCACCTGTTAATTTAAAAGCATTCCAGGTGACGACCTCATAAAGCTGGTTAAGATAATGCCAATAGTGTGTAAATCTTTTTTAAACCACATCATATAGTCGTGGCCAAAAGTTTTGAGACGGACACAAATTTTGGTTTTCACAAAGTTTGCTGCTTCAGTGTTTTTGGATCTTTTTGTCAGATGGTATACCGAAGTACAATTCTAAGCATTTCGTAAGTTTCAAAGGCTTTTATTGACAAATACATCAAGTTCATACAAAGAGTCAATATTTACAGCGTTGACCCTTCTTTTTCAAGGCTCCTGCCCTGGCATGCTGGATATAAGCTTCTGGGCCAAATCCTGACTGACTGACTGACTGACTGACTGACTGACTGACTGACTGGCAACCCATTCTTGCATAATCAGTGCTTGGGGTTTATTTTTGGGCTTTTGTTTGTCCACCCGCTTTTTGAGGATTGACCACAGGTTCTCGATGGGATTAAGATCTGAGGAGTTTCCTGGCCATGGACCCAAAATTTCAACGTTTTGTTCCCTGAGCCACTTGGTTATCACTTTTGCCTTGTGACATGGTGCTCCATCATGCTGGAAAAAGCATTGTTCATCACCAAATTGCTCCTGGATTGTTGGGAGAAGTTGCTTTTGAAGGATGTTTCGATACCATTCTTTATTCATGGCAGTGTTCTTAGGCAAAATTGTGAGTGAGCCCATTCTATTGGATGAGAAGCGACCCCACACATGAATAGTCTCAGGATGCTTTACTGTTGGCATTACACAGGACTCGTGGTAGCACTCACCTTTTCTTCTCCTGACAATCGTTTTTTCCAGACATCCCAAACAGTCTGAAGGGGGCTTCGTCAGAAAAAATAATTTTACCCCAGTCCTCTGCAGTCCAATCCCTGTACTTCCTGCAGTCTGCCCTTGATGTTTTTCTTGGAGAGAAGTGGCTTCTTTGGTGCCCTTCTTGACACCAGGCCATCCTCCAAAAGTCTTCACCTCACTGTGCATACAGATGCACTCACACGTGCCTGCTGCCATTCCTGAGCAAGCTCTGCACTGGTGGTGACCCGATCCCGTAGCCGAATCCTCTTTAGGAGACGGTCCTGGCACTTGCTGGACTTTCTTGGATGCCCTGAAGCCTTCACAGCAATTGAACCTCTCTCCTTGAAGTTCTTGATGATCCAATAAATGGTTGATTTAGGTGCAATCTTACTAGCAGCAATATCCTTGCCTGTGAAGCCCTTTTGATGCAAAGCAATGATGACTGCACGTGTTTCCTTGGAGGTATCCATGGTTAACAGAAGACAATGATTTCAAGCACCACCCCCCTTTTAAAGCAACTAGTCTGCTCTTCTAATTCAGTCAGCATGACAGGGTGATATCAGCTGCCTTGTCCTCCTTAACACTTCTTTCTGCTGAGCTAACGAGAAGATCACTGAAATTATGTTAGCAGGTCATTTTCTGGCAGGGCTAAAATGCAGTGGAAATGTTTTTTGTGATTTCATTTTCGTGACAAGGAAGGACTTTGCAATTAATTGCAATTCATCTGATCACTCTTCATAACAGTCGAGAGTCGATGCAAATTGCCACCATAAACACTGAAGCAGCAAACTTTGTGAAAACCAAAATTTTGTCAGTCTCAACTTTTGGCCACGACTGTATATACTTATTGACTGAATGAGAGGGCCGGACGGGAAAATAGAGTGCAGCGAGGTCCGTGCAAATGACCAAGAGTCAAATATTTTCCCATCCAGCCCGACCTAACTTAGTCAATAAGCATTTTATCCCATGACCTTTTATAATGATCATACACAGTAGAAAACGGTGAACAACGGTGTGCGAAAATCTTAATGTTGTTGTCAAGGTAGCGTTGAATACTTCGCAAAAAGGAAGACAGTGTCAGGTTCGTAGTCTAAATTTCCTTTTTTTTTCTTCGCTTGTATATAGAAAATAAATAGCAAGCTCTAGCTTCTGAAAGGGGATGACTGTTACGTCTCTTTCCTCCTTAACTTCAGCAAGAAAACTTTTGAAAACGGTCATGTCATACTTGGATGCTTTACAGTGTTTTCTTAATGTCCTTGTATAAGCAAGTTAATTTTTTCACTCAAAAGAAACTTTTTTTTGTTTTTTCTTCAACAGTTTCAGCTTGTTCAATTAGGTCTGTGTCTGATAAATCATTTGGATAATAAAATTCACTTTCACTGTGCTCAGTTGTGTCGCTCTTTTGTCAAAGTAACAATTCAGAGCAAATTGAAAACGGCGGAAGCGACAGAAACTGGTCCGGGGCCGGAAACGGGTCCAAGGCCGGATACAGCCGTTTCCCAGACCGGATTCAAAAATCCTTACCTGCCGAGTCACATGAATTTTTTTTTTCGAATGGTTTTATTAAGAGTGCACGTGTGGGTTTGTACGGGTCATGTGATAATTTGATATCTGTTCTATGTGTTAATGTTTCAATGTCTTCAGTATTCTACAATGTCGAAAATACAAAATACAGTAAAATCTATGAATGAGTAGGGGTGTCCAAACTTTTGACTCTTACTGTATGTTTATTCTATTTCGTAAAGCATTTCAGCACTAAAAGCATGGCCTAAACCTGTGAAAATGTACTTGTAGTCCAAAGCATTCCTTATTCACTCGGATCGAATCCCAAACAATCCGAAATGCTGAATGCTGATAACAGCGTGTACAAGTTCCATTATGTGTTCTATTTCCAGTCAACATGCTGTGAAAGTTTATTGTGATGATTGCAGGAATATTTGAGTGATTTTTGGAGTTCGAAGGGATGCAATTACCTCAGCTATTAAGTACAGATGAAGATCAGAGTTTGCACAGTTCTCTGCTACTTGGCCACAGAGTTTTTAATAATAATTGAATGAATAATAGCAGTTTTATGAATATGATTGAAGGGGAAATAGCCCAAGAGTGAATCTCGGGTTTCTTTCTCTGCAGGGCAACTTTCAGGCTGGGAAATACACATGCCTGATATGTAAGAAAGAGTTCAACTCAGAGAGTGGCGTGAAATACCACATCAACTCTGTTCATTCCCAGGTAAAAGAGCACAGTTCTGCTGGACAATGTAATATGTTTTTTTTGGTTTGTTTTTTGTTTTTGGTCTGTATATTTCCATAACTGTGTGGACCATTAATTGCTAAGTAGTGACCAGAACATGAGGGTTACCTGAACACTTGTCTTGTGGCCAGGACTGGTTTGTGGTCACCTCCAAGGCTAAGAGTTTCACCTCCAACAAAGAGCTGAAGCCAAAGAAGCTTTGCACGCCAAGGAGAGCTCTCCATTTCCCCCAGGGACCCTGCACCTGGCAGGAAACCCAGACTCCAGCGGATGCTAGGACCAGTGAGTCCGTATGTCCAGAAACACCAGAGAAGAAAACAAAAGAGGATAAAAAGAGCATCAAGCACAAACTGAGAGCGCGGGAAAAAGACTGCAGTGATCGCGAGAGCAGTAGCAGCGGAAGCGACAGCTCCAGCAGTGAGTCGGAAGCAGAGGTTACAGAGAATGATGCCTGGAAGCTAAACAAGCCACAAGCTCAACCTGAGAAAGCTACCGATGACCACTAAACCCTTCTTCTAATTCATGATCCTTTTAATTTCCCTTTTCAAGTAGTAGACTTTTTTTAAATATCTGTGGGTTGTTTTTTTTTTGTTGTTGTTTGGTTTTTTAAATGTGATTTCATATTGCATAGAGTTCTGACTCGGAGGTGCCAATATTTATAGTTCGGCCATAGAGTTTGATTTTTGACCCTTTGCTACTGCTTTTCAATGAAAGCAGCATTCAGACCAAGACAGCTTCATCGAGGTGAATTTGTGAGCCAGTAGAAAACAAGAAGGCAGTACTATGGTCTCTGTTGTTGGTTAAAAAAAGTGCATAAATATTTTAACTGCAATTTACAGGGTGTTTTTAGCTTTGTAGCTCCTCCAACTCCAGGAAAAAGTTTGACATGTATGAAAGCACTTTAGGTTGTTGTGTGCGCGCGTGTGTACTATACGTACATGGAGTTATTCAATAACAGACGTTTGGGAGAAAGTTTATACTTCAACCTCCTCCCTTTCAGCTAAGGTGTTCTGTAACTACCTGCTGCTAGCACGCGTTCTCCCCGGCTGTCTTGGCCCCATCGTGCCAGTTTTACATAATTTCCCTAATCCGCCAGTTGAAGGCATTTACAGCGTCTTTCAAAAGTACTCATCCCCCTTGGTGTTTGTCCTGTTTTGTTGCATTACAAGATGGAATTAAAATGGATTCTTGGAGGGTTAGCACCATTTGATTTACACAACATGCCTACCACTTTAAAGGTGCACATTGTTGATTTATTGTGATGCAAACAATAAGATGAAAAAACAGAAATCTGGAATGCCGAGAAGGCTTTTGATAGAGTGGAGTTGCAGTACCTATTTGAAGTTTTGCAAAGGTATGGTATCCAGGGGAAATTTCTTAGTTGGATTAAACTAATCTATGCTGATCCACAGGCCATGGTCTTAACCAATGGACTGACTTCCCAGCCTTTCCATCTGCTACGGGGTACAAGACAAGGCTGCCCTTTATCTCCATTGCTATTTGCCCTGGCTATTGAACCACTGGCTATGGCTATTCGTAAAGATCCTAATTTAGAGGGCATAAAGATCGGAGATGTAGAACATCGTATAGCACTTTACGCAGATGATATTCTTTTATTTTGTTCTAATTTGAAATATACTTTACCCGTTCTTTTAGATCTGATTAGGCTATTTGGTACTTTTGCAGGTTATAAGATTAATGATACTAAATCAGCGATTATGTTTATGAATGAAAATGAGGCACAAAACCCTCCAATACACAGCCCTTTTCTGATTTCTCCAAAAGGCTTCACCTATCTGGGCATTAAGATTTCTCCATGTGTTGATAAGATTGTTCCCAACAACTACAATCCCATGGTGGATAAGGTCACTCAGCTTGTGAACAGATGGACAAAATTCCCTATCTCTATGATTGGAAGAGTGAATGTTCTTAAGATGTCAATATTACCTAAGTTTTTATATCTCTTTCAATCAATTCCACTTGCACCACCGTCATCCTTTTTTTCTTCACTCCGAAAGCTTTTTTCTAACTTCATATGGAACAATAGGCGTCCCAGGCTCAGGCTATCACTTTTGTATCTACCATATGATAGAGGTGGTCTACAGCTCCCAAACCTTGAGTGGTATTACTGGGCAGCTCAAATCAGAGCAGGGATGTTTTATTTTGAAAAAATAATCCTCCATCCTGGATTTTGGTAGAATCGCATCAAATCAATATCTCCCCAAACTTATATTTATATTCTGCCAGTAAGAACATACTAACTAGTAAGACAAAAAATCCTTTCCTCAAAAATACTATTTCAGTCTGGTTTAAAGTTTGTGCACATTTAGCTGAGCTTCCACACACACTATCTGTTTTCTCCCATTTATGGCAATAATGCCTTTCAACCTGGTAGATCTGACTCAGGATTTAAATTCTGGGCATCTCAGGGTATAGCTAAGGTTGCTGACCTATACGATGACAGGTCTGTTTTTATGTCATTTGAAGAACTTAAGTCTAAGTACACAATCCCTTCTAAACATTTCTTTAAATATTTGCAATTGAGAAGCTTTATCCTGAGCAGCCAAGGTTACAGCTTACAACCAGTGATGGGAATAACGACGTTAGAAATAAACGGCGTTACTAACGGCGTTACTTTTTTTAGTAACGAGTAATCTAACTAATTACTTTTTACATCGTTATAACGCCGTTCCCGTTACTTATAATAAAATACTATGCGTTACTTTATTAAAGCTGTTCTCATCTGGCACGCTGCTCGTTCAGCCTTTCTTTACTCTGCTTTAGTGTGGGGCGGGGAGACGCGAGACAACGGCACAGTAAGCCAATCAGAGTAGATTTGGACAACATACGTAGGTAGGCCACGCCTACTGCACTACTGTGCGCTCTTTCAATCAGAAGACCCAGCGATGGCGAGCGGTCAGCCCAGCACTGCGCTTTCACACTGGAAATACAGCCAGTACTTTTCATTACTTGAAATAAAAGGCAAGAGTGTTTACGTGCAATGCCATTATGTTGAGGAACAAAGCGTTTGTCCTCGTCAGTGGCCAGTATTTAATTAGTAACATAATTTTAATAACTACAAAAATATATTACATTTGATAGATGTCTTATCTCACATTGTCCCACAAAAATATTAATATAGTGTAGATAACATTACTAATTGGTTCTGTTAAGTGTCCATTTCAGTCATTAAACACATTTAACATTCACTTTTATTATGATTACACTAATTGAATTTGATTTTTTTGAGGGGGAACAAAATGTAACGGAATAATTACTTTCCCTGGTAATTAGTTACTTTTATGACAAAGTAACTCCGTTACTAACTCAGTTACTTTTTGGGAAAAGTAACTAGTAACTATAACTAATTACTTTTTGAAAGTAACGTGCCCAACACTGCTTACAACTGCCCCCTCTTTCTACTTTAGAAAAATTCATTCTCAATTTCTTACACTCCAGAGGACAGGTCTCTATATTGTATAACCTCCTGGTAAGTAAATCGTCAGAATCATCACATAACATCCTTCAAGTTTGGAAGACAGACTTGCAGGAGAATATCACAGAGGAAGAGTGGTCTGAAGCATATATTTTAGCCCAGTCACAAACCATAAATACAAACTCTAAATTACTTCAATACAAATGGTTGAATAGACTATACATTACTCCAGCCAAGCTACACCGATTTAATCCCAACATTCCAGACACTTGTTTTAAATGTAAACATGACAAAGGGTCTTTATTTCACTGTATGTGGGAGTGTCCACAAACCTTATCATTTTGGAAGAAAGTGATAGAGGTTGTTAGTCAGATAATTGAGGAAGAGGTGCCCCTTAAACCAAAACTATGCCTACTGCACATCTATCCAGAAGACTTCACCCCCTCTAATAATGTACAACACTTGCTGAATATTTGTTTTTTGGAGGCTAAACGCTGTCTGGCCAAGGCATGGAAAACAGAAGTGTCCTGTGTTTTAGCGCATTGGTTGAAAGGAATGTGCTTTTATTTTGCTTTGGAGAGAATAAGTTATACTACAAAAGGCAAGCTGGACAAGTTTTGGAGGATCTGGGACATATTTTGTGCCTTTCTTGAAAATAATAATATTGAAGTAGAGGGCTGGGAAACTGTTGGAATTTGAAATGAGCCCCCCCCCCCATTTTTTAAAAAATTATATATATATATATATATATATATATATATATATATATATATATATATATATATATATCATTATCTCTAGCTGCTTTATCCTTCTACAGTTATATGGGTTGCGTTGGTGTACAGCAATCTTCAAGTTATGCCACAGATTCTCAATTGGATTGAGGTTTGGGCTTTGACGAGGCCATTCCAAGACATTTAAATGTTTCCCATTAAACCACTCCAGTGTAGCTTTAGCAGTATGTTTAGGGTCATTGCCCTGCTGGAATGTGAACCTTCATCCCAGTCCCAAACCTCTGGCCGACTCAAACAGGTTTTCCTCCAGAATTGTCCTGAAAGATGCCATCTATCTTTCCGTCAATCCTGACCAGCTTTCCTGTCCCTACAGATGAAAAATATCCCCACAGCATGATGCTGCCACCACCATGCTTCATTGTAGGAATGGTGTTCTCAGGGTGTTGGGTTTGTGCCACACATGGTGTGTCCCGTGATGGCCAAAAATATCAATTTTAGTCTCATTTAACCAAAGAATCTTCTTCCATGTGTTTGGGGAGTCTGCCACATGCTGCTGGGCAAACTCCAAATGTGTTTTCTTAGGCAGTGGCTTTTTTCTGGCCACTCTTCCATAAAGCCCCACTCTGTGGAGTGTACAGCTTAAAGTGGTCCTATGGACAGATACTCCCGTCTCCGCTGTGGATCTTTGCAGCTCCTTCAGTGTTGTCTTTGGTGTCTTTGTTGCATCTCTGATTAACGCCCTCCTTGCCTGGTCTGTGAGTTTTGGTGGCTGGCCTTCTCTTGTCAGGTTTATAGTGGTGCCATATTCTTTCCATTTTGCTATAATGGATTTAATGGTGCTCCCTGGGAGATTCAAAGTTTGGGATATTTTTTTATAACCCAACCCTGATCTATACTTCTCCACAACTTTGTCTCTGACCTGTTTGGAGGCTCCTTGGTTCTCATGTTGCTTGCTTAGTAGTGTTGCAGAGTCAGGGTCCTTCCAGAACACAGGTGGATCTTAATCAACTAATTATGTGACTTATGAAGTGAATTGCTTCTCTTATTTAGGGGTTTCATACGAAAGGGGGCGAATACCTATGCACACTCCAGATTTCTGTTTTTTCATCTTAATTATTGTTTGCGTCACAATAAAAAATACAATTTTCACCTTTAAAGTGGTTTTAAAAAAGTCCATTTTAATTCCAGCTTGTAATGTAATGAAACAGGACAAACACAAAGGGGGATGAATACTTTTGCAAGACACTGTACATATGAAGGTATTGAAAATGGCGTTGGACCTATTTAAAGAAAAAAACCCAACAATGCAGCAGATTTTTTTTTCAGGGTTTTTTCCACAAAACATGAGTATATTTTTCTCAAAATATTTCACTTCATAGTAGTTCATTTTGTTTATTTATCTCCTGCACCAGCTCTCCAGATCCAGATTGAATGCAGAGCTTTTTTTTTTTTAGTTTGCCGCTCTTGTAGAAACCACTTCTGTTTCGAGCTGTATTATGTGTAAACTGCCGTATGTATTGTCCATGTGCGTACTAGTGCTTTTGCCTAGCAGTTTTGTATCGGTGACGTTTCATGCTGTAGTAGCTTTGACGACGTATGCTGTCACAGCATCTACATCTTGTTCTCGTGCATCATTGAGAGAGCTGGGAAAGACAAAGCTTGGACTGAACAAAGATTGAGGAACGACAGTATAATATAGTAGACTTTATGGATATTGTAAGGGGCTCCTCGGTTTCATTCAGATCTGTGATTGTAATAATGTATACGATCGAGTCTGACTACTGTGTGTCCAAAAGAACTGTGTGCTGGATCTAATTTTTAATACATGATTTTTTTTTTAATGTTGGCCTGTAAGATGTCTGCATAGATTTTGTTAAAGTACTTTATTAACCAAACCCTAATAAATGAAATAAAAGTTGGATATAAGTGTACAGAGAGACATCATTTGAAATTTGAGACTTGAATGATTTATTTTAAAGTTCTGTCGTTATAAATGTGAAATGTTGTATGAGAACATACAAAGCCAGTGCACTAAGAGCTCTGGTGGGGCAGCTGCTTTTCATTCTGATGGGCCAAGTGCACATCATCATCATGCAACCTGACCAAGGGTGCCAAATTATTCTGTCCATTTTGGATAACTGGTTTATTCAGTGAGGAAGCTCCCAAGGAGATCTGGCCACCTGTGACAGTAGCAGAAACCAAATGGGAATCAATTTGGGGCCAAAATCAGGCCTCGGTGGTGTGATTTACTGACATTTTATTCTGAAATTTTTCTTAATTCCAACAGGGGCGCACTGTTAACCTATTAATCGAGCCTCTGTCCAAGAGGGAATGACCTTCTTGGAACATAGTGGTGTCTGAAATTGATGAGGGTAGACAGAGGTGTAGGAACATGGAGTACTGGGCAGCAGAAAGGTGAGAGAAATAGAAGTGGGAATGATCCCACGGTGGTGTAGTGGTTAGCACTGTCACCTCACAGCAAGAAGGGTTCAAGCCCAGCAGCTGATGGGGAACTTTCTTTGCGGAGTTTGCATGTAGGTTTCCTCCGGGTGCTCTGATTTCCCCCACAATTCAAAGACATGCAGGTTAGGCTAATTGGTGGTTCTAAATTGACCGTGAGTGTGAATGGTTGTTTGTCTCAGTGTGTCAGCCCTGCGATGATCTGGCGACTTGTCCAGGGTGTACCCCACCTTTAGCCCATAGTCAGTTGGGATAGGCTCCAGCTTGCCTACAACCCTGTACAGGATAAGCGGCTACGGATAATGAATGGAATGATGCCTATGTGACAACATTAATTACTGTATATGTAACAGTTATTCCACAAAATTCAGTCGTACATGATAAGCCATGTACAAAAAGATTGAATGGAATAAGTGTTTTATTCTATCCACGGTCACTGGATTTTGAAAAACAGACCATTTTTTTGCAAATTCGATAAATAAAAACTTTATACAAAACGTCTGACAAAATCATTTCCACTTGGAATGTAAACTCTGGCCATGGCCTAATAGTTAGAGAAGTAGCTTTGGGACCAAAAGGTTGCTGGTTTGATTCCCTGGACCAGCAAGAATGGCTGAAGTGCCCTTGAGCAAGGCACCTAACCCCTGACTGCTCCCCAGGCTGCTTTGGGTATGTCGTACATCACTCTGGATCAGAGTGTCTGTTAAATGTCTGTAATGTAAACAAACTGATGAAATGACAGTAGCAGTTTCTGAAACTTGCTATAATAATTCTTGAAACATAAAAAGATATGTTCTTACTATGAAATACTTTCATTCCATATTTTGGTGCTTTTTATTTATTTATTTATTGTGGGAGGAGGGTGTTTTCGAGTAGAGTTTTTATTTTGTCTTCGGTTGGTTCAGCAACACACTCCACCATTTTCTTCTTTTTGTTCTTTTAGGGTTTTATTCTGGCAGTTGGCAAACCACTTTGAAGGTGCTTTAGTGCCAGTGACTTGGCTGGAGTGTGGAACAGGAAATGTTGGGGGATGGGATGGGGGATATACAACCCCGATTCCAAAAAAGTTGGGACAAAGTACAAATTGTAAATAAAAATGGAATGCAATGATGTGGAAGTTTCAAAATTCCATAATTTATTCAGAATAGAACATAGATGACATATCAAATGTTTAAACTGAGAAAATGTATCATTTAAAGATAAAAATTAGGTGATTTTAAATTTCATGACAACACATCTCAAAAAAGTTGGGACATCCCCTTTTCTCTTTACAACAGTCTGTAAATGTCTGGGGACTGAGGAGACAAGTTGCTCAAGTTTAGGGATAGGAATGTTAACCCATTCTTGTCTAATGTAGGATTCTAGTTGCTCAACTGTCTTAGGTCTTTTTTGTTGTATCTTCCGTTTTATGATGCGCCAAATGTTTTCTATGGGTGAAAGATCTGGACTGCAGGCTGGCCAGTTCAGTACCCGGACCCTTCTTCTACGCAGCCATGATGCTGTAATTGATGCAGTATGTGGTTTGGCATTGTCATGTTGGAAAATGCAAGGTCTTCCCTGAAAGAGACGTCGTCTGGATGGGAGCATATGTTGCTCTAGAACCTGGATATACCTTTCAGCATTGATGGTGTCTTTCCAGATGTGTAAGCTGCCCATGCCACACGCACTAATGCAACCCCATACCATCAGAGATGCAGGCTTCTGAACTGAGCGCTGATAACAACTTGGGTCGTCCTTCTCCTCTTTAGTCCAAATGACACAGCGTCCCTGATTTTCCATAAAGAACTTCATATTTTGATTCGTCTGACCACAGAACAGTTTTCCACTTTACCACAGTCCATTTTAAATGAGCCTTGGCCCAGAGAAGACGTCTGCGCTTCTGGACCATGTTTAGATACGGCTTCTTCTTTGAACTATAGAGTTTTAGCTGGCAACGGCGGATGGCACGGTGAATTGTGTTCACAGATAATGTTCTCTGGAAATATTCCTGAGCCCATTTTGTGATTTCCAATACAGAAGCATGCCTGTATGTGATGCAGTGCCGTCTAAGGGCGCGAAGATCACGGGCACCCAGTATGGTTTTCCGGCCTTGACCCTTACGCACAGAGATTCTTCCAGATTCTCTGAATCTTTTGATGATATTATGCACTGTAGATGATGATATGTTCAAACTCTGCAATTTTACACTGTTGAACTCCTTTCTGATACTGCTCCACTATTTGTAGGCGCAGAATTAGGGGGATTGGTGATCCTCTTCCCATCTTTACTTCTGAGAGCCGCTGCCACTCCAAGATGCTCTTTTTATACCCAGTCATGTTAATGACCTATTGCCAATTGACCTAATGAGTTGCAATTTGGTCCTCCAGCTGTTCCTTTTTTGTACCTTTAACTTTTCCAGCCTCTTATTGCCCCTGTCCCAACTTTTTTGAGATGTGTTGCTGTCATGAAATTTCAAATGAGCCAATATTTGGCATGAAATTTCAAAATGTCTCACTTTCGACATTTGATATGTTGTCTTTGTTCTATTGTGAATACAATATCAGTTTTTGAGATTTGTAAATTATTGCATTCTGTTTTTATTTACAATTTGTACTTTGTCCCAACTTTTTTGGAATCGGGGTTGTATAATGTGAAGTAATTTAATATAATATAAATTTATTTTAGCCATTTCTGTTTCTTTTAAATACGTGATCATTTTTGGGGTTTTGTTTTTGGGTAGAGTTTTTATTTCATTCTCAGTTGGTTCAGCAACATGCTCTGCCATTTTGTTTTTCTGTACTCATAGTATATGAGCTGATATCCTAAGAGTAGAGTAGCCAATCAGAGCACGTGACTGCTCATATCTGGTGAATGTTGATAATAATACTTTTTATTCTATCTCATATGGTCAGTTTGTGACTTTCATGCAGAAACTTAGTGATTCTCACAGCACCTTGAAGGGTCTTATGGCCTCCGCTTCTCTTAAAATCTCATTGTACCTCATGAAATCTGTTCTATCATATACTGTATTCTAACCAGGTTTTCAAAGTATCTGGAGAAAAAATTGCCTTTTTGTCTCATCCATATCCATGTTGTTGCCAAATTTACACTTTATTCATACTGAGTAGGTAAATTATACATTGAGTAAATGAGTACCCTACATAATTGACAAGGTATTCATGATGATGACGACTGCACAATATATTGTTTAATAAATTACTTTTTATTGCCCAGTGAGTGTTGTGATGCTTTCTGAAATCAGGTCATTTGAGTTCATACTGTATATAACATTCTGAAAACACATTTCCGGGGAGAATGTAGACATCCTCCAGAACAAGTAATATGACTGTTTTTTTTTTAAATCAATAATCCCACATTGCTTTCCTAAGAAAGTAATATGATGCCATGGCCCATCTACTGTCAAGGCTGAAAGAATTGCTTTGGTGGGCACTAATCAAACAATTGATTTGGGGGGGGGACCAAAACCTGTAAAATACTTCAGAATGATCCAGAAAAACTGCTTTGCTTGTAAGGAACCTAGGGTTATAAACCATGCTTGGTAGCTGGAATTGATTACATAATAAGCCAAACGTTACCCATGGTGTTTCTGCATGCAACTATTCAAGAGGTTTTAATTCTCATCTCTCATTCTCATTATCTCTAGCCGCTTTATCCTTCCACAGGGTCGCAGGCAAGCTGGAGCCTATCCCAGCTGACTACAGGCGAAAGGCGGGGTACACCCTGGACAAGTCGCCAGGTCATCACAGGGCTGACACATAGACACAGACAACCATTCACATTCACACCTACGGTCAATTTAGAGTCACCAGTTAACCTAACCTGCATGTCTTTAGACTGTGGGGGAAACCGGAGCACCCGGAGGAAACCCACGCGGACACGGGGAGAACATGCAAACTCCACACAGAAAGGCCCTCGCCGGCCACGGGGCTCGAACCCAGGACCTTCTTGCTGTGAGGCGACAGCGCTAACCACTACACCACCATGCCGCCCCCGAGGTTTTAATTATTATTTATTATTCAGAAAACCAGGGTTGTTATGAAAAGTGCTCATTTGCCAATGTTGGCCCAGCATTGTCACCCAAAAGCAGATGTTGGGCTAACATCAGTTTGCTACCTGAGATTTGTGTACATTTCTGAAAGGAACTATATTCCTCAGTAGTTTATCTCAGCTCCCCTGTTCTATCTACCTTACATCAGGAGGGGAAAAAAAAGGTTTTTCAGTGTCACAAATGGCTGGGCTTATTAAAATTGGTTTTCTAAATAAACCACTTACTGTACAGTATATGTCGCTACAGTAATAAATCCTTTTTGTATGCTTCTTCAGGGTTTCGGAGCTGGATGGCTGAATGTTTTGCTGTGATAAAGGCAGAGTGCTGGCTAAGTATAATAATTAGTAATAAGCAGAGGAATGTAAACTTTTGCACCTAAATTAGACATTCGGTTTTATTTGTATACTGCTTTTAACAATGGACATTGTCACAAAGCAGCTTTATAGAAATATCCATCCATCCATTATTTATAACCGGTTATCCTGTGCAGGGTGGCAGGCAAGCTGGAGCCTATCCCAGCTGACTCTGGGCGAGAGGTGGGGTACACCCTGGACAAGCCACTAGCTCATCACAGGGCTGACACACAGAGACAAACAACCATTCGCACTCACACTCAATTCGGAACCACCAATTAACCTAACCTGCATGTCTTTGGACTGTGGGGGAAACCCACACAGACATGGGGACGCTCCTGTCAACCACTGGGCTCGAACCCAAAACCTTCTTGCTGTGAGGCAACAGTGCTAACCACTACACCACCATGCTACCTTTATAGAAATATATCAATTCCAAATATAAATTTTAAACATGAATGTATAACTTCGTCCCTAATGAGGGAACCAAAGGTAACAATGGCAAGGAAAAGCTCTTTGAGCCAACATGAGGAAGAAGAGCCATTCAAACTCAAAATTTATACCTATGTGCAATTTAGAGTAGTCAGTTGACCTAATCTGCATGTCTTTGGACTGTGAGAGGAAACTAGAGCACCCAGAACAAACCAAAAAAAACCTGCTCAAGTAGCTTTGGGACCAAAAGGTTGCTGGTTTGATTCCCTGGACCAGCAAGAATGGCTGAAGTGCCCTTGAGCAAGGCACCTAACTCCTGACTGCTCCCCAGGCTGCTTTGGGTATGTCGTACATCACTCTGGATCAGAGCGTCTGTTAAATGTCTGTAATGTAAACAAACTGATGAAATGACAGTAGCAGTTTCTGAAAATTGCTATAATAATTCTTGAAACATAAAAAGATATGTTCTTACTATGAAATACTTTCTTTCCATATTTTGGTGCTTTTTATTTATTTATTTATTTATTGTGGGAGGGGGGTGTTTTCGAGTAGAGTTTTTAGTTTGTCTTCAGTTGGTTCAGCAACACGCTCCACCATTTGACCTAATCTGCATGTCTTTGGACTGTGAGAGGAAACTGGAGCACCCAGAACAAACCAAAAAAACCCTGCTCAACTAGTAGGTTCGAACCCAAAACCTTCTTCCTGGGAGGTGTCAGTGCTCACCACTGGGCTAAACCACAGTGGTGATAATTCAATTTGATAATCTTCAGAGTTAATCATGCAGCCATTACAGAGCATTTTTTAACATAGTTACTGGGAGACCAAATGGTTTCCCAGTGGCCAGATTTGGTCTCCTAGTCAATGCCAAACCAGCTTCACTGGGAGACCAAATTTTAAACCAAGTTATGTTAGATTGATGCTGAAAGGTAAAACTGAAATGGGATTATGGGAGATGCTTGAATTGCTGGTCCAAATTCATAAGACTGTTTTCTTTGGATTGGAATGTTTAAGAAATATTGAAGTTGGGTTGTCAAGACTGTTCCAATTTCCAAATTATAGACTAAATATGTAGTTATTTGATACTATGTTTCACATTGAAGATTTTCTTATTTCTTATTTTTCACTGTTTCTTAAAATACATAATATTATGAAAGTTGATAAAACAATAACTTAAACTCATAGTGTAATTTTAGTGTTTTACCATACTTATGATGAAGTTATGGTAACTTGGCACTGCATTAACTATGTTATTATGCTGGCTGAAACGAGGATTCGTAATGCGGCAATTTGCATCACAGAATATGCCACAGCAGTGCAGCCGCATGGACTCTGGGGCCTGTGATTGTATTGCCCAGACCAGTTGGTCTACTAGTGGAAAATCCTTAAAAAATGCTCTGAGCCATTAAGCCCTTCACTTGCACTAATCCTGTTTCATTCTTTATTAATTTCTTTACAATACACAATGCGAATCCAAAAAAAGACAGTTCTAATAACAAAAATCATAATTCTACACTATATTACCAAAGGTTTGCTGACACTTGACTGCCTGACCTAAATTATAGATGTATTCCCTCTTTGCAGTTATAATAAGCTCCTCTCTTCTGGGAAGGCTTTCCACTAGATTTTGGGGCGTAGCTGCGAGGATTTTAGTTCATTCAGCTCATTAATGAGGTCAGGCACTGACATTGGGTGAGGAATCCTGGGGTGCAGTCAGGGGTCTGTTCAGGAGTTCTTCCACTCCAACCTTAACACACCATGGACCTTGCTTTGTGCACAGGGGCATTGCCATGCTGGAACAGGTTTGGGCCTCTAGTGAAGGGAAATGTCTACATGTAATATTACAGCATACAAAGACATTCAGTACAATTGTGTGCTTCGAACTTTGTGGGAACAGTTTGGTGAAGGACCACATATGGGTGTGATGGTCAGGGGCGCACATACTTGTGTCCATTTAGTGTATCTCTGACATCCTCTGTGATTGTTTTCGTTCCTGGCACTACATCCAGTCTGGATTAAACCTTTTCTCTACTATAATAATTTCTTTCTAGAATAAATGGCCTGTGAGGTGGCATGGTGGTTAGCACTGTTGTCTCACAGCAAGGAGGTTCTGGGTTCGAGCCCAGTGACTGACAGGGGTCTTTCCGTGTGGAGTTTACGTGTTCTCTTTGTGGCTCTAAATTGACAGAGTGTGAATGGCTGTTTGTCTCTATGTGTCAGCCTTGTCCAGGGTGTACCTTGCCTCTTGCCCATAGGCTCCAGTTTGCTTGTGACCCTGCACAGATGGATAAATAGCCTGTATCACAATCACAGTATGGAAGAATAACAATATTTGGAAGGAAGAAGGTTTTGGGTTCGAACCTGCTAGTTGACCAGGGGTTTTTCGGTTTGTTCTGGGTGCTCCACTTTCCTCTCACAGTCCAAAGACATGCAGATTAGGTCAACTGACTACTCTAAATTGCACACAGGCATAAATTTTGAGTTTGAATGGCTCTCTGTGGTAGCCTCATGACACACTGGCACCCAGCCTGGTACCCTGGTACCTTTCCGCTCACCTGTGACTCGCAATGGAAGGATGGCTTATCACATTTGGTTGCAGTAGCAAAAACTGCTTGGAAATCAAGTGTCCAAAAACAGTGTTATTCAGCATGTAGTGGAAATGACTGTCTGTTTTCATCATTCTGATAGTAAAACAAGACACATTTCTGATTGTGACTTTTGTGGTGTAGACACACACACACAAGCGAGTTATTCATAATCACATTACCCGGTGTCACCCAGATGAGGATGGGTTCCCTTTTGAGTCTGGTTCCTCTCAAGGTTTCTTCTTCATGTTGTCTCAGGGAGCTTTTCTTTGCCATTGCTACCTTTACCTCATTAGGGATGAATTTATGCATTCATGTTTAAAATTTATATTTGGAATTTATTTATTTCTATAAAGGCAGCATGGTGGTGTAGTGGTTAGCACTGTCGCCTCACAGCAAGAAGGTTCTGGGTTTGAGCCCAGTGGCCGATGGGGGCCTTTCTGTGTGGAGTTTGCATGTTGTCTGTGTGGGTTTCCCCTACAGTCCAAAGACATGCAGGTTATGCTAATTGGTGCCTCTAAATTGGCCGTAGGTGTGAATGTGAGTGTGAATGGTTATGTGTCAGCGCTGTGATGATCTGGTGACTTGTCCAGGGTGTACCCTGCCTAGCATGGTGGTGTAGTGGTTAGCACTGTTGCTGCATCGCAAGAAGGTCCTGGGTTCGATCGAGCCCAGTGGCTGACAGGGGCCTTTCTATGTAGAGTTTGCATGTTCTTCCTGTGTCTGCGCTCTGGTTTCCCCCCAAAGACATGTAGGTGGTTCTAAAGTGACTGTGAGTGTGAATAGTCCAGGGTGTACTCTGCCTCTCGCCCATAGTCACCTGGGATAGGCTCCAGTTTGGCTACAGAGATGGCCAAACTGTTGCTGCACGTCAAGAAGGTCCTGGGTTCGAGCCCAGTGACTGACAGGGGCCTTTCTATGTGGAGTTTGTATGTTCTTCCTGTATCTGCGTTCCGGTTTCCCCCCAAAGACATGTAAGTGGTTCTAAAGTGACTGTGAGTGTGAATAGTCCAGGGCTTGTCCAGGGTGTAAGGCAAGGCAAGTTTATTTATATAGCGCATTTCATACACAGTGGCAGTTCAATGTGCTTTACAGAGGTAAAAGCAAAACAGTAAACAATAGAAAATAAAATTATATAAAATAAAGGGGGAAGAAGAGAGAAAAAAATAAGAATTAAACAATAGTAGAAATACAATAATAAAATGAAGTAAAAGTTCAGTAAAAAACAGCAGAATAAAATTGAATAAAAGTTAAGTAAAGTTTAGACTGTAAAAGTTAAGTAAAGTTTAAAACATGTAAAGATGATGATATTTATCAGTTAGCAGAAAGCATCTGAAAACAGCATGGTCTTTAGTCTAGATTTGAAGCTGCCAACAGCAGGAGCATTTTTGATGTCCTCTGGGAGTTGGTTCCATAGCTGTACTGCATAGCAGCTAAAAGCTGCTTCACCACACTTTGTTTTAACAACAGGTTTTACCAGTAAATTTTGCTGCTGCAATCTGGTAGATCTGATTGGGTTTGGCCGCTGCAACATATCAGAGAGGTAATTGGGCCCTGTACCATTTAGAGATTCGTACACCAGCAGCAATACTTTAAAGTCAATTCTGTAGCTTACTGGAAGCCAGTGAAGGGACCTTAGAATTGGAGTAATGTGCTCTGTTCTTTTTGTTCGTGTGAGAACCCTAGCCGTTGCATTTTGAACCGGCTGAAGTTGTTTGATGGTCTTTTTTGGCAGGCCTGTGAAAAGGCCATTGCAGTAATCAACCCTACTAGAGATGAAGGCATGTATAAGAGGCAGGTGTACCCTGCCTCTCACCCATAGTCACCTGGGATAGGCTACAGAGATGGCTAAACTGTTGCTGCACGGCAAGAAGGTCCTGGGTTCGAGCCCAGTGACTGACAGGGGCCTTTCTATGTGGAGTTTGTACCGTATGTTCTTCCTGTGTCTGCGGTCCGGTTTCCCCCCAAAGACATGTAAGTGGCTCTAAAGTGAGTGTGAATAGTCCAGGGCTTGTCCAGGGTGTACCCTGCCTCTTGCCCATAGTCACCTGGGATAGGCTCCAGATATGGCCAAACTGTTGCTGCACGGCAAGAAGGTCCTGGGTTTGAGTCCAGTGACTGACAGGGGCCTTTCTATGTGGAGGTTGTATGTTCTTCCTGTGTCTGCGGTCCGGTTTCCCCCCAAAGACATGTAAGTGGTTCTAAAGTGACTGTGAGTGTGAATAGTCCAGGGCTTGTCCAGGGTGTACCCTGCCTCTCACCCATAGTCACCTGGGATAGGCTCCAGAGATGGCTAAACTGTTGCTGCATGTCAAGAAGGTCCTGGGTTCAAGCCCAGCGACTGACAGGGGCTTTTCTATGTGGAGTTTGTATGTTCTTCCTGTGTCTGCGGTCCGGTTTCCCCCCAAAGACATGTAAGTGGTTCTAAAGTGACTGTGAGTGTGAATAGTCCAGGGCTCTTGCTCGTACACTACCGTTCAAAAGTTTGGGGTCACCCAGGCAATTTTGTGTTTTCCATGGAAAGTCACACTTTTATTTACCACCATAAGTTATAAAATGAATAGAAAATATAGTCAAGACATTTTTCTGGCCATTTTGAGCATTTAATCGACCCCACAAATGTGATGCTCCAGAAACTCAATCTGCTCAAAGGAAGGTCAGTTTCATAGCTTCTCTAAAGAGCTAAAATGTTTTCAGCTGTGCTAACATGATTGTACATGGGTTTTCTAATCATCCATTAGCCTTCTGAGGCAATGAGCAAACACATTGTACCATTAGAACACTGGAGTGATAGTTGCTGGAAATGGGCCTCTATACACCTATGGAGATATTGCACCAAAAACCAGACATTTGCAGCTAGAATAGTCATTTACCACATTAGCAATGTATAGAGTGTATTTCTGATTAGTTTAAAGTGATCTTCATTGAAAAGAACAGTGCTTTTCTTTCAAAAATAAGGACATTTCAAAGTGACCCCAAACTTTTGAACGGTAGTGTAGTCACCTGGGATAGGCTCCAGTTTGGCTACAGAGATGGCCAAACTGTTGCTGCATGGCAAGAAGGTCCTGGGTTCGAGCCCAGTGGCTGACAGAGGCCTTTCTATGTGGAGTTTGCATGTTCTTCCTGTGTCTGTGCTCTGGTTTCCCCCCAAAGACATGTAAGTGGTTCTAAAGTGACTGTGAGTGTGAATAGTCCAGGGCTTGTCCAGGGTGTACCCTGCCTCTCGCCTGTAGTCACCTGGGATAGGCTCCAGAGATGGCCAAACTGTTGCTGCACGGCAAGAAGGTCCTGGGTTCGAGCCCAGTGACTGACAGGGGCCTTTCTATGTGGAGTTTGTATGTTCTTCCTGTGTCTGCAGTTCGATTTCCCCCCAAAGACATGTAAGTGGTTCTAAAGTGACTGTGAGTGTGAATAGTCCAGGGTGTACCCTGCCTCTCGCCCATACACTACCGTTCAAAAGTTTGGGGTCACCCAGACAATTTTGTGTTTTCCATGAAAAGTCACACTTTTATTTACCACCATAAGTTGTAAAATGAATAGAAAATATAGTCAAGACATTTTTCTGGCCATTTTGAGCATTTAATCGACCCCACAAATGTGATGCTCCAGAAACTCAATCTGTTCAAAGGAAGGTCAGTTTTATAGCTTCTCTAAAGAGCTAAACTGTTTTCAGCTGTGCTAACATGATTGTACAAGGGTTTTCTAATCATCCATTAGCCTTCTGAGGCAATGAGCAAACACATTGCACCATTAGAACACTGGAGTGATAGTTGCTGGAAATGGGCCTCTATACACCTATGGAGATATTGCACCAAAAACCAGACATTTGCAGCTAGAATAGTCATTTACCACATTAGCAATGTATAGAGTGTATTTCTGATTAGTTTAAAGTGATCTTCATTGAAAAGAATGGTGCTTTTCTTTCAAAAATAAGGAAATTTCAAAGTGACCCCAAACTTTTGAACGGTAGTGTAGTCACCTGGGATAGGCTCCAGTTTGGCTACAGAGATGGCCAAACTGTTGCTGCACGGCAAGAAGGTCCTGGGTTCGAGCCCAGTGGCTGACAAGGGCCTTTCTATGTGGAGTTTGCATGTTCTTCCTGTGTCTGTGCTCTGGTTTCCCCCCAAAGACATGTAAGTGGTTCTAAAGTGAGTGTGAATAGTCCAGGGCTTGTCCAGGTTGTACCCTGCCTCTCACCCATAGTCACCTGGGATAGGCTCCATTTTGGCTACAGAGATGGCCAAACTGTTGCTGCATGGCAAGAAGGTCCTGGGTTCAAGCCCAGTGACTGACAGGGGCCTTTCTATGTGGAGTTTGTATGTTCTTCCTGTGTCTGCGGTCCGGTTTCCCCCCAAAGACATGTAAGTGGCTCTAAAGTGAGTTTGAATAGTCCAGGGCTTGTCCAGAGTGTACCCTGCCTCTTGCCCATAGTCACCTGGGATAGGCTCCAGAGATGGCCAAACTGTTGCTGCACGGCAAGAAGGTCCTGGGTTCGAGCCCAGTGACTGACAGGGGCCTTTCTATGTAGAGTTTGTATGTTCTTCCTGTGTCTGTGGTCCGGTTTCCCCCCAAAGACATGTAAGTGGTTCTAAAGTGAGTGTGAATAGTCCAGGGCTTGTCCAGGGTGTACCCGGCCTCTTGCCCATAGTCACCTGGGATAGGCTCCAGAGATGGCCAAACTGTTGCTGCACGGCGAGAATGTCCTGGGTTTGAGCCCAGTGACTGACAGGGGCCTTTCTATTACCCCTTTTCCACCAAATCAGTTCCAGGGCTGGTTCGGGGCCAGTGCTGGTGCTGGTTCACAACTCGTTCAACTTGCGAGCCAGCTGAGAACCAGTTTGCTTTTCCATAGCTCGTGGTGTTAAGGGGAGCCACGTCATTACGTTGCTGTATACGTCAGTTACGTCGCTGCGTTTGCATAAACCTTGGCTCAAATATCGAAGCAACAACAATACGGAGAAGAAGAGGCAGCAACAACAACAATAATGGATGACTTCGCGTTTGTACAGCTGCTGCTTCTCGGCGCTTAAAAATGGCAACCTTTCGCGGTCTTGCGATTGTTGTTGGTCTTAACGACTCCGCCCCCCGCTGACGTAAGCGGTTCTTTCCTCTGGCCCAGCAGAGAGTTGGTGCTAGCCTGGAACCGGTTTTTCTGGCCCCAGAGCCAGTTCTTTGTCAGTGGAAACAGAAAACCCGGTTCCAAACTAAGCACTGGCCCCGAACCAGCCCTGGAACTGCTTTGGTGGAAAAGGGGCATATGTAGAGTTTGCATGTTCTTCCTGTGTCTGCGGTCCGGTTTCGGGCAATTCCAGCGTTATGGACGTGACACTTGAACTCAAAATGGCAACAAATGACCCAGTGCATGTTTTATTGTCTCCCAGTATTTAAACAGGTGTTGCATATTTTAAGGCTGTACCATACTGGAGAAGTGATAGAACAAGAACAATTCCCATAGTACATCTAGGGCATGCCAGAAAATGCCAATAAAAGATGTGTTATGGATGTGACAGAAAAAGTATCACTTTTCTTGGGTGACTGTACATTTTTATCAAACTCTGTGAAATTGTAAACCTAATGTCGAAATGGAGATATCCATTTGATAGAGGGGTCCAAGGTGAATATTAAAAAACCTTTGTTTAAAATATTTTGTATTTCATGCAGAGTTTCGGAAGGAAAAGTCAGCGTTATGGATGTGACGAAATTCCGTTATGGATGTGACGCGTCTGAAATAGACATGGCATATGTTTAGAAAATCAGCAATTTAACCACCATAACCCTTTGAAAAACTCTCTAAAGATCAGCTAAAACTATCAAAGTTCTTAAATAATATTTAGGATGGCTATTGTTTTGCTGTTTTGTGGATTTTAGCATACATTTCTGTGGCTTGTGGCAATAATATAGAATTGTACATGATCAAAGTTGATTTTAGCTTGGGGTTTGCATTATAAGAAAGAAAGACTGACAGTGACATATTAGGTTGGTTACAAATTGGTTCAACTTATTCACATCTGTAAAATACAGGCCTAGGTGATATCTCTGGGAGTGGTTTTGATGTATTACATGTTGCTTTAGGGCGGCACGGTGGTGTAGTGGTTAGCGCTGTCGCCTCACAGCAAGAAGGTCCTGGGTTCGAGCCCCGGGGCCGGCGAGGGCCTTTCTGTGCGGAGTTTGCATGTTCTCCCCGTGTCCGCGTGGGTTTCCTCTGGGTGCTCCGGTTTCCCCCACAGTCCAAAGACATGCAGGTTAGGTTAACTGGTGACTCTAAATTGACCGTAGGTGTGAATGTGAGTGTGAATGGTTGTCTGTGTCTATGTGTCAGCCCTGTGATGACCTGGCGACTTGTCCAGGGTGTACCCCGCCTTTCGCCCGTAGTCAGCTGGGATGGGCTCCAGCTTGCCTGCGACCCTGTAGAACAGGATAAAGCGGCTAGAGATAATGTGATGTGTGATGTGTGACATGTTGCTTTATTTTTGCATGGTGAGGTTGACATTTACATGGAATTGCCCTTTCCCCCCAAAGACATGTAAGTGGCTCTAAAGTGACCGTGAATAGTCCAGGGCTTGTCCAGGGTGTACCCTGCCTCTCGCCCATAGTCACCTGGGATAGGCTCCAGTTTGGCTACAGAGCCATCACAGGATGGAAGAATAACAATATTCGTGGTGCACATTCTCTGCGTGTCACTAGGGGGCAGTAGAGATCAGCATTATGCTCCCATGAAAACATGGCGGATGTGTCAAACGGATATATACAACTAACTCGAGGCACGTGTATATTATTAAAGCCCTGGTGAATTATTGTGAACAGTTTATCACGACGGTTCGGTTTTGTTGCACGGGTGCAGGTTGCTGTTTTGAGTTAAACGATTTGAGTTTATTTTTTGTGATCAGTGTGAGGCGGACTCGAACCGGCGGAGAGCTGATGGTGGGGAGCTGCAGCAGCCTGGACGAACACGGTGAGCTACACATAAACCCCGCAAAACCGCCAAAAAATGCTCTCATGTATCTTATGCGCTCATCACTCAACCCGGGCTCCACGGTGGTGTTTTCACCTCTATCATCAAACATTCCGAATAAATCCAACACGAAATTGTTGGGATTAATAAATATCCAAAAGCTAGCTGTATAGCTAACCACCTAGCTCGTAATGTACCTTACTGCAACTAACACAAGGGATTTAATGAGTACTTTTGTACTTGTGTCCATGCTTAAAACTTCAACAGTAAGACTATTATTTACCTTAACCTGTTAAATATTCACTAGCCATCACCTATTGATCCATTAAACCGTTTATAAACCTCGTTCTTCTTCATCATCACAACATTCCTTTATGGTGATTTAAACCTCACTATTTCCCCACTCATATTTGAATAATCTACAGTGGTGCTTGAAAGTTTGTGAACCCTTTAGAATTTTCTACGGTATATATTTCTGCATATATGGCCTAAAACATCATCAGATTTTCACATAAGTCCTAAAAGTAGATAAAGAGAACCCAGTTAAACAAATGAGACAAAAATATTATACTTGGTCATTTATTTATTGAGGAAAATGATCCAATATTACATATCTGTGAGTGGCAAAAGTATGTGAACCTCTAGGATTAGCAGTTAATTTGAAGGTGAAATTAGTGTCAGGTGTGAGTGGGCACCCTGTGGGATCTATCAAAGTCTGATCTTCACAGCACATGTTTGTGGAAGTGTATCATGGCACGAACAAAGGAGATTTCTGAGGACCTCAGAAAAAGCGTTGTTGATGCTCATCAGGCTGGAAAAGGTTACAGAACCATCTCTAAAGAGTTTGGACTCCACCAATCCACAGTCAGACAGATTGTGTACAAATGGAGGAAATTCAAGACCATTGTTACCCTCCCCAGGAGTGGTCGACCAACAAAGATCACTCCAAGAGCAAGGCGTGTAATAGTCGTCGAGGGCACAAAGGACCCCAGGGTAACTTCTAAGCAACTGAAGGCCTCTCTCACATTGGCTGATGTTAATGTTCATGAGTCCACCATCAGGAGAACACTGAACAACAATGGTGTGCATGGCAGGGTTGTAAGGAGAAAGCCATTGCCATCCAAAAAGAACATTGCTGCTCGTCTGTAGTTTGCTAAAGATCACGTGGACAAGCCAGAAGGCTATTGGAAAAATGTTTTGTGGATGGATGAGACCAAAATAGAACTTTTTGGTTTAAATGAGAAGCGTTATGTTTGGAGAAAGGAAAACACTGCATTCCAGCATAAGAACCTTATCCCATCTGTGAAACATGGTGGTGGTAGTATCATGGTTTGGGCCTGTTTTGCTGCATCTGGGCCAGGACGGCTTGCCATCATTGATGGAACAATGAATTCTGAATGATACCAGCGAATTCTAAAGGAAAATGTCAGGACATCTGTCCATGAACTGAATCTCAAGAGAAGGTGGGTCATGCAGCAAGACAACGACCCTAAGCACACAAGTCGTTCTACCAAAGAATGGTTAAAGAAGAATAAAGTTCATGTTTTGGAATGGCCAAGTCAAAGTCCTGACCTTAATCCACTCAAAATGTTGTGGAAGGACCTGAAGCGAGCAGTTCATGTGAGGAAACCCACCAACATCCCAGAGTTGAAGCTGTTCTGTACGGAGGAACGGGCTAAAATTCCTCCAAGCCGGTGTGCAGGACTGATCAACAGTTACCGGAAACGTTTAGTTGCAGTTATTGCTGCACAAGGGGGTCACACCAGATACTGAAAGCAAAGGTTCACATACTTTTGCCACTCGCAGATATGTAATATTGGATCATTTTCCTCAATAAATAAATGACCAAGTATAATATTTTTGTCTCATTTGTTTAACTGGGTTCTCTTTATCTACTTTGAGAACTTGTATGAAAATCTGATGATGTTTTAGGTCATATCAGAAATATAGAAAATTCTAAAGGGTTCACAAACTTTCAAGCATCACTGTAATACCATAGTAATAGTAATAATACACAATTCATATTATATTTGGGGTACAGTCGACTAAAAAAAAGCCCAGAGAAATGGCTACTTTGTGGAGTGATAATTAAATCCTAGAAGGTTAGACTGCTGTGTCAAAGTTTAACCCAGACACTTGGTTTTTAAGGATTATAAATTGAACCAGGTGGAAAATGAAAAGTGACCTGAACAACCAAACTTCACTTGCTTTGTACAGATTTGATTGCATTATAAGGCTATATAATAAATAGCTAAAATTAGCAGTGCATTTCCAGACCAGACTAATTCATCCAGTTCTGTGTGTGTGTGTGTGTGTGTGTTCATGCACGAGTGGCAGCGTGCCGTCCTAGTGATGTTAACTTAAGGCGAGAGGCAGGATTCACACTGGACAGGTCACCGATCAATCACAGGGCAAACACAGACCGCCATTCTCACTCATATTCACACTTATGGGCAATTTACGCTACGTTCACACTGCAAGGCTTAATGCTCAAGTCCGATTTTTTTGTGAAATCCGATTTTTTTGTGAGGTCGTTCACATTAACAAATATATGCGACTTGTATGTGATCCTCAGTATGAACGAAAAGCGACCTAAAAGTGTTCCGCATGCGCACTGCAGGATACGACGACGTCACACGCAGTGAGCATGGCCAGTGTTTACGGAAGTAAAACCGCCTGGTTGCGGTATGACTCATCCAATCTAGCTTGAATAGCTGCATCCCCCCAGATGGAAATCAGCTCCCTAACCTCTGCGTCCTTCCATTGAGAAGATTCAGAACCTTCACAGCCCGAAGCGTCCCTCGCATTGATGTCATGCGCAGGGGCGCAGATACGTTTTTTGAACTGGGGGGGACAAAAAACTGGGGGGGACAAAGCTGCCAGCAAACCAACCCCAACCCCGATATGCCTGTTAAACTTGTTGTTAGTAACCATAGCAACCAAGGTCGAGCTCGCAACCTGTGCAGTCTGCGCAGCTCAACCAACCGAATATCAGTCTTTGTTTTGTTTTATGTGAGTTGTTGCAACTATATGTATACACTGCTGTGCACCTCAATAAACCGAATGGTAATTAGTCTTTTGATTTTTCCGTGAGGTTTGCCTTATGCAAAGAAAGACAGCATAGACGTTTTTTCCTCCCTATAAGTAGGGGGGACCGAACGAGGTGAATTTAAATATGACTCGTCCCACCCTCTATCTGCGCCCGTGATTATGCGCCATGTTGTTGTAACTTTTTTGAGAGACCCGCCGCCTACTTCAGCGCAGAATAGTGACATTTGTGGCTTGTTGATGACGTGTAAGTCGGATGAATGCGACCTGGCGGTTCAGACTGAAGTCGCATATGAAAAGAGCGGATAGGAATCGGAATTAGCACCACATATCCAAACGGCCTGGGTCGGATTTGAAAAAATCGGATCTGTGTCGTTCATATTGTCAATAAAAGATCGGATACAGGTCACATATGGGCGAAAAGATCGGATTTGAGTCACTTCAGCCTGCAGTGTGAACGTAGCCTTAGAGTAGCCAGCTGACCTTCTCTGCATGTCTTTGGATGGAAACCGGAGCACCTGGAGGAAACCCATGCTGCCACGGGGTGAACATGCAAACACCACATCGAAAGACCCCAGTTGACTAGCAGGTTCAAACCTGAAACCTTCTTGCTGTGAGGCAACAGTACTAACCACTGCACCACCGTGCTTTTCTACATCATCATCATCAACTTCTAGTCATCATCTTGTCTGTCCTATTAATTGCCTTAGGCTGATCAGATTGTTATAATCAAGGCCAATAGCAAATCAGCCAAATTTGGCCAGGATACAAAAGGAGGGCTTGAACTGTGTTCTCGTGATATGGCATCAGGGCTTTACATTAACTTTTTTGCTCACCGGCCACTGTGGCTAGTGGTTTTCCCGAGTCACTCGCCATTCAGCCTTTTCACTAGCCACAATTTTGTTGCCAGGAAATCGCAGTTTTTTCTTCACCATGATACGTTAAAGTTCGGAAGATCTAGATTTAATTATGAATGGCAGCATATAATGTATCTCTACAGTAGCACTCAAGTATTCAGTGCTGTTAAGGTAGCTCCCTATATGAAAACATGCAACCAGTTCAGACAAAAATATACAGAGTATTCTGTTTATTGAAGTCAAATTCAAGCCCCTTACAATATGAAATATCGTATAATATGAAAAATAACATTCAGTACAACTGAACTGATTCTAATATTAAAAGTCCAATTCAAAACATTTATCATTGAAAAACATTTGATGTTTTGATATGCAAGTATTATCAAGTATTATTATGTATATTATGTATTATCTATTAATAGTGTGTGTGTGTGTGTGTGTGTGTGAACATGTGTGGAGAGAGACATTAAATGTCCTCATTACATTCATCATCAGATGAGTCTGAATGGTCCATGAAAAATGGTTTTCGTGACCTGAGGCTTCCAGCAGGCTATAAGTTGATAGCTGGGGCGAGATCAACTTCTTCCCAATCGCGTGAACGTTTCTAAACAGCAGCTCCATCCTCTCCAGCTCAGCCGACTTCATGACAGCCAGGGACTGAAAGCAATGCTGTCCTGTAGTGACCAGCCATCTTCGCCTATTTTGATGTTATAGTACCGATGTGTGCATTTGACTTTTCGTGGTCCTTCATAATTTCGAGTTTAAAATTACTGGTGCTTGTCTTCGCCAGACTTTCTACAGTCTTCGCAGTACAGGGTATTTTCGGTTTTGCTATGAATGAGCCAATCTCACCCGAACTTCCATTTGTCATTGAACTGTCTTATCTTCCTATTAGTGTCTTGTTCATCTCCATGGCCGCAGCCAGCTCTGAGGCCCCTGCGGTCCGGACCTCGGTCATTTTTAAGAGCTGAAAAGACATTTGTACGCTAAATATTCAACTGGATAAAAAAATAAAGAGTAACATTAAAACGTCTCCGTAAAAAGTGCATTGTTAATGATGTTAAACATTGATTCTGTCTCTGTTTGGTGTGCGCGGCTCTGAGACCAAGAATACAAAAGCGAATAAGCGTACGCATGACTCGGAGGAGGAACGCAGTGCAGGAGACACGGGGTTTTCATGGTAACCATCAGCACACTTTCATGAAGCTGTTAAATTTACATTTTCGAACTTCGTAGTCAGCTGGGATAGGCTCCAGCTTGCCTGAGACCCTGTAGAACAGGATAAAGTGGCTAGAGATAATGAGATGAAAAAATAAATATATTATTTCCCAGCTTAAGGTCGGTCTGTATCGTGAAATACCGTGACCTCGGCCCAGAGGCCTCGGTCAGTATTTTCAAGACCTCAGTCACGGTATTTCATGATACGGACCCCCCCAGCTGGTAAATAATATATACACACACACACACACACACACTCGACGGTACTGTTCCGTCCCGGGTTATGAGAGATGCGTTACACTGTTTCTGACAACATGATGGCATCGTGACTACAGCCTACAAAAAAAAAATCTTACGAATGAGTAGGTACGCCTTTTCGACCAACAGGGAATAGGTTCTTGAACCAATTCCATTCAGGATTCTTTGAACAAGAAAAGAATCCGTTCTCTGTGGGTCGAAAAAGGGTAACGTCCCAGTTCGGTTATACTAAACATATAACCGTTCTGTGCTTAGCTGATCAGCCAATCAAATTAGTGAGTCTGTATATTACTGAACTGTTGTATAATTAGTTAATTAGCTGATTATAGCTGAACCAGGGGAAAATGGTGCATTCCAGGACCACATTCAGGAACCTGTGGTGTAATGTGAACGTGGCCATGTTTTGCCTCTAGTGACTTTCCATATAGGATGCGCCATCAAAACCCTATATTCAATATGTTGAAAGAGGCTAAAGAGGAGCTCATATGACTCTCTGAGCAGATTGGGTTTACTTTTCAGGTTTACTCCGTACTACATGTGCAGCAGCGCAGTTGTAGCCTGCCTTGTTTGTGATTTTTAAAAATAAATCATTCGATAAGCCAAAGCAATAGAGTGGAAAGTTTCAACTTATGTTTGCCTTGGATAACTTTGCCTAAAACATGGTGGTGTATACTGATTTTTTTTTTTTCCCCCAGAATGTTTTTTGTGTAGGTGTAACAGATGCCAGGTTGTTAATATACAGGTATCTCAGTTCCATAGGCTACATGGTGAGGGTATCTTTTGTCCTCATATGCTTAAACAAGCTTAAACTATTCTTACTCTTGCCACATACATGATTTTTTTTCAAAACTGATGATATTCAGTTCAAACACCATTAAAAGTAATTTCAGGAATAGATCTCTTGTGGGGGGCGGCACGGTGGTGTAGTGGTTAGCGCTGTCGCCTCACAGCAAGAAGGTCCGGGTTCAAGCCCCGTGGCCAGTGAGGGCCTTTCTGTGTGGAGTTTGCATGTTCTCCCCGTGTTTGCGTGGGTTTCCTCCGGGTGCTCCGGTTTCCCCCAAAGACATGCAGGTTAGGTTAACTGGTGACTCTAAATTGACCGTGAATGGGTGTCTATGTGTCAGCCCTGTGATGACCTGGCGACTTGTCCAGGGTGTACCCCGCCTTTTGCCCGTAGTCAGCTGGGATAGGCTCCAGCTTGCCTGTGACCCTGTAGAACAGGATAAAGCGGCTACAGATAATGAGATGAGATCTCTTGTGTGATGTGTAATTCACCCCGCTCATTTAAATATGGCGAACATTTTTCGGCGCGCGCTTTGCGCATCACGGACCTCGGTGATTTTAAAATGCTGCTCCGGCCCTGCGCATCTCTGCCCCTTTTTCCCTGAGCAGCAGGGTTTGAAACTCCAGCTATATGCCGCCACATAGTGCGCTTGTCAGTCGTCAGCAACTTTGTTGCTTTGTTCATTAACCGCAGGTTACCGTATCACTGATTTTATCTGAGACGTTAACGAACGTTCTAAACAATTCTAATACCGGTATGTTGTGTCAGAATGTTTATGCAGGTGCTCATGGGAGTTGTAGGCGCGTAATATTACATTGCAATGCGTTTATTATATCAGATGCCTTCAGAGAAAACTACAATTAAAATATATTGTCATACCACAGAATAAACCACCCGCCAAAATGGCTAGTGAGACTAAAGTTATTACCCGCCAAAGCTGAATTTTACCCGCATTTGGCGGGTGGGTGGGTGCTAATGTAAAGCCCTGTATGGCATGTCAGCTGTGTTGACTGTTTTGACTCAATAATTAGCTATCTAACCTAATGACATGTCTTCAGAAAGGTTACCGTGTCCTTATACTATGCATTGAGTCTGCGCACACACACACACTGCACTTTAACACTGGCAGTTGATAAAGCTTGGCTATTTATTTAACCCATTGCACGTATTCTCTTCTTCTCACACATTCATGTAGGTCATGACTCTTTTTCATCTTCAGCTTCATCCTGTGACCTATTATTTTGCACATTCCAGGGCATACCGTACAGCTTGGACTTCAGGACAACCCATGCACATACCCCTTAAAAATGTCCACTTTTCAAATTTGTATATTTTAGATTCTTCTTATTTTTTTTTTTAATTCTATGTATAACTACTTTTTGTCTTTTGTTAAATTCTTCCGTCTGAACTGTTCAGGCACCAGTCACCAAAGCAAATTCCTTCTGTGTGAGAACGTACTTGGGAATAAACTTGATTCTGATTCGAACCGTCTTCTTGCAACTTTTCCTTCAAGGTGCTGATGTGCTGCTCCTCTGACAGCTGTGCTTGGAAACCTTGTTAATGGGGGTTCCCTGCAAAAATAACACAGAGGAACCAAATAAACAGAATAACCACATGGACGGTGGAGCCAGTGGTGACTTGAATGGAGATGCACTAAGGGCCAAAGTTCTTCAAGACTCTAATATTAAAAGTAACGCATTAGAAGAGAACCAAGAGATGCACGAAGGCAAGTTGGATGCATTTTTGTGTTGTGCAGAATCATTTCTTTTGTCTCTGCTTTTCTATGAGAAAATGGGTATAAATTTAATGTCTTATTATTATTATTATTATTATTATTAATATTATTGTTTGTTGTGCATTAGCAGGACAGACAGCCGCCAGCTCTCAGGGTCCCCCTGATACTGAACAAGTGGTTTTACCACCACGGAAAAGGGGGCGTCCAAGAAAAATAATAAACATTGACAACAATGGTCCAGCACAAATAAAGTCTACCACTAGTGAAGCACCTGTTAATCACGACAGCCCTATCATTCCAGAAAGCCCTGAGATGACACCAAGTGGACGCCCAAAGAGAAAAGCTGCCAAAGTGTAAGAGTCTAGATTTCAGGATGGAGCTAGAATTCACTGGAATCATGTTGTAATTAAGTTATGTACAGTATCTTGCAAAAGTATTCATCCCCCTTGGTGTTTGTCCTGTTTTGTCGCATTACAAGCTGGAATTAAAATGGATTTTTGGAGGGTTAACACCATTTGATTTACACAACATGCCTACCGCTTTAAAGGTGAACTTTTTTTATTTATTTATTTTATTTATTTTTTTTTTTTATTGTGACACAAACAATAATTAAGATGAAAAAACAGAAATCTGGAGTGTGCATAAGTATTCACCCCCTTTCATATGAAACCCCTAAATAAGATCTGGTCCAACCAATTCACTTCATAAGTCACATAATTAATAGTTGATTAAGATCCACCTGTGTGCAATCAAAGTGTCACATGATCTGTCACATGATGTCTGTATAACTCAACCTGTTCTGGAAGGACCCTGACTCTGCAACACTACTAAGCAAGCAACATGAAAACCAAGGAGCCTCCAAACAGGTCAGAGACAAAGTTGTGGAGAAGTATAGATCAGGGTTGGGTTATAAAAAAATATCCCAAACTTTGAATATCCCAGGAAGCACCATTAAATCCATTATAGCACAATGGAAAGAATATGGCACCACTACAAACCTGACAAGAGAAGGCCGCCCACCAAAACTCACAGACCGGGCAAGGAGGGCATTAATCAGAGATGCAACAAAAACACCAAAGATAACACTGAAGGAGCTGCAAAGATCCACAGCGGAGATGGGAATATCTGCCCATAGGACCACTTTAAGCCGTACACTCCACAGAGCGGGGCTTTATGGAAGAGTGGACAGAAAAAGCCATTGCTTAAGAAATCATGTTTGTAGTTTGCCCAGCAGCATGTGGCAGACTCCCCAAACACATGGAAGAAGATTCTCTGGTCAAATGAGACTAAAATTGAACATTTTGGCCATCATGGGAAATGCCATGTGTGGCGCAAACCCAACACCCTGAGAACACTATTCCTACAGTGAAGCATAGTGGTGGCAGCATCATGCTGTGGGGATGTTTTTCATTTGCAACAGTTTTGCCTTGAGGAATGAGCAAAAATCCCAATGGCTAGATGTGCGAAGCTAATAGAGACATACCCCAAGAGACTTGCAGCTATAATTGCAGCAAAAGGTGGCTCTACAAAGTATTGACTTTTTTTGGGGGGGGGGGATACCTATGCACACTCCAGATTTCTGGTTGTTGTTTTTTTCATTTTAATTATTGTTTGTGTCACAATAAAACAATTTTCACCTTTAAAGTGGTAGGCATGTTGTGTAAATCAAATGGTGCTAACCCTCCAAAAATCCATTTTAATTCCAGCTTGTAATGCAACACAATAGAACAAACACCAAGGGGGATGACTACTTTTGCAAGACACTGTAATTTGGCAAGAACTGGCCACTGGATGTCCCCCCCCCGAAAAGTGATTGGTGATCGCCTTGCAGATGCCTTTATGTTTTGTGTTTGTTATTATTATTTTGTGAATATAAGCTGGAATTCAACATTGGTTTGGTTTTAAGTTGATTGTGCTTTGACTTCTAGAACTTTTGACGTACTACAGAAAAAGTTAACTTCTAGAACTTTTGATGTACTACAGTGAAGTTTTTACAATTTTTTACAGAGCTGGAATTGTCAATCTTAATTCTTAAGATTTCCTCATCAGATTACTCCTTGCCAAAATAACTTTTATAATGCATCCCAGGTTTTTGACTGATTTTTTTTTCTTCTCCCTTAATTAGACTTTTGAGAGAGTCATTCTCGTAAGCTGTATACATACCAGAGTGGATCTATTTTAACTTTAACCCTTTGGTGACTGACCCCTTGAAAATGGTTCCTCCAGGAACCATTAAACGTTTTTAAACATTTCAGTTGTCAAGACAACGGAAAAACTAAAATACAAGAGCATTTTGTTTTGTGCACAAGAGCATTGTAACGTATCTTTCTGTTTTTGTATTTTAGTTTTTCCGTTGTCTTGACAACTGAAACGTCATCGTTCCTGGAGGAACCATTTTCAAGGGGTCAGTCACCAAAGGGTTAATAATATTGTCACTGTGCTGTTGAGAGCTGCACCACCATCCAGTAAAATACTCAATTCTTAATTTCCCTGAGGGAACCCTCCCAAAGGGATCAATAAAATTTTATCTTATCTAATCTAATACTGTAAAATCAAAGCGACGAACAATCAGGTGCTTATGTTTGATTTAATTCTTGTTTGGTTTCTATGTAGTAAAACTTGTGTTATAACTCTTTTTACTGTGTCTCTTTATTATTCTACCTATTTATGCCCAGTGCTCTGGAGTACCTTCACAATATTAGCAAAGATCTTGAACAGTCTGAAAGTTCCTCCACAAAGAAAGAGCAAAATGGACTGGACCGGTCAAGCAGTCCTACTCCGAGAAAACCCTCAGGAACAAGGAGAGGGCGGAAAAGGAAAGCTCCAGACAATGATGGCGATCAGAGGGACGATGCTGACTTTGACCCAGGGGACCACGGAGAGGTGGAAAGTGAGGAAGACGAGGATGAAGAAGAAGAAGATGAAGAAGTAGAAGAGGATGACGATTTGGTGTCGTGTAAACAACAGTCTAAAGTAAAGGTGCTTTGTTATTATTGGAGAATCGCTGAATGCATGAATGAACTGGACATTTAGAGCAGATGTTAAAATGTGTTCACAGGGCTCATAGCATATTACCTTTGTATTTGGATATGAAGTCATAAACGGACACATCTCATAGCTACAACCCCGATTCTAAAAAAGTTGGGACACTAGTAGTAAAAGAGTAATAGTAAAAGAGTCCAGGTGCTAAACTGGTCTGCCTGCAGTCCAGACCTGTCTCCCATTGAAAACATTTGGTGTGTTATGAAGCACAAACTATGACAAAGGAGACCCTGAACTGTTGAGCAACTGAAATTGTATATCAGGCAAGAATGGGACAACATTTCTCTTTCAAAACTATAGCAGTTGGTCTCCTCAGTTCCCAAACGTTTACAGAGCGTTGTTAAAGTAGACGTGATGCAACACAGCAGTAAACGTGCTCCTGTCCCAACTTTTTTGAAACATGTTGCTGACATCAAATTCAAAATGAGCATATAGTTTTCAAAAAACAATAAAATTTCTCACTTTCAACATTTGATATGTTGTCTTTTGTCCTACTTTCACTGAAATATTTGGTTTCCATGATTTGCAAATTGTCGCATTATGTTTTTATTTACAGTTTACACAACGTCCCAACTTTTTTGGAATTGGGGTTGGACTTTGTTGGATTTTATGTTACATGCAAAAACCAAAGACAGTTTGTCGTCTATCGGGAATCAAAAGTAGGAAAGTTATTAGGTCTCAAAAAAGTTTGACATCAATGTTAATCCATCTGTTTCTCCTTCCAGAGGCTGCCATTTCACCACAAAAGGATTGGAAGGAATGGGCTTTCCAGCTGTGCCATGCAACCGATTTGGTCGTCCTTCAGAAACACCAAAGAATTGTAAGTCATTTGCTCCTGTGTGTATAAACCAATAATCACTTCAGTACAGATGTAAGCCTTCTCCTGACACATCTTGACTTTTCTTCTCCTTGTCTTTGTGAATACTTTTTCTAGCCGTGATAAGCATTCCTCCCCATGGGTGTTTCCGGAGTGGATTCCTTCAGTCAGTGACTGGCATATATTGTCTTTCAGGTATTGAGGAATATTAATGATGAGTCTAAATATGCAGGTGATTTATAGAAAATCGCACACACTGATTAGCTGAGAAATTTGGACTATTTCTCGATAATCACCTTGAGCGACTCGACAAAACGGCAGCCAATCGCTTTGTCACCGTAAGTGAGGAAGAATTACAAATTATGAAAGAAAATGCTGTTCCTGAAAGCACTAAAGATGCTATGAAGTTTGGTCTAAAACTGTTCAATGGTAAGGTGGAATTGTGATTTATTTTATCAATTTCAAAACAAGGTGGCATGGTGGTGTAGTGGTTAGCGCTGTCGCCTCACAGCAAGAAGGTCTGGGTTTGAACCCTGTGGCCGGTGAAGGCCTTTCTGTGCACAGTTTGCATGTTCTCCCCGTGTCCTGGTGCTCCGGTTTCCCCCACAGTCCAAAGACATGCAGGTTAGGTTAACTGGTGGCTCTAAATTGAGCGTAGGTGTGAATGTGAGTGTGAATGGTTGTCTGTGTCTATGTGTCAGCCATGTGATGATCTGGCGACTTTTCCAGGGTGTACCCCGCCTTTCGCCCGTAGTCAGCTGGGATAGGCTCCAGCTTGCCTGCGACCCTGTAGAAGGATAAAGCAGCTAGAGATAATGAGATGAGATGAGATTTCAAAATAAAGTATTTTATGTGAGTCGGCATGGATAAGTGACACAAGTCTGCGCCGTGCCGTTATTACATTTGCATGCCGCTTTTGAAGTTTGAAATAAACGATTTTTAAAAAAATACCATTTATTTATTTTAAATAATCACCTGTGTATTTATACTAAAACAATTATCCACCTCAGGCTCAGTGAATATCAGTGATTTATTATACATACAGGACACTTTTTCCATGGAATAAAAACAAGTATTGTATTCCTTTCTAGTGGGTTTATTGATAGCATGAAATATTGTTATCATATCGCTTATCCTCCATGTATTATGCCATTCTACCCCAATGGAGCATATTGCACTTTGTCAAGACAACACGATGTCACATGTCGGAGACGTAAAACTTCCGCGTTAGCAAGCGACGGTGACAATTTGTAAACAAATGTGGCCGCCAGGTTTGCGTCGTTAAAAATGGAAGATTTTGAGAGAATTTTGGCTGCAAGGTCGCTCCATTGTGTGTAGCTGTCGATGTTGATTTTAAAAAGTAACTAAGTAAATTACACAGGGAAAATAATATTCGGGTTGACTGTGCTACTATTGGCTTTCGCTAATGCTACACCAGCTGGAATGTACAGTAACTGGACTGCCACGCTAACAGCACCGAGTCGTGGGTAAGCTAGCATTGGTCTTGATATGAAGAAAGTGTGTAGGTATAATAATAATAATAATAATAATAATATTGGCTGGCTTTTTTTCATGGCATATTAGATATATTCCATTCAGCTAGCAGGATATTGAACTTATCTTCGACTCGTTCAGTATCATGCTAGCTGAATGGAATATATCTGATAGACCATGAAAAAAAAGCCAGCCAATATTATTAAATTATTATACATACAGGATGCTTTTTCAATGGAATAAAAACATGTGTTCTATTCCCTTCTAGCGGGTTTCATTCATTTGGTTTGATAGCATGCAATATTGTTTATCATATTGCTTATCCTACATGTATTATGTCACTCTACCCAATGGAGAATGAACGTATGGTTTACAATGTTGCATGGTTGTCAAGACAACATGACATCACACTTCGGAGACATAAAACTTCCGCGCTAGTGAGCGACTGTGACAATTTATAAACAAACATGGCCGCCAAGTTTGTGTCATTAAATACGGAAGATTTTCAGAGAATTTTGAAAGAGAAAGATGCGTTGAACACCTGAAAGGAATGTGTATGTATAATAATAATAATATTAATATTGGCGGGGCAGCACGGTGGTGTAGTGGTTAGCGCTGTTGCCTCACAGCAAGAAGGTCCAGGTTCGAGCCCCATGGCCGGCGAGGGCCTTTCTGTGCGGGGTTTGCATGTTCTCCCCGTGTCCGTGTGGGTTTCCTCCGGGTGCGCCGGTTTCCCCCACAGTCCAAAGACATGCAGGTTAGGTTAACTGGTGACTCTAAATTGACCGTAGGTGTGAATGTGAGTGTGAATGGTTGTCTGTGTCTATGTGTCAGCCCTGTGATGACCTGGCGACTTGTCCAGGGTGTGACCCGCCTTTCGCCCGTAGTCAGCTGGGATAGGCTCCAGCTTGCCTGCGACCCTGTAGAAGGATAAAGCGGCTAGAGATAATGAGATGAGATTAATATTGGCTGGCTTTTTTTCGTGGTCTATCAGATATATTCCATTCAGCTACTCATCTTCGACTTGTTCAGTATCATGCTAGCTGAATGGAATATATCTAATAGACCATGAAAAAAGCCAGCCAATATTATTTAAATAATATCCTCAACTTTGTCTCGGTTATTATTCACTTCACCTTCAGTGAATAATTGTTAAATATGACTTGTTTTATTCAGTTGACGTATTTGACAATAAATGGACTGTTTAAATGAATTTCTTTGATGTCTATCAGGGAGGCTGAAAAATATTTACCCCAGGAGAAGGAGTCGATGGCTTTTACATTATGCCGCGAGGGAATCGAGGGACCGGGAACACTCCAGAGGGTGAAAAGGTAAGCAAATAATAAGTGATTTTTATCATTGTAACTCGATGATGGAGGTATGTTAGATCAGGGGTTCTTGTGCAAACGCCCCCAAAGAACTTTTCCTTGCATGAACTTACAGTGGTGCTTGAAAGTTTGTGAACCCTTTAGAACTTTCTATATATTTCTGCATAAATATGACCTAAAACAACATCAGATTTTCACACAAGTCCTAAAAGTAGATAAAGAGAACCCAGTTAAACAAATGAGACAAAAATATTATACTTGGTCATTTATTTATTGAAGAAAATTATCCAATATTACATATCTGTGAGTGGCAAAAGTATGTGAACCTCTAGGATTAGCAGTTAATTTGAAGGTGAAATTAGTGTCAGGTGTGAGTGGGCACCCTGTTTTATTTAAAGAACAGGGATCTATCAAAGTCTGATCTTCACAACACGTTTGTGGAAGTGTATCATGGCACGAACAAAGGAGATTTCTGAGGACCTCAGAAAAAGCGTTGTTGATGCTCATCAGGCTGGAAAAGGTTACAAAACCATCTCTAAAGAGTTTGGACTCCACCAATCCACAGTCAGACAGATTGTGTACAAATGGAGGAAATTCAAGACCCGTTGTTACCCTCCCCAGGAGTGGTCGACCAACAAGGATCACTCCAAGAGCAAGGCGTGTAATAATTGGCGAGGTCACAAAGGACCCCAGGGTAACCGCTAAGCAACTGAAGGCCTCTCTCACATTGGCTAATGTTAATGTTCATGAGTCCACCATCAGGAGAACACTGAACAATAATGGTGTGCACGGCAGGGTTGCAAGGAGAAAGCCAATGCCATCCAAAAAGTACATTGCTGCTCGTCTGCAGTTTGCTAAAGATCATGTGGACAAGCCAGAAAGCTTTTGGAAAAATGTTTTGTGGATGGATGAGACCAAAATAGAACTTTTTGTTTTAAATGAGAAGCGTTATGTTTGGAGAAAGGAAAACACTGCATTCCAGCATAAGAACCTTATCCCATCTGTGAAACATGGTGGTGGTAGTATCATGGTTTGGGCCTGTTTTGCTGCATCTGGGCCAGGACGGCTTGCCATCATTGATGGAACAATGAATTCTGAATTATACCAGCGAATTCTAAAGGAAAATGTCAGGACATCTGTCCATGAACTGAATCTCAAGAGAAGGTGGGTCATGCAGCAAGACAACGACCCTAAGCACACAAGTCGTTCTACCAAAGAATGGTTAAAGAAGAATAAAGATAATCTTTTGGAATTGCCAAGTCAAAGTCCTGACCTTAATCCAATCAAAATGCTGTGGAAGGACCTGAAGCGAGCAGTTCATGTGAGGAAACCCACCACCATCCCAGAGTTGAAGCTGTTCTGTACGGAGGAATGGGCTAAAATTCCTCCAAGCCGGTGTGCAGGACTGATCAACAGTTACCGGAAACGTTTAGTTGCAGTTATTGCTGCACAAGGGGGTCACACCAGATACTGAAAGCAAAGGTTCACATACTTTTGCCACTCACAGATATGTAATATTGGATCGTTTTCCTCAATAAATAAATGACCAAGTATAATATTTTGTCTCATTTGTTTAACTGGGTTCTCTTTATCTACTTTGAGGACTTGTGTGAAAATCTGATGATGTTTTAGGTCATATATGCAGAAATATAGAAAATTCTAAAGGGTTCACAAAATTTCAAGCACCACTGTACCAGTCTAGTGAGAAGTGTTATGTTGTTCTGGGAAAATCCATGCCGAGGTGGTGTGATACGGCCTGATGTGAAGCAGAGGGGTCTGATTAATACTTTGTGCATGCAGAAGTAGCAGGAACACTAGCAGCATTGTTCAAACATTCATCTCCGTGTTACTGTCTTGTGTACATCTGGAAGATTTAAAAGTGACATTCACTCGACAGCAATTCAGAGCCAAAGCGATTCAAACTGAAAAATGTTTAGCGAGTTTATGCACAGCGATTTTAAACACACTAATAAGCTCCGATTCTATTCAAACTTTCCACTGTCGTCATGATTTTGGTCATGGGCTACGAGTCAAATCAAAAACCTGCATTCAAATGGATTTCCTAATCTAGACAATCCAAAAGACTGTTACGCAAGACCGTTTGTTAGGTTTAAAAGTGATAGGAGAGGTTTTTAAAATTTGTATTCTAACCCTAATAGGAAAAAATGTTGAGTGTTCTTACTTAACCTGTTCTTTTAACTGTGTCCAATAGTTCATTTAATAGGACAGCAATCAGGATAGTGGAAAAAAATAAAGCGTGTGTACTATTACTTTAATGGTGCGTTAGGTAAGATTAGTTTAGTTTAGATCATATGACCAGTGATATGAAACAAGTTCAGTTACACAAATTGAAACGTAGCGATTTTCTATGCTATGGAAAGTCCGCACTATAATGACAGGTGTACTAACACCTTCTGCGCGCTTCGGCAGCGCATTGATATCTGAGCTCCGTATCAATGCGCTGCCGAAGCGCGCAGAAGGTGTTAGTACGCCTGTCATTATAGTGCGGACTTTCCATAGCATAGAAAATCGCTACGTTTCAATTTGTGTAACTGAACGTGTTTCATATCACTGGTCATATAAACCTATGTAAACAGGAAAAACGCGGAAGAGTTTGGTCGCATCTAACTACAGCCCCAAAAAATACCATTGGCCATACTGAGCCTAGCTACATTGCTAACAGGAGTGACAGCGCGTCTGACTGCGTCTGACTGACTGGGAGGTCGCGCAAAGCTTGGATAGGTACGGAGCAGCTCGTCTCAATTCAGATAAGAGCATATTTCATTATGGAAATACGGTGGACTGTTCCTTTAAGGCGTATGGGTGCGGTACCGATCTCCGTTTCTACAGCCCTCGGCTTCTCGTCTATTCAGACAGGGTTACAGTGGGGGGGTCAGTCCTCTGGTAAGCGCAAGAGTTTGACTCCCTACTCACATCTGTATCGCAGCATGCCTTGCCAGATGGTAGTAGGTACCATTTTTATGATGGTCTTTGGTATGACCCGACCGCAAGAACTCACGACCTCCCGGTCGAGAGGCGGACACGCTAACCACTAGGCCAACTCACAGTCTGGAGTGTTCATTGCATGGCTATAAATGACTGACAAGAGGCCAATCTGAATACAAACAATTTTGCTCATTTCTACATAATTTTGTAGAAGTATGAAATGAAAAGTTTTGACTATTTCACCTTTACATACATACATTTGTTTAAATGTGACTTCCAGTAACGTTTGAAAATAGGACACAGAATTTGTCTTTGATATTTCTCATATAAATTTTATATCTTATATGGACACAAGTCTTTTACTGGGAAATACGCCACCCGTATTTTTCATACAAGCTACATCCGGGACATGGAGAACCAAATCCGTGACACAAATCTCTCTGTCACTCGTGAGGAAATCAATGAATTGTTTTGATACATTTGGGTACTTTTTGTTTGTGAATGTGTTTATATAATAAAAATAACATCACATGTTGACTTGAAGATATGAAGTTTATCTACTCATGATGAAACGCTCACGTTTTTCATATGAAATACAGTGCCTTGCAAAAGTATTCATCCCCCTTGGTGTTTGTCCTGTTTTGTTGCATTACAAGCTGGAACTAAAATGGATTTTTGGAGGGTTAGCATCATTTGATTTACACAACATGCCTACCACTTTAAAGGTGCAAATAGTTTTTTTTTTATTGTGACACAAATAATAATTAAGATGAAAAAACAGAAATCTGGAGTGTGCATAGGTATTCACCCCCCAAAGTCAATACTATGTAGAGCCACCTTTTGCTGCAATTACAGCTGCAAGTCTCTTGGGGTATGTCTCTATTAGCTTAGCACATCCAGCCACTGGGATTTTTGCCCATTCCTCAAGGCAAAACTGCTCCAACTCCAAGTTATATGGGTTGCGTTGGTGTACAGCAATCTTCAAGTTATGCCACAGATTCTCCGTTGGATTGAGGTCTGGGCTTTGACTAGGTAATTCCAAGACATTTAAATGTTTCCCTTTAAACCACTCCAGTGTTGCTTTAGCAGTATGTTTAGGGTCATTGTCCTGCTGGAACGTGAACCTTCATCCCAGTCTCAAACCTCTGGCGGCCTCAAACAGGTTTTCCTCCAGAACTGCCCTGTATTTAGTGCCATCCATCTTTCTGTCAATCCTGACCAGCTTTCCTGTCCCTACAGATGAAAAATATCCCCACAGCATGATGCTGCCACCACCATGCTTCATTGTAGGGATGGTGTTCTCAGGGTGTTGGGTTTGTGCCACACGTGGTGTTTCCCATGATGGCCAAAAAGTTCAATTTTAGTCTCATTTGACCAGAGAATCTTCTTCCATGTGTTTGGGGAGTCTTGACACATGCTGTTGGGCAAACTCCAAACGTGATTTTTTTTTTTTAAGCAATGACTTTATTCTGGCCACTCTTCCATAAAGCCCCACTCTGTGGAGTGTATGGCTTAAAGTGGTCCTATGGACAGATACTCCCATCTCCGCTGTGGCTCTTTGCAGCTCCTTCAGTGTTGTCTTTGGTGTCTTTGTTGCCCTCCTTGCCCGGTCTGTGAGTTTTGGTGGCTGGCCTTCTCTTGTCAGGTTTATAGTGATGCCATATTCTTTCCATTGTGCTATAATGGATTTAATGGTGCTCCCTGGGATATTCAAAGTTTGGGATATTTTTTATAACCCAACCCTGATCTATACTTCTCCACAACTTTGTCTCTGGCCTGTTTGGAGGCTCCTTGGTTTTCATGTTGCTTGCTTAGTAGTGTAGCAGAGTCAGGGTCCTTCCAGAACAGGTGGATTTATACAGACGTCATGTGACAGATCATGTGACACTCTGATTGCACACAGGTGGATCTTAATCAACTAATTATGTGAGTTATGAAGTGAATTGGTTGGAGCAGCTCTTATTTAGGGGTTTCATACGAAAGGGGGTGAATACTTATGCACACTCCAGATTTCTGTTTTTTCATCTTAATTATTGTTTGTGTCACAATAAAACAACAATTTGCACCTTTTAAGTGGTAGGCATGTTGTGTAAATCAATTGTGCTAACCCCCAAAATTCATTTAATTCCAGCTTGTAATGCGACAAAACAGGACAAATACAAAGGGGGATGAATACTTTTGCAAGACACTGTGCATCACAGACCTGAGTGACATATTTAAGTTATTCCACGAAATCGAGTCGTACATGAGCTGATAGCGGCTATAAGCCATGTACGATGAGATTGAGTGGAATGACAGTTTTATTCTATCCACATTCACTGGATTTTGAGAAACGGAGCATTTTTATTTTAATATTTTGCAAATCCAATACATAAAAACTTCACACGAAATGTCTGACAAAATCATTTCCGCTTAGAATGTAAACAAACCGGCGAAATGACAGGAGCAATTTGTGAAAAATGTTACGATGATAATTCTTGAAAAATAAAAAAAGGTACGTTATGACCATCAAATACTTTTAATTCCATATTTTGTTGCTTTTCTTTTTGCAATTTTTGGATTTTGTTTTCGAGTAGAGTTTTTATTTCGTCTTCGGTTGCTTCAGCAACACGCTCCGCCATTTTTGTTTTTCTCTACTCACGGTATATGAGCTGATAGCCTCGTAGTAGAGTAGCCAATCAGACTGCACAATTGCTCATATCCAGTGAATGTGGATAGAATAAAGTCTGATATTTCACTCCAATGACATCACTCCCAGTGTTTTCCTGCTGTGTGTTGTCAAAATGGTGAACCGATTCAAAATTCAAATTCTTTTGATTTAACTTGCTGATATCTCATCTCATTATCTCTAGCCGCTTTATCCTGTTCTACAGGGTCGCAGGCAAGCTGGAGCCTATCCCAGCTGACTACGGGCGAAAGGCGGGGTACACCCTGGACAAGTCGCCAGGTCATCACAGGGCTGACACATAGACACAGACAACCATTCACACTCACACCTACGGTCAATTTAGAGTCACCAGTTAACCTAACCTGCATGTCTTTTGGACTGTGGGGGAAACCGGAGCACCCGGAGGAAACCCACGCGGACAACATGCAAACTCCACACAGAAAGGCCCTCGCCGGCCACGGGGCTCGAACCCGGACCTTCTTGCTGTGAGGCAACAGCGCTAACCACTACACCACCGTGCCGCCCCGCCCAACTTGCTGATTTATTTATTTATTTATTTTTTGGACGTGTCGATATAATATAAAGAACATTACACGGTGGCACGAAGATATGAAGTTTATCTTCTCGTGTTGAAAATATATCACTTGTTCTCTTCGCTCACTCGTGATATATCCATTCACTACTTGAAGATAAACTTCACATCTTCGTGCAACCGTATAATATCTTGTATGTACAATACGCTAAATAAGTGAAACCAGAGAGGAAATTGAGCTTCTCTACAAATTTAGGAATCCCTGTGTTAGGCTGTGAAAAATTTTAGAGTCCTCACATCTTGACACAACAGACGCAGAGGTTCTTTCCAGTAGAGTAAATATATTTACCAGTCACTTGGATTGCAGGTTTGAATCCACGTCACCGAATGCAGAAAGATGGGACTCTCTGTTCTTCGTTGGAGGCCCCGTCTGGGCCATGGAGTGGTGTCCTATCCCTGAAGGTGCTGAACATATCCAATATGCTGCTGTTTATTGCAACCGCAATATGGACGACCGACACAAAATGAACAAACTTCACACAGAACAGGTTCTCCTCCAACTGTGGGATCTGGGCAAGCTACAAATGAGTAGGTGAGGAACTCTCTTTTTAATACATGTAAATATTAGGGCTGTCAAACGATTAAAAAATTTAATCGCGATTAATCTCAAAATTTCATATAGCTAATCGCGATTAATCGCATTTTTTAAAATCTATGTAAATGAATAAGGCTTTTAAAGTGAAATGTTACAATTAAAATGGTGAACACATTTTATGCTAAAAGTACTTGTTAAAAACTGCTGGGACAAGAGAAAATGGTAAGGGAGTTTATTCACTCACATACTAGGCAGTACTGAACATACAAAACACAAAATTGGATTTTGTGATGGATTAGGGAGCTGTAGTCTCAAATATAAAACGTAGTCACATACTACTGTGTCTCAGTTCAGACATGTGTGACAAAAGAAAATAAAAATGAAATAAAACTTCAATTGTGCTGGAGTTGTATTCAGTCACAGCCTATAGGACTTCACAGTGCTGTGCAAGCAAAAATAAATCGCAGTTGGACTTCAAGAAAGACATTTAAGCTGTGTTCACACTTATACCGGTACGAAAGTGGTATAACTGTATCGATACAAAGTATCCCGGTACAGTTTAGTGCATCTGTCCACACTAGCGAGAAATGTTTGCAGTTTTCTTTCACGGAAGTTGAAATGGGCATGCACAAAATGTTTCCGTGGTTACCGAGTAACTTCCTTCCGAGAATATGGCGGATGAAACAACGTGTGTGTGCTTTTTGTTGTCAATGTACAGTCTGTATTTCTGGTGGTCATTTATTCAGTCGAATCGTATAAAACGCGCGAGGCAGTTGAGAAAGAAACAAAGAAAACGAATCTCCCCCCTCACTTTCTCCCTCTTCCCTTCTCTTCCCCTCCCTTTCTCTCCCTTTTCCCCTCTTTCCCCTTCCCTCCCTCCCCTTCTCCCTTTCTCCCCCCTTTCTTTGCTCCATGTAGCTCCACGGTCGTTTTGAGCCATTTTGACGTTTTATTTACAGCTGGAAAGCACGGGCGTATTGTATTGTATGAATAACCCAGAAGACGTAGGAATGGTTCATTGCGCATGCGCATTATATTTGTATCGATACAGAGCCGCTTCATCTGTCCACACTACAGCGAAGCGCTACAGTACCGATACTGTACCGGTATGAAACCCATACATTTGTGGGTTTCGTACCGATACAGTTATACCGCTACAGTACCGGTATAGTTGCTAGTGTGGGCAGGTGTTGCGGTACGAAAGTAGTTTCGTATCAGTACAAAATCCCTAGTGTGGACAGGGTATTAGTGTCATATCACAGTGCTACAGCATACTGAACTCTCACTTTACAAAAGTATTTTAGAACTGCAAAGTGCATACCAAAACCAACTCAATCACACTCTTCTTCTGAAATGAAACTTCCCGTTTAACAGACCTTTCTCCATCACTTACTCTTATTGAAGCAGCACGCGACAAGCCTCAACATGAACTATGGGTGACTCACAGGGCCAAATTAGAATTTGCGTTAACGGCACCATTTTTTTTTTATCGCGATAACTTGAGATTGCGTTAACGCGTTATTATCGCGTTAACTTCGACAGCCCTAGTAAATATATATATTTTTTAAAACCTACAGGAATAGTAATAAGTGTTATACTTTAGATACAGATGAAGATTTTAATGGCAATTAAAATTTAAATCATAAGAAAGAGATAAATAAATAAATAAATAAATGTGGCATGGTGATTAGCACTGTCGCCTCACAGCAAGTAGGTTCTGGATTCGAGCCCCGTGGCCGGCGAGGGCCTTTCTGTGCGGAGTTTGCATGTTCTCCCCGTGTCCGCATGGGTTTCCTCCGGGTGCTCCGGTTTCCCCCACAGTCCAAAGACATGCAGGTTAGGTTAACTGGTGACTCTAAATTGACCGTAGGTGTGAATGTGAGTGTGAATGGTTGTCTGTGTCTATGTGTCAGCCCTGTGATGACCTGGCGACTTGTCCAGGGTGTACCCCGCCTTTCGCCCGTAGTCAGCTGGGATAGGCTCCAGCTTGCCTGCGACCCTGTAGAACAGGATAAAGCGGCTAGAGATAACGGATGGATGGATACATGGACTACTTAACTCTGTTATTCAAAATTTATATTTTGTACTAGAAGATGCTCAGCTTTATGGCTAGTTCATTCAGCAGTTATTTCTTGCTGGTCGTCGTAATCTGATAACATGATTTTTCCCCATAGAAGCCCGTGGCAGCACAACCCATTAAAAACCCACTGATACTCAGCTCCTCTGTAGTTTAATGCCACTACGGGATAGGCTTTGGTCTTAGGGCAGCAAAGCTAGATGTTTATTGGACAATATGCTTTTAAAACATAAGTTCCGGATGCATGGCTTCAGTGGCAGTCTATGGACAGTCGACGACAGTAAGGCTGGGCTTCTCTATGATGATTGGAGGAACTCTGGAATGTCTTTTGAATGTCATATGACTGACAGCGGTTTAAAATTATACGTCGCATCAGAGGGATTCAATCTCAGTCCATCATACGGTGTGTTGGCAAGTGAACTCATGAGACTAGCTGCTGCTCATTCTCGTTGATTTCCTACCAATATACAGTTCCTATTTCCATTTGTATATACTGTAAATAAAGTTGCAAATATTGAGTTTGTGAGGTTGTTACTTGCTTTCGTTTCGGTTCAGTAAAGGCTGTTTATTTTAAGCCAGACAATAGAGGGCAAATCTAGCCAGCTACATTACATTACATGATATTAAGGAATGCAGGTGAGGTTAACATGGGGCAGCCTTGGGCTGAAGTGCCCTTGAGCAAGGCACCTAACCCCCAACTGCTCCTGTAGCATAGCTGCCTACTGCTCTGGGTATGTATATGTGCTCATGTGTGTGTTTACTGCTCCAGATGAGTTAAATGCAGAGAGGAATTTCAGTGTGCATGAGTGTACGTGACAAATAAAAGCTTTTCTTTAATGGCATTTAGCAGACGCTCTTATCCAGAGCGACATACAACATATCCAGTGCAACCTGGGGAGCAGTTGAGGGTTAGCTGCCTTGCTCAAGAGTACTTCAGCCACTCCTGCTGGTCCAGGGAATCGAACCGGCAAACTTTTGGCTCCAAAGCTGCTTCTCTAACTATTAGGCCATGGCTTGCTATAGTTTCTCTAACTTAGCTGTGTGAAATGGCAAATGTTACTCATGTTGTCGACCTGATTTTGGAGAAGACATTTGATGCTCTTCCTTACGGGAAGAGGCTCAGAATTAAACAACAGGGCAGATCAATGCCCAAGATCAATTTAATTCAAAAGTCAAGGAGACACGCTCACTCATTTCAGCTGTCTTGGTACAGTGTCTTGCAAAAATATTCATCCCCCTTGGTGTTTGCCCTGTTTTGTCGCATTACAAGATGGAATTAAAATTGATTTTTGGAGGGTTAGCACCATTTGATTTACACAACATGCCTACCACTTTAAAGGTGCAAATTGTTGTTTTATTGTGACACAAACAATAATTAAGATGAAAAACCGGAAATCTGGAGTGTGTATAGGTATTCACTCCCTTTCGTATGAAACTTTTAAATAAGAGCTGGTCCAACCAATTCACTTCATAAGTCACAGTTGATTAAAATCTACCCGTGTGCAATCAAAGTATCACATGATGTCTATAAATTAACCTGTTCTAGAAGCACCCTGATTCTGCAACACTACTAAGCAAGCAACATGACGAGAAGGCCGCCCACCAAAACTCACAGACTGGGCACGGAGGGCATTAATCAGAGATGCAACAAAGACACCAAAGATAACACTGAAGGAGCTGCAAAGATCCACAGTGGAGATGGGAGTATCTGTCCATAGGACCACTTTAAGCTGTACCCTCCACAGAGTGGGGCTTTATGGAAGAGTGGCCAGAAAAAAGCCATTGCTTAAGAAAATACATTTGGAGTTTGCGCAACAGCATGTGGCAGACTCCCCAAACACATGAAAGAAGATTCTCTGGTCAGATGAGACTAAAATTGATCTTTTTGGCCATCATGGGAAATGCCATGTGTGGCACAAACCCAACACCCTGAGAGCACCATTCCTACAGTGAAGCATGGTGGTGGCAGCATCATGCTGTGGGGATATTTTTCATCTGCAGGGACAGGAAAGCTGGTCAGGGCTGAAGGAAAGATGGATGGCACTAAATACAGGGCAACTCTGGAGGAAAACCTGTTTGAGTCGGCCAGAGGTTTGAGACTGGGATGAAGGTTCACATTCCAGCAGGACAATGACCCTAAACATACTGCTAAAGCTACACTGGAGTGGTTTAATGGAAAACATTTAAATGTCTTGGAATGGCCTAGTCAAAACCCAGACCTCAGTCCAGTTGAGAATCTGTGGCATAACATGAAGATTGCTGTAAAAATGTTTTGTCTAATCTAATCTAATCTAATCTAATCTAACCAACGCAACCTATTTAACTTGAAGAAGATGGAGCAGTTTTGCCTTGAGGAATGAGCAAAAATCCTAGTGGCTAGATGTGCTAAGCTAATAGAGACATACCCCAAGAGACTTGCAGCTGTAATTGCAGCAAAAGGTGGCTTTGACTTTGGGGGGTGAATACCTATGTACACTCCAGATTTCTGTTATTTCAACTTAATTATTGTTTGTGTTATAAAAATAATAAAAATTCACCTTTAAAGTGGTAGGCATGTTGTGTAAATCAAATGGTGCTAACGCCCCAAAAATCCATTTTAATTCCAGCTTGTAATGCGACAAAACAGGACAAACACCAAGGGGGATGAATACTTTTGCACGGCACTGTATGACAAAGTAAACTGGTTAACTGGGAGTGCTTTGATGAAGAGAATATACTGTTGGCCTTGTCTCTTAATGAGACCATCCCAGCAGAGGCGATTCCTCAGAGACAGCAAGGGAAGCCGAGCTTCCCCTAAAATTCTCTCCCCAAACTGCGGCATCTACGACGTTGAATTCTCATTAAAACAATAACTTGCATAACATAATATATGCCCAAGATTGTATTTATGTTCATAACTATCCTGTAACTTATTTGAGTGATGTCTGACGAACTTGCAGTTCGCTACGAGAATCACCTTTGCTGCCAGGCTGTAACCTTTCTTATTTCAATGGGCTCTATGGACTGGCAGCAGTGTTGCCAGATTGGGCGGTTTTAAGTGCATTTTGGCGGGTTTTGAACATATTTTGAGATGGAAAACGTCAGCAGTATCTGGCAACACTGACTGGCAGCCGGGTATCCGCTGCAGTCTACGAGACGGCTCTGAACAGCCAATTTCGGCTAGTTGTTATTGGTTAAAATCAACAAAATCATCACTTCCAGGGAAGCCGGGCTTCTCTGGGACTAAACGAGACAGTGGGAGGGACAAGAAGCCGGGCTGATAAAGGATTATTGGAGGTAGTGTTTGAAAGACATGAGGAGGGCGGTACTTCGGCGAGGAACACGGAAGTATGATCAGTCAGTCCCTAGCGGATGTCGAGAAAGTGCAGTCGTGTGCCAAAGTGCTGTCCGAATTTCTTTTCATATAAACGGTTCTTCTCATTGATGTCTCTGTACATTACTCTGTAAATAAATGTAAATATTACTCGTTGTGCTCCGTTAACTTTCATCCATTCTATCAGTTTGATCATTCGTGAATTCACTCATTTATTTCATTTGTAGTTCAATCTGGTTGTAGGCTAGCTTGAGCCTTATTGGGATCTGCAGTGCTAGCTGCTAACAGAAATTGGTGAAGTCTCTGGAAAGCACAACCAGCTGGTATGACAGGGTCACAGACCATTTTCTGGAAAAGGAGCGGAGGGCAGAATTTGTGTATAAATAGTGTTCATGTTCATGAATCTGAAGTGTGTATATTGTTCAGTAATGTTAAGAGAATGGTGGGCTCTGTGTTATAGGTTATACCTGGGTATAATATTCAAGGTTCTGTGTGTTGCATAGCCTACCTGGTTATGAATTTCCAGACTGTGTTGCAGAAGATGTTCAAGGATGTGTTGCACAGCTGGGTGTTGTGTTAAAGACTCTGTGTTGCATATCAGGCTATGATGTTCAAGGCTGTTCATTGAATAGCCAGTGATTTTTGGATGTTTGATATTTTTGATTAAGGATATGAGGCACTAGCCTGGCAAGCCAGACTATAACATGAAATGTACAAGCAAAAATACTTTCTGCCACTAGGTAGGGTTGTCTAGTTCACTATGCTAATGGAGCACACCTTTCTATGCTTTGATATCCGGCCTACAGGTTTTACGATGAATGCGTAAAATGGGCTTCCCCTGTTTTAAAAACCAGCAGCCACCACTGCATCCCAGGCATCTATTTTTTGGTCAAAACTGGGTTTTGGAGATGTAGCTAGCTTTGACAAGGAACACTTAAGTTCATTTGCATGCTTCAGTTTATTTGGCAGAGTCAGAGTAGAACCTGGCAGAATTCAAATATAAATAACAACAAATTGGGGCAGCACAGTGGTGTAGTGGTTAGCGCTGTCGCCTCACAGCAAGAAGGTCCGGGCTCGAGCCCCGTGGCTGGCGAGGGCCTTTCTGTGCGGAGTTTGCATGTTGTCCGCGTGGGGCTGCTCTGGTTTCCCCCAAAGACATGCAGGTTAGGTTAACTGGTGACTCTAAATTGACCGTGAGTGTGAATGGTTGTCTGTGTGTCAGCCCTGTGATGACCTGGCGACTTATCCAGGGTGTACCCCGCCTTTCGCCCGTAGTCAGCTGGGATAGGCTCCAGCTTGCCTGCGACCCTGTAGAACAGGATAAAGCGGCTAGAGATGATGAGATAACAACAAATTGATAAATAATTGAAAAGTTGTATTATGTAGACCTAAAACTGAGCTTCCCCTATTTTAAAGACCACCACTGATGTGCCCTGCTCGACTACTGCTGGAGAATGAGTCCACAACAGAGAATGTTGAGGGAGGAGCATAGCACATCATTGTCATATCCAACAAACAAAATCCCCCCCCCAAAAAATAACCAGATAACTCGCTCAGTTGCCGCCATCATTGAAAAGTCATACCAGTGTTCACTCTTGCTTTTGTTGCCTTCACGTGCCAATTGGAAAGTTGTACTTCTCACTTCTGAAGTTGGAATTACAAGTGCACTGCAACCCCGCTGTAACGAACTCCTTGAGGGACGTCCAAATATTTTTTTATACCAAAAAGTTTGTAATATTGAAATGGTCCCACTTGTCACACTAAAGACGCACTCTTGCGTAAAACAAGACCAACTGTGTTTAATTTATATTTACACTGAATTCACTTCAGTGCTGTAGTCGAGTCACTAAATCTCGAGTCCGAGTCCAGTCTCGAGTCCCCACTGTTCAAGTCATTAAAGAAAATTTCAAGTCGAGTCTGAGAACAAGACTCCAACTGCACAATTTGACGGTGGCTGTTGCTGCCTTTATGTGAAAGTGTCTCTGCTACTGTGTTGGACTCATGTTACTGCTCGACCGCCCCATTTTAGTTAACAGGCTCCAGATAAAAAGCTTGCATTGCTCAGCAAGCCCCGCCCACTATCAACAGGGCAAATAACATTAGAGAGGGTTAACACTAGCTAGTTCATCGCTCAGCAAGCCCCGCCCACTATCAACAGAGCAATGAACATAGCGTGTCACTTCCTTCTCTGGGTGGAGTCTTGCCAAATGACGATTGAAGTTCGAGGTTGTCCCCGTCATCCCCTTAATAGTTCTTCTACGTATGGAACACGTAGCAGTGCATTTTTTCCCACTGCATGAGAAGTCTGGATAAGCAAAGCGGACAATCCTAGGGGCATTTTGGCGCCATTAACGTTAGTTTGTTCCTGAACATGACGTATGAACAGGTGAATGTGCATTCTCTTGCACGGAATTAGTATAAAAATGAATGTAGATATAAATATCTTATGCCAAATTATTATGGCATGTTACGGAAAATAAAGAAAAAATCAGAGTCCTCGTCTCCAATTTATGAGTCTAAATGCAGTTAACGCTCAAGTCTGAGTCCGAGTCATCAGTGCTCAAGTCCAAGTCAAGTCACAAGTCCTTAAAATTAGGGCACAAGTCGGACTTGAGTACTACAAGCCTGGTTCACTTACGTATTTACGAAGTAAAAGAAATAAGTCACTCTGAAGTAAAGGAAATAAACCACACTCGCTGTCATTTGCTTGCCGCATCTTCTTTCTTTACAGCCCTTCATGTTGATTGCAGTTATGGACGAAGTCTCGGAGCACTTTTTTCTTTTGCTTTAAAATTTGAGGTTGAATTTTTTGGGACACCATATTCCTTAGACACATCTGTTGCTTTCTCACCACGCTTTAGACAGTCCAGGATATGAAGATTGTTTTTACAATCGGTCACATCCACGCGTGCGCAGCAGCGTGCCTCAAATCACTACTCACGTACTCACGCACAGCAGTATTAGGACTAATTACCTTGCACCTGTTCCAGATTAGAACTCTCACTACACACAGACTTTACGAAGTATACGCACTGTACCCAGTGTCTTACGTTACTAAGCCTTCTGTAGCACTGTTCGGGTTTCCGACGCTACTTTGGATTTTGCCCTTCGTCTCTGCCTTTGATATCCTGTCTGTGCCTGAACTGATTTTTGATCACTGATTTGGATCTGTTTGCCAGTGTGTTTTTAAATAAAACTCTTCCAGCGATTACATCAGTCTATCGCCTGCATTTTCTGACAGACGGAGAGTATCTTACATTTATGAGTAGCTATGACAATGGTGCTTACAGAGTAAAGACTCAAATAAAACTGCTTTTAGCTTTTAAAATAAAGTCCTTTTAAGGGTTTTTTTTAAGTCAGTGATTGCCGTGGGCGGCACGGTGGTGTAGTGGTTAGCGCTGTCGCTTCACAGCAAGAAGGTCTGGGTTCGAGCCCCGTGGCCAGTGAGGGCCTTTCTGTGCGGAGTTTGCATGTTCTCCCCGTGTCCGCGTGGGTTTCCTCCGGGTGCTCCGGTTTCCCCCACAGTCCAAAGACATGCAGGTTAGGTTAACTGGTGACTCTAAATTGACCGTAGGTGTGAGTGTGAATGGTTGTCTGTGTCTATGTGTCAGCCCTGTGATGACCTGGCGACTTGTCCAGGGTGTACCCCGCCTTTCACCCATAGTCAGCTGGGATAGGCTCCAGCTTGCCCACGACCCCGCACATGATAAGCGGTTACGGATAATGGGTGGATGGACGATCATCTCAGAATCAGGAACATTCTGGAAACATTGACAAAAACACCAACCTAAAATAATATGCAATGCAAAGATGTTCTTTCACTTTCCTTCTAGCATAATACAGGTTGTCTGAAAAGTCAGCAACCAATGAGGTTATTATTTACAAAATGTTCACCCTTATGCTCTACACATTTTCTCAGTGACTGTATCATGTTTTTGCAGATTTTGTACAACATATTCAGATTTGGGGGCGGCACGGTGGTGTAGTGGTTAGCGCTGTCGCCTCACAGCAAGAAGGTCCGGGTTCGAGCTCCGTGGCCGGCGAGGGCCTTTCTGTGTGGAGTTTGCATGTTCTCCCCGTGTCCGTGTGGGTTTCCTCCGGGTGCTCCGGTTTCCCCCACAGTCCAAAGACATGCAGGTTAGGTTAACTGGTGACTCTAAATTGACCGTAGGTGTGAATGTGAGTGTGAATGGCTGTCTGTGTCTATGTGTCAGCCCTGTGATGACCTGGCGACTTGTCCAGGGTGTACCCCGCCTTTCGCCCATAGTCAGCTGGGATAGGCTCCAGCTTGCCTGCGACCCTGTAGAACAGGATAAAGTGGCTAGAGATAATGAGACGAGATATTCAGATTTGTTCAACACCGTCACATTGGTTTCTGTCTTTTTGAGCATACCGTACATCAACTCAAGAAAATATAAAGACGCCTGCCCAAAAACTATTGTTATTTGTGATTAGATGAGAAAAAAACCTGGAGGTTGTAACCCAAACACTGCCCAACAATAATGAAGGTCACAAACATGATGTACTACATCAAAATATTTGATAAAGATGAGAACGAGGGTTACATGAAGTCTTTCCCCTATCAGGAATTCATACCTACTGATCTACTTATTTAGCTAACTAGCTGTCTGTACATAATGTAATGTTGCCAACTACTACTTTTTAGCCTAGCTAGGTTTCCAAACAATCAAAACAAAGGACTAGACAGTACATTATATCTGTCATGTACTAACCCCAGTTCCAGAAAAGTTGGGATATTTTCCAAAATGCAATAAAAACAAAAATCTGTGGTTTGTTAATTCACAGGAACCTTTATTTAACTGACAAAAGAAAAGATTTTCAATATTTTACTGACCAACTTAATTGTATTTTGTAAATATAAACAAAGTTAGAATTTGATGCCTGTAACACACTGAAAAAAAGGTGGGACAGAGGCATTACCACCACTGTGTCATATCACCTTTCCTTTTAATAACACTTTTTAACCGTATGGGATCTGAGGATACTAACTGTTGCAGTTTTGCAATTGGAAATTTTGTCCATTCTTGCTTGATACAAGACTCGGCAGTCCGTGGTTGCCGTTGTCTGATTCTTCTCTTCATGATGCGCCATACATTCTCAATAGGAGACACATCTGGACCGGCAGCAGGCCAGTCAAGCACACACACTTTATCTACAAAGCCACGCTGTTGTAGCCCATGCAGAATGAGGCCTGGCATTGTCCTGCTGAAATAAGCATGGACTTCCCGGGAAGATATGCTGCCTTGATGAATGTGTCTCTCTAAAGTCCCAATATATGCCCCAATATATCAGTGATAACTTCACATACATGCCGTGGGCACTGATGCACCCCCATACCATCACAGATGCTGGTTTTTGCACCTTTCTTTGCTAACAAACTGGATGGTCCTGTTCACCTTTGGCACGGAGAACTCAACGTCCGGTTTTCCCGAAAACAAGCTGAAATGTGGACTCATCTGATCACAGCACACGTTTCCACTGTCTTTCAGTCCATCTGATATGAGTTCAAGCCCAGAGAAATCGGTGGTGTTTCTGCATAGAATTGATGAATGGTTCCTCCTTGCGTAATACAGTTTCAAGTTATATTTCTGGATGCAGCAGCAATCACTGTCACATGACAATGGTTTTCTGAAGTACTCCCGAGCCCATGTTGCTATATTTGTCACATTAGCTTGATGGTTTCTCAGGCAGTGCCACCTGAGGGCTCGAAGGTCACCAGTGGTTTCCGACCTTGCCCTTTACGTGCTGAGATGTTTCTGAATTCCCTGAATCTTTTTCATAATATTATGTACTGTAGATTTTGAAAGACCTAAAATCTTGCGTTGAGAAATGTTCTTTTTGAATTGACTAACAATTCTCTCACGAATTTTGGCGCAAAGGGGTGAGCCACAACCCATCCTTGCTTGCAAAGAATGAGCCTTTGGTGCTGCTCCTTTTATACCCAATCATGTTACCAATTAACCTGCTTATTGTGGAGTCTTCCAGAATGATGTTACTTGAATATCTCATCTCATCTCATTATCTGTAGCCGCTTTATCCTGTTCTACAGGGTCGCAGGCAAGCTGGAGCCTATCCCAGCTGACTACGGGCGAAAGGCGGGGTACACCCTGGACAAGTCGCCAGGTCATCACAGGGCTGACACATAGAAACAGACAACCATTCAAACTCACATTCACACCTACGGTCAATTTAGAGTCACCAGTTAACCTAACCTGCATGTCTTTGGACTGTGGGGGAGACCGGAGCACCCGGAGGAAACCCACGCGGACACGGGGAGAACATGCAAACTCCGCACAGAAAGGCCCTCGCCGGCCACGGGGCTCGAACCTGGACCTTCTTGCTGTGAGGTGACAGCGCTAACCACTACACCACCGTGCCGCCCCTTAACTTTGTTTATATTTACAAAATATAATTAAGTTGGTCAGAAAAACTATTGAAAATCTTTTTCTTTGTACTTTTGTTAGTTAAATAAAGGTTTGCGTGAATTAACAAATTGCAGATTTTTTGTTTTTAACTGCATTTTGAAAAATATCCCAACTTTTTTCTAGACATGGGGTTATTACAATTTGTCCATCCCTATTATTATTATTATTATTATTATTATTATTATTATTATACTTCAGACCATTGTCATCCCCGCGATTAGCCTATGCCCTGGCAGTGGATGATGGTTGCATCTGGAACATGAAGTGGTGTCCTGCAGGAGCCTGGGAGCTTCCTACAACTGCCAGAAAGGTAAATATACACCTCAGAAAATTCCATTCAAATCCGTATAATTCCGTGGGAGTCCATGAGAGCAAAGTTGTTGTCTGGGTGGGAGGGAGGGAGGCACATGCTCTCTCCCCATCAGCGTTCATGACAATAACCATAATCATGTGCATTATGTATGAAGGAGTAAGTGGATAGCACGTTCCTGTGAGTGTTTTACGCAGCAGTTTGAAAAGAGGCTGTTGGCTGGCTTCATGCGTTTCACAGGAAGCTATCATATGATAGGAGAGAGCTAGCCGGTGGGTCGGAATTCGCCAAATTTGGGAGAAAAAGCTGGTGGGGAGAAATAAGTAAAGTTATTTTTGAAATTTGATTACAACATTTGAAACAAAGCTGACCAATTTTAGCTAGAAAATCAAATCAAATCAAGTTTATTTGTACAGCGCTTTTAACAATAAACATTGTCGCAAAGCAGCTTTACAGAATTTGAACGACTTAAAACATGAGCTAATTTTATCCCTAATCTATCCCCAATGAGCAAGCTTGTGGCGACAGTGGCAAGGAAAAACTCCCTCAGACGACATGAGGAAGAAACCTCGAGAGGAACCAGACTCAAAAGGGAACCCATCCTCATTTGGGCAACAACAGACAGCCTGACTATAATATTAACAGTTTTAACAGGTATAACCCTCAACTGTCCTCATGGGGCCGTCCTTCACAGGAGTGGGGCGATAAAACTCCGACCAGACACAGGGCACCAGGATGGATCAAGCAGGTCCGAGGGGCAGAAGAGGCCAGCATCTCAATCCCAGGATCAACATGTAACTCAGAGGGACAGATGGGGGGGGGGAGAGAGAGAGAAAGAAAACATGTTGTTAGGTATGCCCTAAAAATGACAAGTATTAAATCTGTGTGGTAGGCTCGCAGAGACGAGAGTCTTTACATCAGGCATGACACACAATGGCATGTTAATATGGTAAAAAAATATATCATGACCTGCTCTGGCTGGATGCTTGATTGGGTGATGGGAGCACACTCCTCAGCAATGATGAGATGCAGATGGGACCCTTAGGCCTGGCCAAGACAATTCAGTTACATTTCACCGGGTCTGGGACATGCGACAGAATGTCTGACGGCCGATTCCCTGCAGGCTACGATAGCCAGTCGAGGTCCCCACTGTCTCCACCAAAAGATTTCCTGTTGACTCCATGTAACTCAGAGGGACAGATTTGGAGTGGGGGGGGAGAGAAAGAAAACACAGGTGGTTAGGTATGCCCAATGTCACCTGAATGAGAAAATGTGTCTGTTAGAGAAAAACTCCTCATTAAGAACATAAGATAACCTGGCTATCCCGCGTTAGTTAGCTAGCTAGCTTCCAAATGCAAATTTTGGACAGTCGAAAGCAGGGGTGAAAGTAAGCCGGTCCTGGCCGGTCCGGCGTACCACTAAAAGATTTGGCCGTACCGGAAAGAAAAATATACTGTCTCTGAAAAAAAAAAAAGCACTTTCAGCATAACAACACACCTGCTAACGTCAATTTACCAAAAGCAACACGTTTTCCTCAATATACATTGCATATACCTCGTTCTGACCTGTCTCTGAATTATGTCTGAAGTGAATTCCTTCCGTGTTTCACTTGACAGACAGCGTGCGAGATAGTGCGCGGAGCCCACTGCTTAACCATCTTGCGCCAACGTGCGCAGCTGGTATCCACAGTGTCTTAGTAGACAGACTTTTGTTGTAAAGTCTCCCAAATAAAAACAACATATACAGAAACATACAGTGGGGCAAAAAAGTATTTAGTCAGCCACCAATTGTGCAAGTTCTCCCACTTAAAAAGATGAGAGAGGCCTGTAATTTTCATCATAGGTACACTTCAACTGTGAGACAGAATGGGAGGAAAGAATCCAGGAAATCACATTGTAGGATTTTTAATAAATTAATTGGTAAATTCCTCGGTAAAATAAGTATTTGGTCACCTACAAACAAGCAAGATTTCTGGCTCTCACAGACCTGTAACAACTTCTTTAAGAGGCTCCTCTGTCCTCCACTCGTTACCTGTATTAATGGCACCTGTTTGAACTCGCTATCAGTATAAAAGACACCTGTCCACAACCTCAAACAGTCACACTCCAAACTCCACTATGGCCAAGACCAAAGAGCTGTCGAAGGACACCAGAAACAAAATTGTAGACCTGCACCAGGCTGGGAAGACTGAATCTGCAATAGGTAAGCAGCTTGGTGTGAAGAAATCAACTGTGGGAGCAATTATTAGAAAATGGAAGACATACAAGACCACTGATAATCTCCCTCGAGCTGGGGCTCCACGCAAGATCTCACCCCGTGGGGTCAAAATGATCACAAGAACGGTGAGCAAAAATCCCAGAACCACACGGGGGGACCTAGTGAATGACCTGCAGAGAGCTGGGACCAAAGTAACAAAGGCTACCATCAGTAACACACTACGCCGCCAGGGACTCAAATCCTGCAGTGCCAGACGTGTCCCCCTGCTTAAGCCAGTACATGTATAGGCCCGTCTGAAGTTTGCTAGAGAGCATTTGGATGATCCAGAAGAGGATTGGGAGAATGTCATATGGTCAGATGAAACCAAAATAGAACTTTTTGGTAAAAACTCAACTTGTTGTGTTTGGAGGAGAAAGAATGCTGAGTTGCATCCAAAGAACACCATACCTACTGTGAAGCATGGGGGTGGAAACATCATGCTTTGGGGCTGTTTTTCTGCAAAGGGACCAGGACGACTGATCCGTGTAAAGGAAAGAATGAATGGGGCCATGTATCGTGAGATTTTGAGTGAAAACCTCCTTCCATCAGCAAGGGCATTGAAGATGAAACGTGGCTGGGTCTTTCAGCATGACAATGATCCCAAACATACCTCCCGGGCAACGAAGGAGTGGCTTCGTAAGAAGCATTTCAAGGTCCTGGAGTGGCCTAGCCAGTCTCCAGATCTCAACCCCATAGAAAATCTTTGGAGGGAGTTGAAAGTCCGTGTTGCCCAGCGACAGCCCCAAAACATCACTGCTCTAGAGGAGATCTGCATGGAGGAATGGGCCAAAATACCAGCAACAGTGTGTGAAAACCTTGTGAAGACTTACAGAAAACGTTTGACCTCTGTCATTGCCAACAAAGGGTATATAACAAAGCATTGAGATGAACTTTTGTTATTGACCAAATACTTATTTTCCACCATAATTTGCAAATAAATTCTTTAAAAATCAGACAGTGTGATTTTCTGGATTTTTTTTTCTCATTCTGTCTCTCATAGTTGAAGTGTACCTATGATGAAAATTACAGGCCTCTCTCATCTTTTTAAGTGGGAGAACTTGCACAATTGGTGACCTGACTAAATACTTTTTTGCCCCACTGTATGTTGATGTTTCAGTATTCTATTATGTGTGCAGTGTTTCGCTGGACAAACAACGAGTGAGCTACAGCGCGCGTACGGCCTAACCAGATCTTGTGCTATAACGTGCGCAGCTGGTAATCAAAGTGTTTTAGCAGACAGATGTTAGTTGCAAAGTCTCCCAAATAAAAAGGCATATAAAGAAACATATTAATGTTTCATGATAGGCTGTTTAAAAATTACTTTGATCAGAATTCGTAAATCGAGTGGAAGTTGGGGCAAAGATTCTAGATCACTGTCTGGTTGGAGCGAGCAGAGTAACTAGGCTACCAGTGCATGGCACGCACACTGAGAACACACGCACTTACTGTAGAACGCACACACTTTCTCAAACGTTCCGACACACCCGTGAGAAAATACAAAGAATCCAAAAAACACCAACAGAAAACCATAACAATATATTTGATAAGATAAGGAAGAGAGGACAACTTTTACCTAAAAACTTTCACTTTTCTGTTCTGTTACACTGTTCTGTGTCCAATGTCCAAAATGAAAAGTTAGTTTTCAACTGTTCAGCTAAAAAAATGTTATTAAAACGATTGTGTTGTTGAAATGATGTGTTTGCAATTTATTTATAATCAAAAACTGATACAGGTGGATGAAAGAGTGATAGTGTGATAAGAAAGTACTATACTAGTACTACTGAGTGATAAGAAGTCCTAGTGAATGCTTGATAAGTAGACAGTAATAAATAATTAGGTGTATTTACTTTCACCCCTGGTCGAAAGATGCACTTAGAAGATGCTCTGGACGCTTACAGTTTTGCTACGATGGTTTAGGACTACAACTGTCGTAATAACTTTAGGACTGCAGTTGTCATGAGCAGTTTTGCACTCAAGTCTCCATCAATGAACAGTTGATAACATCAACAAAACAGACTTCATGCTAAAACTATAATGAATTTCCTGGTTACACAATTATACTTTGTGATTATATAGGACACACTTATAGAAGCGAGTTATTTATAATCACACTATCCGTTATCACCCAGATGAGGATGGGTTCCCTTTTGAGTCTGGTTTCTTTTTCATGATGTCTCAGGGAGTTTTTCTTTGCCATCGTTGCCTCAGGCTTGCTCATCAGGGATAAATAAATGTATTGGGGATAAAATTAGTTTGTACAACCCCGATTCCAAAAAAGTTGGGACAAAGTACAAATTGTAAATAAAAACGGAATGCAATGATGTGGAAGTTTCAAATTTCCATATTTTATTCAGAATAGAACATAGATGACATATCAAATGTTTAAACTGAGAAAATGTATCATTTAAAGCAGGGGTGTCCAAACTGATCCATAAAGGGCCGTGTGGCTGCAGGTTTTCATTCCAGCCATGCAGCAGCACACCTGATTTGGCTTATTCAATCAACTGACACACCCCCCCTTTAATCAAGGGTGGGTGTGGCTGCAAGTATTTGACTGTGTGAAGACAGTTCAGTTGATTGAATGAGCCAAGTCAGGTGTGCTGCTGCATGGCTGGAATGAAAACCTGCAGCCACACGGCCCTTTATGGATCAGTTTGGACACCCCTGATTTAAAGAGAAAAATTAGGTGATTTTAAATTTCATGACAACAACACATCTCAAAAAAGTTGGGACAAGGCCATGTTTACCACTGTGAGACATCCCCTTTTCTCTTTACAACAGTCTGTAAACGTCTGGGGACTGAGGAGACAAGTTGCTCAAGTTTAGGGATAGGAATGTTAACCCATTCTTGTCTAATGTAGGATTCTAGTTGCTCAACTGTCTTAGGTCTTTTTTGTCGTATCTTCCGTTTTATGATGCGCCAAATGTTTTCTATGGGTGAAAGATCTGGACTGCAGGCTGGCCAGTTCAGTACCCGGACCCTTCTTCTACGCAGCCATGATGCTGTAATTGTTGCAGTATGTGGTTTGGCATTGTCATGTTGGAAAATGCAAGGTCTTCCCTGAAAGAGACGTCGTCTGGATGGGAGCATATGTTGCTCTAGAACCTGGATATACCTTTCAGCATTGATGGTGTCTTTCCAGATGTGTAAGCTGCCCATGCCACACGCACTAATGCAACCCCATACCATCAGAGATGCAGGCTTCTGAACTGAGCGCTGATAACAACTTGGGTCGTCCTTCTCCTCTTTAGTCCGAATGACACGGCGTCCCTGATTTCCATAAAGAACTTCAAATTTTGATTCGTCTGACCACATAACAGTTTTCCACTTTGCCACAGTCCATTTTAAATGAGCCTTGGCCCAGAGAAGACGTCTGCGCTTCTGGATCATGTTTAGATACAGCTTCTTCTTTGAACTATAGAGTTTTAGCTGGCAACGGCGGATGGCACGGTGAATTGTGTTCACAGATAATGTTCTCTGGAAATATTCCTGAGCCCATTTTGTGATTTCTAATACAGAATCATGCCTGTATGTGATGCAGTGCCGATCACGGGCACCCAGTATGGTTTTCCGGCCTTGACCCTTACACACAGAGATTCTTCCAGATTCTCTGAATCTTTTGATGATGATATGCACTGTAGATGATGATATGTTCAAACTCTTTGCAATTTTACACTGTTGAACTCCTTTCTGATATTGCTCCACTATTTGTCGGCGCAGAATTAGGGGGATTGGTGATCCTCTTCCCATCTTTACTTCTGAGAGCCGCTGCCACTCCAAGATGCTCTTTTTATACCCAGTCATGTTAATGACCTATTGCCAGTTGACCTGATGAGTTGCAATTTGGTCCTCCAGCTGTTCCTTTTTTGTACCTTTAACTTTTCCAGCCTCTTATTGCCCCTGTCCCAACTTTTTTGAGATGTGTTGCTGTCATGAAATTTCAAATGAGCCAATATTTGGCATGAAATTTCAAAATGTCTCACTTTCGACATTTGATATGTTGTCTATGTTCTATTGTGAATACAATATCAGTTTTTGAAATTTGTAAATTATTGCATTCCGTTTGTATGGCTGAAATGAGTTTCCTTCGCAGGGTGGCTGGGCGCTCCCTTAGAGATAGGGTGAGAAGCACAGTCACTCGGGAGGAGCTCGGAGTAGAGCCGCTGCTCCTCCACATCGAGAGGAACCAGCTGAGGTGGCTCGGGCATCTTTTTCGGATGCCTCCTGGACGCCTCCCTGGGGAGGTGTTCCAGGCATGTCCCCCCGGGAGGAGGCCCCGGGGAAGACCCAGGACACGCTGGAGGGACTATGTCTCTCGGCTGGCCTGGGAACGCCTCGGTGTTCTTCCCGAGGAGCTGGCCGAGGTGTCTGGGGAAAGGGAAGTTTGGGCTTCCATGCTTAGACTGCTGCCTCCGCGACCCGGTCCTGGATAAGCGGAAGAAGACGAGACGAGACGCGACGTTTGTATTTACAATTTGTACTTTGTCCCAACTTTTTTGGAATCAGGGTTGTACGTTTCACGTCTTTATTTTTCTGTAAAGCTGCTTTGGGACAATGTTTGCCATTAAAAGCACTATACAAAAACTGACTTTACTAGGTGAAATATGTGGGTTTGTTAAAACAATATACAGCGCCCTCCACAATTATTGGCACCCCTCGTTAAGATATGTTCTTGGGCTTCTAATAAATTCATTTTTTTAAAAATAATTTCCGACAACAATGCAAAAAAAAAGAAAAATCTAACCTTTAATTCAAGTATATTTATTCAGTGGGAAAAAAATCCCACATTAAGAAATAATTCTTTTACATGAAATCATGTGTGCCACAATTATTGGTACCCCTGATGTTAATACTTTGTACAACTCCCTTTTGCCAACAAGACAGCACTTAATATTCTCCTATAACATTTCACAAGATGGGAGAATACAGAGAGAGGGCTCTTCGACCATTCCTCTTTGCACAATCTCTAATCATCCAGAGTCCTGGTTCCTCTCCTATGCACTCTCCTCTTCAGCTCACCCCACAGGTTTTCAATTGGGTTGAGGTCTGGGGACTGAGATGGCCATGGGAGGAGCTTGAGTTTGTGTCTGGTGAATCATTTTTGTGTAGATTTGGCCACATGTTTAGGGTCATTATCTTGCTGAAAGACCCAGTGATGACCCGTCTTCAGCTTTCGGGCAGAGGCCACCAGATTTTGATTTAAAATGTCCTGGTATTTCAAAGAGTTCATGATGCCATGCACCCTAATAAAGTTCCCGGGGCCTTTGGAAGAGAAACAGGCCCACAGCATCACCGATCCTCCCCCATACTTCACAGTGGGCATGAGGTGCTTTTCCGCATACTCATCTTTTGTGTTACGCCAGACCCACTTAGAGTGTTTGTTGCCAAAAAGCTCTATCTTGGTCTCATCTGACCAAAGCACACGGTCCCAGTTGAAGTCCCAGTACCGCTTAGCGAACTCCAGATATTTACGTTTATGCTTGTAAGTGAGAAAAGGCTTTTTCCGTGCATGCCTCCTAAACAGCTTGTTGGCATGTAGATAGCGCCTGATGGTTGTTATGGAGACTTTGTGACCCCAAGATGCTACTCTTTGATGCAATTCTCTAACAGTGAGCTTTGGAGAACTTTTTACTTCTCTTACCATCCTCCTCACTGTGCGTGGTGGCAAGATAAACTTGCATCCTCATCCAGGCTTGTTTGCCACTGTTCCAGTTGTTTTAAACTTCTTGATGATTCCTCTGACTGTAGATATGGGCAGGTGTAGGCGAGCGGCTATTTTCTTGTAGCCATTCCCTGACTTATGAAGGTCGACACACATCTGCCTTACTTGAATGGTGTGTTCTCTTGTCTTTCCCATGTTGAAGAGTGGATAAGAGAAATAGGCCTCTGTGTCACATCATATTTATACCCCAGGGAAACAGGATGTGATGAATTACTAATTAAAGGTTCCTAGATACTCTGATCAACTTTATAAACTACAGTAGAAATGACAGAAATGCTTCAATTACATTTATTTTCTAGGAATTGTTATGGGTGCCAATAATTGTGGAACAGGTGATTTTATGAAAAATAATTATTTCTTAGTCAGGGATTTTTTTTTATTCACTTGAGTTAAAGGTTACATTCTTCTACAGTTTTCAGTGTGAGATTATGCTTCTGCAATAAAATTTGAATTTATTTTAAGGCTTTTAACACATTTTAACCACGTGCCAATAATTGTCGAGGGCGCTGTAAATTAGAATAAATAATGTTGACTAATTTAAAAAGCTAAGCCTGTTAATATATACCACTCAATATTTCCACACTAAACCAGTAACCTCTAGAATTTACAATAAAGTCTTCGTACCCATCTCCTGAGCTTGTTGCATCTAAAAACAGTTCAGAAACATGTTGGATGTTGGTTTTTAGCCTGATTCAGTGATTAATCCCAGTGTAGAAACCTACAAATATGTTAAACAGAACATTTTGTGAGGAAAAAAGCAAGCGCAATGGGAGATAAGGATGTTCTTTGGTGGGTTTCCCAAAAGCCTCTCAACACTAAGAACATCTAAGAACTAGGAGAGAGAGTGTTCATTGTGCTGCTTGCTCTACCATTTAACGATGATCTTTGTGCTGCGATGCTTTTGGGAAACTCGGCCCTTGGTAGTTATAAGCATGTCTGAGTTCTCCTTCAGTCTGTTTCTTAAAGGTGCCCTTCCACCAAAACCGTTTAATACTGGCTCTTTTTGAAATACCATAGTTCACTCCGAGTTGCATATGCATGCTGCATGTGAAAATGCAATTCTACCCCCATTCCCTGTATTAGCTTATGAAAGAAAATAGTCGGAAAAACGAGCGGATCAGAAAAAGCCATACGAAGTTAAGTCACTTCGAAAATTAGTATTCATGGCCTCGCCCACCTTGACTTGCAACTGCCCACAGGAAGAAAGCGCGAGGAGAGAGACGTAATTCGCCCCGAAGCGCGGAGCGGTGCTCCACATCAGTTTCGTTTCTAACGGCGGCTCCAGCCCGACTTTGCACGCTCATAACTCGGGCAGGGGAGGTCCCAGCCTCCCCAGACTTGGCAACCAGCGACCTCTGTCCCCTCCCGAAGGAACCAGCCCTGCCAGGGCGGGCTAGCTCCGCATCATGGGACGTAATTCGCCCCAAGGCGCGGTGCTCCGCATCAGGTTCGTTTCTAACGGTGGCTCCAGCCCAACTTTGCATGCTCGTAACTCGGGCAGGGGAGGACCCAGCCTCCCCAGACTTGGCAGCCAGCAGCCTCTGCCCTCTCCCGAATGAAAGAGTGCTCCCTGGGCGGGCTAGCTCCGCACCTCGGGACGTAATTCACTTAACCCTAACCCTAGGTCCCAGCCTCCCCAGACTTGGCAGCCAGCGACCCCTGCCCTCTCCCGAACGAACCAGAGCTCCCAGGGCCCGTCAGCTCCCAGCCAGGGGACGTTATTCCCCCCACACCCCCTGAGGCGAGCTCCGCTCCGTGCCTCATGCCTTGATGAGAGCCGCTGCCACAGAGAGTATTCAATTAAATAAATAAATAAATAAATAAATGAGCGTATGAATGAATGAACGAATGAATGACTCCCTCCCAGTCACACGCGCACACACAAGCATTCTGGTTGGGGAGAGAGCTCCCTTCCTCTGCTGTCCCTCTCCTCTTATCGGGCAAGGTCACTGGGGAAGACACACAAACACACGTTAATTCTCATCAGGTGCAGTGATTCTGCCACTTACCTTCCCTGACTCCGCCCTCCATTCACAGACCGCCGCTCGGCCACGCCCCCGCTGCCACATCTGCATTGTTATTGGTCAAAACATCGATGTCGAGACCATAATAGCCAATCGAAACAGTTTTTACAAAGACACCCACATCTGCTTGTTCTGACCCACTGGAGGTATCGTCACAGTGCTGTTAGCCAATCCGAGATAACATGTTTACATGTCATGAATATTAATGAGTAAGAGCTGAAATCCTGTCGTTCTCCCGTCACCCACTCCTCCACCAAACTAGAACAGCCTGAAACAGGAGAACCACAGCATTTTTTTCACCAAAACCACCTCACAGGGCATTCATTCATACTAGAGACCACCGCACAATTAATGAAAAAACGATGCAATGAGACCTTTAATGATGTATATTACTGAAACGTGTATATTTAAAAACCTTCTATCCGTCAGTAAACGGTTCTGTTAGTCCTTCCTAGGAACATCCTGTTCTACTTTCAGAGCTGGTTGTTGGTGTTAATCAATAGAATACACACGTCATCGTCTTCTTCCCATAGCCAGCATGACTTTTAAGTGTCAGGCTTTTTTTTTTTTGTAGACCAAGTGCCGTCTTGCTGTCGTGCCGAGGTATAGAATAGCTTTAGACATTTATTTAAGTCTTCCTTGGACATTTCAGTTACGTAATTTTCAAACTTCTTTGGCCTTTTGAACCAGTCTAAAAAAATTCAGTAAATTTTAATGCCTAAAGATGAAGAAGGTAAACAAAAAGTCGAAATGACAGGAGCAATTTGTGAAAAATGCTACAGAGTTTTTATTTCGTCCTCGGTTGGTTCAGCAATACGCGCCGCCATTTTGTTTTTCTCTACTCATGGTATATGAGCTGATATCCTAGTAGTAGAGTAGCCAATCAGAGCACACGATATGCAGTGAATGTGGATAGAATAATGCAAAATATCGCATACTGGTCTTCATTCCAGGATTCATGAGAGAAATAAACCTGGATTCTACCCACTATTTTCCTCCAGGCCCCACACGTGCCTCGACTGGGACTGCTAGCTGCAGCGTTTTCAAATGGAAACATTGGAGTTTACAGTCTGCCACACCCAGAGCATCTAAAAGCCCAAAATCAACCTACAGGTGAGTGAGTATGCGCGTAATAATACTGTGGATAATTCTATGTGCATATGTGTACTTTATGCATGGAATATCCAGTAGCTCAAGCGTAAATGTCTTGCATAACAGAAGAGGGCAGCAAATCTGAGCAGATATGTCCTGTATAAGTTCTGCTCACTGGGCCAGAGGCTGTTCTCAGTCACATTTAAGAGATATTTAAGTCATTTTCAAAAAGAAATTAAGTAATGTTTGTCCTTGACCTAAAATCATTACATGTTTTAATATGATCTGATTAACTCTGCTTGATTATGGAGTAGCAATAACACCACTGATGTACCAATCTGCTGTTTTTTAGGGTGGCCCAAGTATTAAAGATAGACTGCCTTTCAGATTTTTCAAGTTTAGGTCATAAAAAGAATTTTCCCCGACACCCAATTATTTTTGTTTAGTGGATCAAAAGCTACTGAATTCGAATCACAGACTTCCAATTTTATTAGTTTGTTTTAATAGAACAGTTAATGAATTTCGGGCCACATGGCCCTAAATTCTCCACTACTTTTTCCTGCTTCACCATGACGCAGTACAAGATACTACGTCATGCATCACGTGGTGGGCTTTCCCTGTTTGCGCAAGGCATTGTGGGATATAAATTTGAAACAGGAGAGAAAAATGGAGGACACGAGTGTGCAAATGAAACGTGAAAGACCGACTACAGTAACGGAAAGCGAGAAGAAAAGACGTTATGTTATATACGAAGGAAAGGAAACGCAGGACCAAACTAATAAATACCGTATCGGAGGTCAGCGAGCACCTCGGTGTGATCAGCTGTTTGTTTAGCGACAGAATGATGGAACTGTCAGTGCACGGTCAAGGTAAACCTGTGCATGTGCACACGGACTTCCTCGGTCTGCTTGACTGCGCAAAGCAAGCAATTTCATGCACATTATTTGCTCGGGAATCACCTCAAATGAAATAACTTCCCAGCCACGGAATGGCATGTTTTTTTTTTGTTTTTTTTTTCCTTTAAAAATATTACAGAAATAAACATAAATCACAATGACCAAATTTCAAAGGGAACTAAATTTCACCGATTTTATGAAATCGAAAGGCTGTCTAGCTTTAATGACTGAAAGTATGATTACGTGACGTTCTTGTCGTCCTGTCAGGTTTGTACAGAGTGTTACAAGAATAAAAGTTTCATACAATGAATTCAGTAATTATCCGGGCACTTTTGTTTTTGTTATTTAATATACTTCGAGTGCATATATTCATGATAAATTTACACACCAACGTCTTCTGACTTTACACTAATAAATATGACCAAACCAATACACGATATTCATAAACATAAATAAAAATATGATATTTAAAAAACTAAATTATTGCCAAAGAGCTCTATTTTTGTTTTGTCTGACTGGCTATGTTATTCTAAAAGAGTTCTGATTTGTCTAAATGCTTTTCGATGCACCTCTCTGTGCTTCTTTTGAAGCAGAGGATGACTGCAGTGCACTTCATTGCTTATTGTTCTCTTTGGAAGCTTTACCTTTTGTGGCTTCTTGTGGGTGTCACGAGATGCAGATCGGCTGTGCCACGAACGCTCCTGGTAATTTAGAGATGACTGGTGTTTGTGAAAATAACCATGGCCTGAAGGTTAGAGAAGCAGCCTTGGACCCAAAAGGTTGCTGGTTTGATTCCTGAGACCAACATGGAAAATATGAGGGGAGTTGAGTGAATGAATAGCACTTTTCCTTCCCTCTGTATCATGGCTAAAGTGCTCTTGAGCAAGGCACCTAACCCCCAACTGCTCCTTGGGTGCTGTAGCATAGCGGCCCACTGCTCTGGGTATGTGTGTGTGCTCATTGCTCACTTGCATGTGTTTGCTGCTTCAGATGGATTAAATGCAGAGGATGAATTTCACTGTGCTTGAGTGTACATGTGATAAATAACGGCTGCTTCTTCTAAATGTGCAAAGCTAATCTGCGCTTTGTTTTTTAAAGTGAAAATGTTTAGTTTGGTTTGTGGCTTACACAAAAACATTTACACACAGCTTTACTTTAAAGATGATGTATGACAGCATATTAGGGTCATTGTAGGTTTAAAAAAAAAGGGGAAATGGAAATGGGCATAATATTCTGAGAAAAAAACTCAGAATTTTCAAGCTCAAAGTCATACGTTTATGAGAAACAAATTCATGGTAGCCGCGGGGTCTTAAAAGTCTTTAAAAAGTCTTAAATTTAATATTCCAAAATTAAGGCCTTAAAAAGTCTTAAATTGCTTTGCCCAAGTCTTAATTTTTTAAACAAAGGTCTTAAATTTACTCATACTATTCTACAATGTGAAAACATGGGTTTTGCGTAACATCAGTGAATTTCTTGGAGTATGTGCAAAGAAAGAAACAATATTGATACATTATCGCGCTGGCGCAATCGTCGGAGTCCGTGGTGGAGAGGAGACTCCACGAATCACAGCATGGGTAAGTGTCGTTTTAATCAGCAGTGGCTTTCAGATGAAAGATATCGTGATTGGGTGAGGGAGGTTCTTGAAGCGACGTTGAAGGGCCTCGAGTTAGGCCCTAAGTTTGGCTTTTTGACTGGTGAGTGCACACCTTTGGCATTAATGTGTTGGTATGCCTATTGCATTTTTGTGTACCTTTAAGGACATGACTTGGACCCTACGTTGTGCTCCTTTCTTCCAAGTTTAGACTTGTTTTTTTGTCTTGAATGTGAAGATTCGACAAGCAATGCACATAATGACTTAAGTATATAACTTTTATAATAAAAGTATTTTTACTTGAAACATTTGTCATTATTGGGAATTTGATCTGGTGTTCTACGACCGCATAATGGGTGCGATGTAGGTCTTAATTCTCATTTAAGTGGTCTTAAAAAGGTCTTAAAAAAGTCTTAAATTTATGGTGGTCAAACCTGGGGAAACCCTGAAATTGGATATTCTTCGAGATTATAAAGTCATGCATTTGCAAGACTAAAATGCAGAAATTCAAGATTAAAAAGTCACAAACTTGCAAGACAAATGCTTGGAAAAATACTGTTTTTATTTTTTTTCCAAGGAACCACATCACTTCACTTTGCAAGGTTGGATCAACGTCATCACACACCAGAAGCCACGGCTGAGTCGAGAGTTATAGGAAATATCGTCTTTCCTCCTCGAGCACGCAGTATAAAAGAATAAAGAGCAATGAGATTTTTAACTACATTTCTCAGAATGCAGTGCAGCCGGGAAGCTGAACAAGCGTGATTTTTTTTTTTTCTTGTAAATTTGTGACTTTATAATCCTGGAATTTCTGAGGTTTTTCTCACAAATTTATGACTTTATAATCTTGGAGAATATTGTCTGTGAATGTTCTCAGACATCCAGGTCATCATAAACCGTAGGCGCTAAAGAAGGCAACTGGACTTGCTTGAAATTCTTAAAGTTGTTTCACCTCTCATCCAAAAGGCTTCTTCAGTTCTGTCTGACTCGTGGGGAGTTCCAGGTATTTATCTTCTAGTGGACTAAAAGCAACCCTAAGGAGAGTTGTTGAGGTCACATGGGTTGTTGAGTCATCCTGTAGGTGTTGGGGTCACTGGAGGCTGGGTGTAAATGGTGTTAGCAGCCTCAAGGGCCATTAGGGTGATCTGTGGGTCGTTGACTGTCTCTGCCATCATGTGAGTCATTGAAGTCAGCTGAGTCTTGGTGTGGATATGTATTCAGTTTTCTGGGAAGTGTGCCAAGGACTGCATTGTGGGTGGCTGATAAGTGGCGTCTCAGACCACGTCCTCTGTTCAGTGATGGTCAGTGCAGTCCTTGGCACACTCCCCAGAAAACTGAATACACATCCACACCAAGACTCAGCTGACTTCAATGACTCACATGATGGTAGAGAGAGAGAGCCAACGACACACAGATGACCCTAACAACCTTCTAGGCTGCGAACACCATTCACACCCGGCCTCCAGTGACCCTAACACTTACAGGATGACTGAGAGGGTCAATAACCCATGTGACCTCAATGACTCTCTTTAGCTTTGCTTTTGGTCCACTAGAGGATCTGGAACTCCCCACTAGTCAGACAGAACTGAAGAAGCCTTTCAGATGAGAGGTGAAACGTCTTCAAGGATTTCAAGCAAGTCCAGTTGCCTTCTTTAGTACCTACGGTTTACTATGACCTTGATGACTGAGATCCTTCACAGACATGTTGCTAAAGGTCTGACTAGTGGGGAGTTCCAGGTATTTATCCTCTAGTGAACCAAAAGCAAACCTAAGGAGAGTCGTTGAGGTCACGTGGGTCATTGACCCTTTCAGTCATCCTGTAGGTTGTTAGGGTCACTGGAGGCCGGGTGTGAACTGTGTTAGCAGCCTAGAGTTAGGGTGAGTCCTTGAAGTCAGCTCAGTCTTGGCGTGGATGTGTATTCAGTTTTCTGGGGAAGTGTCCCAAGGACTGCATTGTAGGTGGCTGATAAGTGGTGTCTCAGACCACCTCCTCTGTTCAGTGATGGTCGTTCCAGGTTGACAAAAATGGCTTATTTTACTCCTCTTTCAAACCACCGGTCTTCTCTGGCTAGAATGCATACATTGCAGTCCTGAAGCAAGTGTTCTTTGTTATTGAGATGAAGATAGACTGCAGAGTCTTGAAGAATATTTGAGTTTTTTCTTCTAAATGTACGACTTAACCTCAGGATTTCTGAGTTGATTTTTTGTCAGACTATGACCCCTGCCTCAGTTCTGTGTTGTGTTTTTTTTAACCTGCGGTGACCCTAATATTCCATCGTAAGTATACAGTGTTCCAGCTGCTTTATTTGGCCAGAACATGCACCCTTCCCTCAAATACCAGCACCATGCCCAAATTTATATGCACCTTCCTCAAAATTTTCCAGAACTTTCCAAACACCTGGCACAGACGTTCCGCCACAGAAAGAAAGTGTGCCCTAGCGAGTGTTGCTGACTTGCAATAAAAGTAACACATGTTGACCAATCGCAACACACTATTAGCGTGGGGTCATAGACATGCTCCATCAACCATTTTGTCTGATTACAATAACAAGTCAGTGCAGCAAGGTACATTTGAAAAGCAATGATGCCTACAAGGGCATGAAAGAAAAAAAGAACTGGGGCTCACAGAACCGAGCATCTCTGTTTGGCAAAACATAAATAGGTATTTATCCAGGTATTTATCCTCTAGTGAACCAAAAGCAAACCTAAGGAGAGTCGTTGAGGTCACGTGGGTCATTGACCCTTTCAGTCATCCTGTAGGTTGTTAGGGTCACTGGAGGCCGGGTGTGAACTGTGTTAGCAGCCTAGAGTTAGGGTGAGTCCTTGAAGTCAGCTCAGTCTTGGTGTGGATGTGTATTCAGTTTTCTGGGGAAGTGTCCCATGGACTGCATTGTAGGTGGCTGATAAGTGGCGTCTCAGACCACCTCCTCTGTTCAGTGATGGTCGTTCCAGGTTGACAAAAATGGCTTCTTTTACTCCTCTTTCAAACCACCGGTCTTCTCTGGCTAGAATGCATACATTGCAGTCCTGAAGCAAGTGTTCTTTGTTATTGAGATGAAGATAGACTGCAGAGTCTTGAAGAATATTTGAGTTTTTTCTTCTAAATGTACGACTTAACCTCAGGATTTCTGAGTTGATTTTTTATCAGACTATGACCCCTGCCTCAGTTCTGTGTTGTGTTTTTTTAACCTGCGGTGACCCTAATATTCCATCGTAAGTATACAGTGTTCCAGCTGCTTTATTTGGCCAGAACATGCACCCTTCCCTCAAATACCAGCACCATGCCCAAATTTATATGCACCTTCCTCAAAATTTTCCAGAACTTTCCAAACACCTGGCACAGATGTTCCACCACAGAAAGAAAGTGTGCCCTAGCGAGTGTTGCTGACTTGCAATAAAAGTAACACATGTTGACCAATCGCAACACACTATTAGCGTGGGGTCATAGACATGCTCCATCAACCATTTTGTCTGATTACAATAACAAGTCAGTGCAGCAAGGTACATTTGAAAAGCAGTGATGCCTACAAGGGCATGAAAGAAAAAAAGAACTGGGGCTCACAGAACCGAGCATCTCTGTTTGGCAAAACATAAATAGATCTAGAAGTTATAGATTAAACAATTTTTTTTCTTTTTAAATATTTTTTGGGCTTTTTTCCACCTTTATTGGATAGGACAGTGTAGAGACAGGACATGAGTGGGAGATGGGGAGGGATTAGGAAATGACCTCAGGTCCCCGGATTTATGGTATGGCGCCTTAGCCACCTGAGCCATGACGCCCCCAGATTAAACAAATTTAAGTAAAAGTCAGGACCAGTACATCTGGACTCTAGATATAGATCTATATTAAAAAAAATCTATTCACTAACATTAACGTTAGTATTAACATAGACTAGATCTAATGTAACATTAATATCCCAGACTAATATTAATTATTGATTAACGCTATGAGTATTACTCAGGCTTGTAGTACTCGAGTCTGACTCGTGCCCTAATTTTAAGGACTCATGACTCAACTTGGACTTGAGCACTGGTGACTCAAACTCGTGCATTAACTGCATTTGGACTCGTAATTTGGAGACGAGGACTCAGATTTTTTCTTTTTGTAATATGCCATAATAATTTGGCATAATATATTTATGTCCACATTAATTTTGTACTAATTTTGTGCAAGAGTGTCACACCTAAGCACCTTGGCACGTGCATCAGATAGACTCTCGCTTGCACGCCGTAAACGACTCGCACCTGCACAGGATTAAGGCGCAATCAGTGCGCCTATCTAAAAACTGTGAAAACACACTTGAGTTGCATTGCTGATGCATTACCGAGCCTTATTTCCTTGTTTGGTTTCCTGATCTGGCTGGCACAGTGGTGTAGTGGTTAGCACTGTTGCCTCACAGCAAGAAGGTCCTGGGTTCGAGCCCAGTGGCCAGCAAGGGCCTTTCTGTGTGGAGTTTGTATGTTGTCCGTGTGGGTTTCCTCTGGGTGCTCTGGTTTCCCCCACAGTCCAAAGACATGCAGGTTAGGTTAACTGGTGACTCTAAATTGACTGTAGGTGTGAATGGTTGTTTGTCTCTATGTGTCAGCCTGGCGACTTGTTCAGGGTGTACCCCACCTCTTACCCATAGTCAGCTGGGATAGGCTCCAGCTTGCCTACAACCCTGTAGAACAGGATAAGTGGCTACAGATAATGATGGATGGATGGGTTTCTTGATTCCTGTTTCTCGTCTTTGATTCTGTCGAGTCTGTTTGTGCCTCACTTGACCTATTGCCCATTTCACTGTTTTACGATTTTGCCTGCCGTTCTGGATTGTTTACCTGGCTTCACTAGTATTAATAAACACACCTTCTGCACTTACATCCATCTCCCAACCATCTCTGACAAAATACTTCGCACTCTCTGATAACGAGAATGAACATTTACTTGTTCAGGAACAAACTAATGTTAATGGCGCTAAAACAGCCACCGTCAAATGGTGCGGTTGGAGTCTTGTTCTTGGACTCGACTCGGCCTCGACTCGAAATTTTTGACTCGGACTTGAACACTGGGGACTTGAGACTGGACTCGGACTCGAGGTTTAGTGACTCGACTACAACACCTGTATTACTATTATTAGTAGTATTAACTAACGTTAGACTGCCATGTTAATGGGTGATAGACAGATGTAAGTGCTGAAAGAGTTTACTGAAAAGCATTCTGGCAAACAGTGCCAAAACATGAGACAAAGGCAGAGTCAAAAATCAGGCAATGGTCATGCAAGGCACAGATCATAGATTAGGCAGTGTGTGGTCAGGAAAACAGAAAACAAAGTCGAAAACCAGAGTAGCAAACCAGCAGTCAAGGCTTGGTAATGTCAGACAGAAGGTACAGAGTTTATACTTCACAAAGTCTGTGTGTTGAGAGAGAGTCCTTATACAGTGGTGCTTGAAAGTTTGTGAACCCTTTAGAATTTTCTATATTTCTGCATATATATGACCTAAAACATCAGCTTTTCACACAAGTCCTAAAGGTAGATAAAGAGAACCCAGTTAAACATCCATCCATCATCTGTAGCCACTTATCCTGTCCTACAGGGTCACAGGCAAGCTGGGGCCTATCCCAGCTAACTATGGGCAAGAGGCAGGGTACACCTTGGACAAGTTGCCAGGCTGACACAAAGACACAGACAACCATTCACACTCCCGATCAATTTAGAGCCACCAATTAGCCTAACCTGCATGCCTTTGGGGGAAACTGGAGGAAACCCACGCAGACAACATACAAACTCCACACAGAAAGGGCTTCGTCAGCCACTGGGCTCGAACCCAGGACCTTCTTGTTGTGAGACAACAAGAGTGCTAACCACTACACCACCGTGCCGCCCTCCCAGTTAAAACAAATGAGGCAAAAATATTATACTTGGTAATTTATTTATTGAGGAAAATGATCTAATATTACATATCTGTGAGTGGCAAAAGTATGTGAACCTCTAGGATTAGCAGTTAATTTGAAGGTGAAATTAGAATCAGGTGTTTTCAATAAATTAAAACATCAATTAAGGGCAGCATGGTGGTGTAAGTGGTTAGCACAGTTGCCTCACAGCAACAAGGTTCTGGGTTCGAGCCCAGGGGCCAGTCTGTGTGGAGCATGTTCTCCCCATGTCTGCATGGGTTTCCTCTGGGTGCTCCAGTTTCCCCCACAGCCCAAAGACATGCGGTTAGGTTAATATGGGACAGCCTTGGGCTGATGTGCCCTTGAGCAGGGCACCTAACTCCCAACTGCTCCCTGGGCGCTGTTAGCATGGCTGCCCACTTCACTGGGTATGTATGTATGTGTGCTCATTGCTCGTGTTTGTGTGCATGTGTGTGTTCACTGCTTCAGATGGATTAAATGCAGAGAGGAATTTCACAGGTGTGTTATGAATAAAGTTGTGCTTCAATGGGATGACAATCAGGTGTGAGTGGGCACCCTGTTTTATTTAAAGAACAGGGATCTATCAAAGTCTGATCTTCACAACACATGTTTGTGGAAGTGTATCATGGCACGAACAAAGGAGATTTCTGAGGACCTCAGAAAAAGTGTTGTTGATGCTCATCAGGCTGGAAAAGGTTACAAAACCATCTCTAAAGAGTTTGGACTCCACCAATCCAGTCAGACAGATTGTGTACAAATGGAGGAAATTCAAGACCATTGTTACCCTCCCCAGGAGTGGTCGACCAACAAAGATCACTCCAAGAGCAAGGCGTGTAATAGTCGACGAGGTCACAAAGGACCCCAGGGTAACTTCTAAGCAACTGAAGGCCTCTCTCACGTTGGCTAATGTTCATGAGAACACTGAACAACAATGGTATGCACGGCAGGGTTGCAAGGAGAAAGCCACTGCTTTCCAAAAAGAACATTGCTGCTTGTTTGCAGTTTGCTAAAGATCACGTGGACAAGCCAGAAAGCTTTTGGAAAAATGCTTTGTGGATGGATGAGACCAAAATAGAACTTTTTGTTTTAAATGAGAAGCGTTATGTTTGGAGAAAGGAAAACACTGCATTCCAGCATAAGAACCTTATCCCATTTGTGAAACATGGTGGTGGTAGTATCATGGTTTGGGCCTGTTTTGCTGCATCTGGGCCAGGACGACTTGCCATCATTGATGGAACAATGAATTCTGAATTATACCAGCAAATTGTCAGGATATCTGTCCATGAACTGAATCTCAAGAGAAGGTGGGTCATGCAGCAAGACAACGACCCTAAGCACACAAGTCGTTCTACCAAAGAATGGTTAAAGAAGAATAAAGTTAATGTTTTGGAATGGCCAAGTCAAAGTCCTGACCTTAATCCAATCGAAATGCTGTGGAAGGACCTGAAGCGAGCAGTTCATGTGAGGAAACCCACCAACATCCCAGAGTTGAAGCTGTTCTGTACGGAGGAATGGGCTAAAATTGATCAACAGTTACCGGAAACATTTAGTTGCAGTTATTGCTGCACAAGGGGGTCACACCAGATACTGAAAGCAAAGGTTCACATACTTTTGCCACTCACAGATATGTAATATTGGATCATTTTCCTCAATAAATAAATGACCAAGTATAATATTTTTGTCTCATTTGTTTAACTGGGTTCTCTTTATCTACTTTTAGGACTTCGTGTGAAGAGCTGATGATGTTTTAGGTCATATTTATGCAGAAATATGGAAAATTCTAAAGGGTTCACAAACTTTCAAGCACCACTGTAGCATGAATAATAGTTATATGGACATCTTGGTTTGACTGGTATTGGCTGTGTGTAGGATCTTATGTTTAATTTTAATGCATATTGTTCCAAGGGACTGTTGTTGTTGCAGGCACTATAGTAATAGGGGGAGAGCAGGGAGACTTGGGACAAGTTTTCAGCTTTTGTAGATTGGTGTGAAATTCTTTGCAGGTAGCGTCACATTCAAATTGCATGAGCGAGTATTTACTATACCCTCTTACCACAACATTAGTTTCTCAGCTCGTCACATATACTGGCCTTCAGGCTTCACTTTTTCTGTCATTATGTTTTACTGGGAGACATGGGACATAGTGGGGAGACTTGGGACAAAAATAAAATACCTAGCTTAATCCTACAAGTTTAATTTTTATTTATTATCAAAGCTTGTAACATATGAACTGTATGAACACACAATGCTGGTACAACGATCGAAAAATGTCAGTTTACCCAAAACCTGATTCGACAAACCAGTTCCATTCTCAAGAAGGAATGAAATAAGTTTAATCCTCATGCAGGTACACTTCGACATTTTTAACAATTTTTTTTTTATCTTTGTAAACCACAAAGAAAAAAAAGCTATAATATGATGAACTGTCCCAACTCTCCCCATCTGGCCATTTTGAAAAAAAAAAAATCCTTAAACATTTTCCCCCAGAATTTAAGTTTAATAAATAATACTATATATGGTGGGCGGCACGGTGGTGTAGTGGTTAGCGCTGTCGCCTCACAGCAAGAAGGTCCTGGGTTCGAGCCCCGGGGCCGGCGGGGGCTTTTCTGTGTGGAGTTTGCATGTTCTCCCCGTGTCCGCGTGGGTTTCCTCCGGGTGCTCCGGTTTCCCCCACAGTCCAAAGACATGCAGGTTAGGTTAACTGGTGACTCTAAATTGACCGTAGGTGTGAATGGTTGTCTGTGTCTATGTGTCAGCCCTGTGATGACCTGGCGACTTGTCCAGGGTGTACCCCGCCTTTCGCCCATAGTCAGCTGGGATAGGCTCCAGCTTGCCTGCGACCCTGTAGAACAGGATAAAGCGGCTAGAGATAATGAGATGAGGTAATTGTTCGTTACACAATGTCCACAAAATTTCATTTTTAATTATGCTTATCATTAAAATCATTAGCGGTTATGTTTTTTTTTTTTAAAGACAATCCCTGCTTTAATGTACTAATGCACACTTTAATATGAACTTGTTCTTGATTCTAAGATTCCTGTTCTTGGCTGGCAGGAGTGGAACCCAGTGTGGTCTTCTGCTGTTGCATGCTGAGATGCTTTTCTGCTCACCACGGTTGTAAAGAGTTGCTATGAGTTACTATATATAAATTTCCTGGCAGCTCAAACCAATCTGGCCATTTTCCTCTTATCAACAAGGTGTTTGTTTCCACCCACAGAACTCTCACTCACTCACTCACTCACTCAGTGTTTTTTTGTTTTTGGCGCCATTCTGTGTAAACTCTAGAGACTTGTGTGTGAAGACCCCAGGAGATCAGCAGTTTCTGAAACACTCAAACCAGTCCATCTGGCTCAAACCAACACCCACAGTGCCACAGTGAAAGAAAGTCACACTTTGAGATGACAATGTTTCCCATTCTGATGTTTGAAGTGAACATTAACTGAAGCTCTTGATTTGTATCTGCATGATTTGATGCATCGTGCTGCCGGCAAGGGATCGGCTGATTAGAGAATATCATAAAACAGCAGGTGGATGGATGTTCTTAATAAAGTGGCTGGTGAGTGTAAATAGTTTATCTGCATACTTAGTCGATGCAAACCCTTGTTTATTTCCTCTTCTGTTCTCATTGCTTCTACTGGACTCACTGTCACGTTTGCACCTCAAGCTATTCTGCACCAGAAAGAACATTTGTCCCAGCTGGCATGGAAACCTTAATGAGCTTCGTCCTTTTTTTTTTCCCCCAGAGTCATCAGCTGCTTTGTTTTTCATCCCTTCTCTTTTTCCCCTAGTGTTTTAATATTAAAAAAAGCCCTAATGCTTGTTTAATGGTCATGCAGTTCCTTTTCTCTTTTCCTTCAGGAGCTGATTGAATATTGAATGAAACACACATTATTAGCTTCATCCTATAAGATCCCCGTCCGTGACGGTAGATCAGTCAGATGAAGTCATGCAAGTGTTGCAGTGTCCATGATGCTGGCTGCTTGCTAAAGAACAGACGCTTGATGTATTTTATCTTGTAAGAGAAAGATCTGCCTTTATCTACGCTCAAAGGTCTCCTTCTTCCTCATGATGATGGCTGGTGTCAGAAATCGCGTCTCAACGTCTCCCAACCCCGAGTCTATGATGAACGCCAAAGCTGTTTTCTCATCGATTGACATTCTTTCTTTCCTTTTCTCTCTTTCACTCTCACCAGCTTGGTTTAGTGACCCAACCAATCAGTTCCCTCTAAACCCCATCACACAACCCCCCATCATGAGGCACGGTACCTCTCTCGCAATGCAGGCTTGACACATGAGTGCCTCTACATCCCATTGTACAACATTATGGTGTGTGTGTGTGTGTGTGTGTGTGTGTGTGCGTGCATATATTAGATATATTAGATGTAGTAAAAAGAAAAACGCCTCTTGTATGTACTATGACTAAACTGAAAAAAGGGCCAGAAAGTGCAGTACTGTCATGAATGAGCTGGATTGTGTTCGCTACGGTGCTGATAAATTGGCTAAATCTCTCTTTTTTTTTTTTGTACAGAACTGATGTATCTTTTTGTGAATGTTTTAGAAAAGGACTGCAGTGAAATCTCACATACACACATCTTCAGTGTGTGTAGGCTTGCTTTTTTTTTTTTTAGGAGTGCCTCTGTGTTCTGTAAGAATGATACAAATGGGAAGCCGGCTCCTCATCTCTCTCTCTCTCTCTCTCTCTCTCTCTCTCTCGGTGCAGATTATTTACAGATTGTTTCCTGTCAGACAAGGATCTGTAATGGAACTGACAAAAAAGATGCATTACTAGGTAGTTGCTGGTGTTTGAAGCAATGAATTTTAGCCTCGTAGTTGACAGTCACCCCCCCGGGGCTGGCAGTCAAAAAGGGCCTCAGTTTGACACACTGCTTGCGTGTGAGATGAAAGGTGACGTGTTTTATCAACCTGATCAGCCCATCAATTGGGTTTATGACCCTTACGTCCTTTTCATCACACACGCACCCTCATTTTCTCCCTCATCCATTCTCCATTATTAATAAGTGTTTCATTAGTTTTATGTATGTTATAGATTCTATACTGTACCATATCTATTTTTTATTTACCATATCTATTTTCTATTTGCCATATCTATACTGTACCATATCATCTCATTATCTGTAGCCGCTTTATCCTGTTCTACAGGGTTGCAGGCAAGCTGGATCCTATCCCAGCTGACTACGGGTGAAAGGCGGGGTACACCCTGGACAAGTCGCCAGGTCATCACAGGGCTGACACATAGACACAGACAACCATTCACACTCACATTCACACCTACGGTCAATTTAGAGTCACCAGTTAACCTAACCTGCATGTCTTTGGACTGTGGGGGAAACCGGAGCACCCGGAGGAAACCCACGCGGACACGGGGAGAACATGCAAACTCCGCACAGAAAGGCCCTCGCCGGCCACGGGGCTCGAACCCGGAACCTTCTTGCTGTGAGGCAACAGCGCTAACCACTACACCATCGTGCCGCGTATTTAATTTTTATGTATTTATTTATTTGTTTGTCTCACTTTTTATCCCCTGCTGGCTGAAAGGCCTGAAGGGGGATTATGTCGTGGCGATTTCCTTCCTTCCGTCCATCCGGGGAAGGGTGCTCACCTTCTGAAATCAACTCCTCTCACAATTTGTGGAGGAATTTTACCAAACTTGGCAGAAGGCTTTGTTATATGACAGTTATACCCGTATTGAACTTTCATTTAATTTGGGCAAATTTTACCAGAGTTATGCCCTTGATTATTAACAAACTTGTACTTTGGCAATTTCATCAAGGTTTTATACATGTTCTAGATTCTATACTGTGCATTTATTTATTTATGTCTCACTTTTTATCCCCCACTGGCCAAAAGGCCTGAAGGGGATTATGTCGTGGCGATTTCCGTCCGTCCTGGGAAGGGTGCTCACCTTCTGAAATTAACTCGTACATGTCAACCCCTTACGGCTCTCACCTGTACTCCCTGGTAAAGAAATCCATAATTTCCATACCAAATCCATAGTAATATTTCATGCATAATAAAAATGTATTAGATCTTACCTAATACCTCATGTCAGATACAACCTTTGTTGGCTTTTGCGTGAAGAAATTAATTGACGGCTGTCTCTTTTTCTGGTTTGCATTCTTCACATGCATTTGAGATTTCATGTGTTCCCTCACGTCGTAAATTCCAGAGGCAAACACTTTCACGTCTCTACAACAAATTGTGCAGTTGACATACTCAGCACCCATTTTGGAAGCGATAATTATTCCATTGATTGTTTCTGTCCATTCGGGAAGAAAGCGACCTCCAGTTTTAGATGTTTTGAGTTTTTTCTTCGGTGGTGCCGACATCTTGACCTCTTGACCTGTCTATTGTTACGCTACCGTACATGTGCTGTTATTTCCCGCTCGGTGTGCAGGAAAATCACAATTGCACATGCTCAGACATTCGGAATGGCTTGTTGGTGCTAGCGGAAGTACCGGTTGAGTAATTCTAAATGTAGAAAATGGCGACCAACAAAGATCACTCCAAGAGCAAGGCGTGTAATAGTCAGCGAGGTCACAAAAGACCCCAGCGTAAATTGTAAGCAACTGAAGGCCTCTCTCACACTGGCTAATGTTAATGTTCATGAGTCCATCATCAGGAGAACACTGAACAACAATGGTGTGCATGGCAGGGTTGTAAGGAGAAAGCCACTGCTCTCCAAAAAGAACATTGCTGCTCATCTGCAGTTTGCTAAAGATCACGTGGACAAGTCAGAAGGCTATTGGAAAAAGGTTTTGTGGACGATGAGACCAATATAGAATTTTTTGATTTAAATGAAAAGCATTATGTTTGGAGAAAGGAAAACACTGCATTCCAGCATAAGAACCTTATCCCATCTGTGAAACATGGTGGTGGTAGTATCATGGTTTGGGCCTGTTTGGCTGCATCTGGGCCAGGACGGCTTGCCATCATTGATGGAACAATGAATTTTGAATTATACCAGCGAATTCTAAAGGAAAATGTCAGGACATCTGTCCATGAGCTGAATCTCAAGAGAAGGTGGGTCATGCAGCAAGACAACGACCCTAAGCACACAAATCATTCTACCAAAGAATGGTTAAAGAAGAATAAAGTTAATGTTTTGGAATGGCCAAGTCAAAGTCCTGACCTTAATCCAATCGAAATGTTGTGGAAGGACCTGAAGCGAGTAGTTCATGTGATGAAATCCACCAACATCCCAGAGTTGAAGCTGTTCTGTACGGAGGAATGGGCTAAAATTCCTCCAAGCCGGTGTGCAGGACTGATCAACAGTTACCGGAAACGTTTAGTTGCAGTTATTGCTGCACAAGGGGGTCACACCAGATACTGAAAGCAAAGGTTCACATACTTTTGCCACTCACAGATATGTAATATTGGATCATTTTCCTCAATAAATAAATGACCAAGTATAATATTTTTGTCTCATTTGTTTAACTGGGTTCTCTTTATCTACTTTTAGGACTTGTGTGAAAATCTAAAGATGCTTTAGGTCATATTTATGCAGAAATCTAGAAAATTCTAAAGGGTTCACAAACTTTCAAGCACCACTGTAAAATACTTTGTTTTGAAATGGATAAAATAAATCACAATTCCACCTTACCTTTGAACAGTTTTATACCAAACTTCGTAGCATCTTTAGTGCTTTTAGGAACAGCATTTTCTTTCATCATTTGCAATTCTTCCTCACTTACGGTGACAAAGTGATCGGCCGCCATTTTGCCGAGTCACTCAAGGTGATGATTGAGAAATAGTTTGAAGCTCTCAACCAGTCAGTACACTTGATTTATACTAATTATGTAATATTAACTGGCCATTACTAGCTTGCACATAGATTGTTATTGAAAAAGGACAGAAAACTGGTGTGGGGAAGGAAAAAAAAACATTTTAAACTGATGTGTAAATATGCTCACAGGATGATTTGCCCATAACTCTGATATTTAAAATAGTCTTGATCTATCATCATCATCGTCAACATTTGTAAACTAACAGTAGACCTACCGCAGATTCTGAGCTATGTTTGGTCACATATTGATCGAAGGCTACTAAATCGATCATATTATATCATAACAGATTCTGTAGTACCATTAGATAGCTAGAATTAAAGCTGTATCAGATCGTGTGGAAGCCTGAGGGTTATACTCCTACACCTATTAGTTTGTATTGTTTCATTTCCTGATCTTCAGTAACTGGTCTCTTGGTCATCTTGATCATGGTCTCTGTAGATCTGCAGCCAGCCCTGGGAACACTGCACTCGGGGGAGGAACACACTCCTTCACACACAGGGGCCAATCCCCATAGAGTAGCCAATCCACCTAGCTTGAATTCATCATAAGTAATATTAGCGTTTTTGGTTGAAGTATTTCAACCTTGAATGAATTCATGAAGCCCTGTGATGACCTGGCGACTTGTCCAGGGTGTACCCCGCCTTTCACCCGTAGTCAGCTGGGATAGGCTCCAGCTTGCCTGCAACCCTGTAGAACAGGATAAAGCGGCTACAGATAATGAGATGAGATGAGATGAATTCATGAACAGACCAGATTAACCTAAGTGTTAAGGGTGGCACGGTGGTTAGCACGGTCGCCTCACAGCAAGAAGGTTCTGGGTTCGAACCCAGTGGCCGGCGAGGGCCTTTCTGTGTGGAGTTTGCATGTTCTCCCCGTGTCTGCGTGGGTTTCCTACGGATGCTCCGGTTTCCCCCACAGTCCAAAGACATGCAGTTAGGTTAACGTGGGTCGGCCTTGGGCTGAAGTGCCCTTGAGCAAGGTACCTAACCCCTGACTGCTCCCCAGGCTCTGTGTGTGGCTGCCGACTGCTCTGAGTGTGTGCGTGTGTTCACTGCTTCAGATGGGTTAAATGCAGAGGATGAATTTCACTGTGCTTGAAGTGTGCATGTGACAAATAAAGGTTTCTTCTTTTTTTTTTCTTCCAGTTACTACACCAAACTGATCTTATTTACTACTGTACCAGTTTAAATGGAGACTAGGTTTCTAATACTAGGCGTTCATGTTCTCATCAGTTTATTGTGTTTGTAATCAACTCTTCTTCCTTTAAATGTCTTGGATGATGAATGTGAGGTCATACTGAATTGAAGTCTCTTTATCAGTGACTGAACAGAGTTGATAAAAGCCATTAATGTGTTTCCCAATAGGAGAAAGCAGCCAGGCACCACAGATATACCGGGTAAGTCGATCATTATTCTGTAGCTTATCTTTATAGAACAAAAGCACAGCTTCTGTCCCACTTTGCTAGACAGGCTAATTGCATTCCTGTTTTGCTAACATTTTTTTTTAACCTAGATAAAATGTATAAATGCATATTTAATCATATTCAAGTAGGGGGTGGCACGGTGGTGTAGTGGTTAGCGCTGTCGCCTCACAGCAAGAAGGTTCTGGGTTCGAGCCCCGTGGCCGGCGAGGGCCTTTCTGTGTGGAGTTTGCATGTTCTCCCCGTGTCCGCGTGGGTTTCCTCCGGGTGCTCTGGTTTCCCCCACAGTCCAAAGACATGCAGGCTAGGTTAACTGGTGACTCTAAATTGAGCGTAGGTGTGAATGGTTGTCTGTGTCTATGTGTCAGCCCTGTGATGACCTGGCGACTTGTCCAGGGTGTACCCCGCCTTTCGCCCGTAGTCAGCTGGGATAGGCTCCAGCTTGCCTGCGACCCTGTACAGGATAAGTGGCTAGAGATAATGGATGGATATTCAAGTAGGAACCATGCATTCACAAGTGTGTTTGTGTGTGAGACAGAGACCTATATTTCCATCCCTGTGTCCAAAACCACTCACTCGTTCACTACTCCCTACTCACTATCTAGGGAATTACTATATAGTGAGCTCCTTTGGTAAAATGGAAAAAAAAAAAAACTACTTTCGGACACTACTCTGTCCGTCACGCCATTATTTACGTCATTACTGTCGCACAATTAAAACGTGCCAGATCAGTCGGCTGGTGGGTTTTCAAAATAATAAAAACATGCATGTATTTTTGTGATAAATCCATATTCTACTGAGCGCATTTCCCACATTAATCAATACAAAGTACTTTGTGTCTGCTGCATCTTTTAGTTCTTTTAAATCAAGACTGAATACTTTCTTCTTTGCCACTGCCTTTTATTAAATCAGATTTGAGGCTTTTGATTTGATTTCTTTCAGTGCGACCGCAATGCATGATGGGATATATTGCTTGGTTAGTGACCATCGGTTGTACACTACTTTTTACAATGCATTGTGGGATACTTTGAGTGCACTATATAGGGTGTAATAATCCTCACTATACGTTCGGACAGCACTACAAAATAGCGTCCTCACTGTATAGTCCACTATGTAGTGAGTGATTTCGAACACAGGGCATGTTTTTACTTAAACCATACTGAATATAAGTGATTTTTATTTGATTGTTTTGATTTTATCCAAATTAAAGATCGCATTTTCTGTAAATGTGTTACACTGTAAAAAAAAAGTGACCATCTCAACTTAAATTTTCTAGGCAACATGATGCAAGAGAATTTTGTGTTGAGATGGTCAACAACAAAAGGTAAGTTGGTTGAACTCAAATTTAAACACGAAAATCCTTCTTAAGTCAACAAGGATTTCTGAGTTGAAATTTGAGTTCAACCAACGTACTATTTGTTGTTGACCATCTCAACTCAAAATTCTCTTGCATCATGTTGCCTAGAAAATTCTAGTTTACTCAACCTGTCTCAATTGCTGTTGACCTAACAAGGATTTCTGAGTTTAAATTTGAGTTCAGCCAACTTACCTTTTGGTGTTGACCATCTCAACACAAAATTCTCTTGCATCATGTTGCCTAGAAAATTTAAGTTGAGATGGTCACTTTTTTTTTTACAGTGATACAGCACGTGTATATATGCGTCATTGGTTCTACCAACAAGGATACCAACATGCAGCGTTGCAACAGGTTGCAGCTAGTTCTATCAACAAGGATATCTTTGATATTTGGATGTTAAAATTCTTGATAGCTCAACATGATATCACAATGAGAGAAAGTGTATTAGGCCGACCTGGTTTAGTTGGTTGTAAGTGAAAATTACATTTCTGAGTCAAATGATATGTAAAATCTATGTTCAATCAACACCCGCCCGTAAAATTTTTTACAGTGTACAGCTCACTTTGTCACACACATACAGTATATGAAAAGATTTGTACATTTCTGTGAAGCTGCTTTGGGACATTGTCCACTGTTAAAAGCGCTCTACAGATAAGCCATTCATATTCATCCCGCAAGCGTACTGAGGTTTAAAATAATATGACACTGAAATATATTTTACATTGGTGTTTTTTTTTTAAATCCTTAAAAATTAGTGCACCATTAACTTAATCTAAAAGAGAAATGCATGACTGATTATAAATGCTCCATTTAGTTGACTTCTCGTTAATTATGAGAGACATTAAAAATGGTAAAGGTCTTAAATATGTAGCAAAATAGAGTGGTGGCTTGTCCATAGGGCAAGTGTGACCGAACCATATACATGAACCATTCAACAAATGATAAAATCCATCAAAAGGTGTTCTAACCACTGGTGCAGTGGTTAGCACTGTCACCTCACAGCAAGAAGGTTTCAGGTTCGAACCTCACACCTTTCAGTGTGGAGTTTGCATGTTCTGCCCCCGTGTCTGTAGGGGTGTTCACACGGCACATATTTGCATCGATGCTGCACCGATGTATTTTGTTGCGATATATCTTACACCGGTGTAAATTTTGTGGAGCGTTCACACGTCACAAACCTGCTTACTAGAGAGAAGCGTGTTAGCACCGGTGCAGCCCCACTTGCGTTCACACGGCAGTTTTTGCCACCGTGCTATATGATAGTAATAATGCGGAAATGAAATATGCACATGCGTGAAAATGTACTTCCTTTTCCCGGTTGTCATGGCATCACCAAGCGCTGGGAAAACAACGTGGATGAAGACACGCAGTTCTGTTGTTGTTGATATTCGCCATTTTGGAAGCGTAAAATACCAGGATGCAAATTATGCAATGCCCGTATGTAAATCAACTCTCCTCATGCGTAGCGAGTCTACCCCTGTAGCGTTCAGACGTCCCATTTTATATCAGTGCTGCCCCACAAACTAGCATTTACTCTGGAGTAAATTTCTTAAACCACCTCCCGAGCAGGGTTAGATTTGCACCGGTTTAAGCAGCTTTCAGGGGCTACACCGGTATAACTTTGCACCGTGTGAACGCTCTACCGGGGCAGCCCCGGTGCTACACCGGAGTAAAAGTTGCCGTGTGAACACCCCTTGTGTGGGTTTCCTCTGAGTTCTCTGGTTAGCTCCCACAGTCCAAAAGCATACAGGTTAGGTAAAATACCCAGCCACTGAGGTTGCACAAGCCAGTGCATGCTTGGTGCCAGTCCCAAGCCTGGATCATTTGGGGAGGGTTGTGTCAGGAAGGGCATCTATGCCAACTCAAATACATGGATCATGATGATCTGCTGTGGCGACCCCTAACAGGAGCAACTGAAAAAAGTTCAACAAATATTAATCTTCATAAAGTCCTCGTTGAGTGACCAACAGTTTTAAAACATGTTTAATTGATTTGGCCTAGTGGTTGTGCACTGTTTAGCTTGGTCAAGTTAAAAATGTGAACTTAAAATGACCCAGTGGAGGATGAGTGACCATGTAGGATTACCTTTTCTGTGTTCAATGAGAACCACGTCTGCTGTCTCCAGCACCGTTAAATGTCTCTTGAAAAAAATCCATTGGACCGGAAGTTATTAAATTCAGCACTTTCATCGTTTTAGTCCTTAGATTTCAGTTCTTCCCAAAATTAGAAAGGATACAGTTAGTTTACTCAGAGACATTATAATGAAGGAGACAAACTACTTAAAGAATCCTGAACAGAAATCAATGGGAAAAGTTCATAATCCCAAAGATGGCAGCTGTATGCACATATCCCGCCCTTCTCCTCTCCCCAAAACGCCACTCATTTAGTGTGAATGTAGGGTAAGTTTTACCACACCAATGAGGAGTGTGTGAATCCCATCAGAGTGTTCAGCATTTTAATTGTGTTTTTAATGAGATTTAAATAATTTCCCTCATAGACAAAACCTCATGTAGGTGTAATTGTTACAACCCCAATTCCAAAAAAAGTTGGGACACTGTGTAAGACATAAATAAAAACAGAATGTGAAGATTTGCAAATCATGGAAACCCCATATTTCATTGAAAATAGTACAAAGACAACACCAAATGTAGAAACTGAGAAAATTTCTTGTTTTTTTTTTTTTTAAATATATGCTCATTTTGAATTTGAGGTCAGCAACACATTTCAGATAAGTTGGGACAGGGGAAACAAAAGACTTGTGTAATCTTTAAAAAAAAAAAAACAGCTGAATTTGGTTAATTGGCAGCAGGTCAGTAACATGATTGGGTATGAAAAGAGCATCCCAGAGAGGTGGAGTCTCTCAGAAGTAAAGATGGGGAGGGGTTCACCGCTCTGTGAAAGACTGCGTGGGCAAACAGTGCAACAATTTAAGAATAATGTTCCTCAATGTAAAATTGCAAATAATTTGTGAATCACATCATCTATGGTACATAATATCATTAAAAGATGCAGAGAATCTGGAGAAATCTCTGTATGCAAGAGACAAGGCTGAAAACTGACATTGGATGCCTGTGATCTTCAGGCCCTCAGGCGACACTGCGTTAAAAGCAGATACGTGTCTGTAGTGGAAATCACTGTATGGGCTCAGGAACACGTCAGAAAACCATCGTCTGTGAAAACAGTTCATTACTGCATCCACAAATGCAAGTTAAAACCATATCCATAAACAATATCCAGAAACACCAACACCTTCTCTGGGCCCGAGCTCTTTTAAGATGGACTGAGGCGAAGTGGAAAATTGTCCCGAGGTCTGATGAATCAAAAGTAGAAATTATTTTTAGAAATCATGGACACCATGTCCTCCAGTTTAGAGAGGAGAGGGACCATCCGGCTTGTTATCAGAGTACAGTTCAAAAGCCAGCATCTGTGATGGTATAAGGGTGCATTAATGCACATGACATGGGTAGCTTGTACATTTGGGAAGACATCATTAATGCTGAATGATATATACACGTTTCAAAGCAATATACTGCCATCCATCCATCCATTATCCTGTTCTACAGGGTCACAGGCAAGCTGGAGCTTATCCCGGCTGACTATGGGCGAGAGGTGGGGTACACCCTGGGCAAGTCGCCAGGTTATCACAGGGCTGACACAGAGACAAACAACCATTCACACTCACACCTATGGTCAATTTAGAGCCACTGATTAGCCTAACCTGCATGTCTTTGGACTGTGGGGGAAACCGGAGCACCCGGAGGAAACCCACGCAGACACAGGGAGAACATGCAAACTCCACAACAGAAAGGCCCTCGCCAGCCGCTGGGCTCGAACCCAGGACCTTCTTGCTGTGAGGTGACAGTGCTAACCACTACACCACCGTGCCGCCGCAATATACTGCCATCCAGACAAAATCTTTTTCAGGGAAGGTCTTCCTTCTTTCAGTAAGACAATGCCAAACCATTTTCTGTACATATTAAAATTGCTTGGCTTCATAATAAGAGTCTGGGTGCTAAACTGGCCTGCCTGCATTCCAGACCTGTCTCCCATTTAAAACATTTGGCGCATTATGAAGTGCAAAATACAACAAAGGAGACCCCAAATTGTTGAGCAACTGAAATTGTATATCAGGCAAGAACAGGACAACATTTCTCTTTCAAAACTACAGAAGTTGCTCTCCTCAGTTCCCAAACATTTACAGTGTGTTGTTAAAAGTAGAGGTGATGCAACACAGTGGTAAACATGCCCTTGTCCGAACTTTTTTTGAAACATGTTGCTGACATCAAATTTAAAATGAGCATTTAATTTTCAGAAAACAATAAAATTTCTCAATTTCAACATTTGAAATGTTGTCTTTGTACTATTTTCAATGAAATATAGGGTTTCCATGATTTGTAAATTATCGCATTCTGTTTTTATTTACAGTTTACACAGCATCCCAACTTTTTTGGAATTAGGGTTGTAAATAAAGTTGCTCAAGTAGATCATTGATGCTAACATTGTTGAAAATTATATAAAATGCATGGTGTATTGCATTCACTCATCTCCTAATGTTAATGTTAACATAAAATTTAAATGCTACTATTTGGGAATATCTGGACAAAAAATTAAGATTGTATTAAAGTGTATTTTAGCGTGTTTATCTCATCTCATTATCTGTAGCTGCTTTATCCTGTTCTACAGGGTCGCAGGCAAGCTGGAGCCTATCCCAGCTGACTACGGGCGAAAGGCGGGGTACACCCTGGACAAGTTGCCAGGTCGTCGCAGGGCTGACACATAGACACAGACAACCATTCACACTCACGGTCAATTTAGAGTCACCAGTTAACCTAACCTGCATGTCTTTGGACTGTGGGGGAAACCGGAGCACCCGGAGGAAACCCACGCGGACACAGGGAGAACATGCAAACTCCGCACAGAAAGGCCCTCGCCGGCCACGGGGCTCGAACCCGGACCTTCTTGCTGTGAGGCGACAGCGCTAACCACTACACCACCGTGCCGCCCCTGTTTATGTACTATATATTACTCCACAAATCCAAGTTGATAAATAAAACGAATAAGAAAAAAATAGAATGCTGCGTTACATGGTCTGAATTTGGCTGGGATAACCGGCTTTCAAGTGATGGGTGAAACCTGTAACTTTTTTTAAATCATGTTTTTTGTCATTTTCACTATTTTCACTTTTAATTTACTGAAAACCAAAGGTCTAATTTTTTTTGGACGTTTCTGCTGAAGATTTTCAGTGAAATTAAATTTCAGTGCCTCCCTTATACAGTAGTATTCTCCTGTAAAAAGCACTATCGAAACTTTAAGCAGTAAACTTTTTTTTTTTTTAACTTTATGAAGCGCATACAGTAGGTTTGCTCTAGAATCTTGGGTTTGTGTCTCTGTGTAGGTGCAGCGCATCATGACTGTGAAGGTCGGCTCAAGCCAGGCAGATCGCAACGGCCAAAGTGGACTGTGTTTTGCCCTCGACTGGCTCCCAGTTAAACCACACAACATCCTGGCTGCAGGCTTCTCTGATGGTAATCTGGATTCTACTTTTTTTTTCTCTCAAATTTAAAGGTGTATTCAATTTATTTTTAGATTGATAACAACCCATGCATATCACTGCCCATATTCATCACTGCCACCAGTGTTTTCACTTCATGGATCAAAGCGTGAAAATAGTAGTCAGTGGAAAAATTGGTATTTGTTCTTGTAACACTCTCGTTAGTTTGGAGGGGAATGAGGAAACGGGAAGCAGGCTTAGGATAGCATACATTGACCTTTAATTTGCGCTCTTTCCTCTCCTTGAGCCCTCCTTCCATTCACAAAACATAACTAAACACGTCCCCTATGCCATACACCCCGAGCCACCTGACTCAAGGCAAGCAGCCTGCTGCCTCAGCCTTTGCACTACTTTGAACTTAAACAGGTAAAGTGCCAGATACCAACAAGTGATCTGTGTGTTGGCATAATTCATGTGGTGTAGACAGAACAAAGAGTAAAGCTCTGTCCCGACAGATAGTATTGAATGGCGAGGACTGCCCACCGGATGACCAGACATTCTTTTTCTGCTTTGCCGTGTCTTCTGTTTCACACTGTCAGCTTTCAGTGCATGTACAGTGGATATAAAAAGTGTACACACCCCATTAAAATGATAGTTTTTTTCTGATGTAAAAAAATGAGACCACAATAAATAATTTCAAAACTTTTCCCACCTTTAATGTGACCTATAACCTGTACAGTTCAATTGAAAAACAAACAAATCTGTTAGGGAGAAAAACATAAATAAAAAATGTACAATAAGCTGGTTGCATAAGTGTGCACACCCTTAAACTAATAGTTTGTTGAAGCAGCTTTTGATTTAATTACAGCATTCCGTCTTTTTGGGTTCACACCTGCCATCAATTAAAATGACTCTGATTAACCCCAAGTAAAGTTCAGATATTTCCTCAGTTGCATCCTTCAGCAAAAGCCAGGGTTCACAGAGAGCTTACAAAGCATCAAAGGGATCTCATTGTTGAAAGGTGTCAGTCAGGAGAAGGGGACAAAAACATTTCCACGCCATTAGATATACCATGGAGCACAGTGAAGACAGTCATCAAGAAGTGGAGAAAATATGGGACAACAGTGACATTACCGAGAACTGGACGTCCCTCCAAAATCGATGACAAGACGAAAACTGGTCAGGGAGGCTGCCGAGAGGCCGACAGCAACACTGAAGGAGCTGCAGGAATTTCTGGCAAGTACTGATTGTGTACTACATGAGACAACAATCTCCCATATTCTCCATATGTCTGGACTATGAGGTAGGGTTAAAGAAAAACATCCAGGCCTGGCTAAATTTTGCAAAAAATACATCAATTCTCCCAAAAGCATGTGGGGGAAATGTGTTATGGTCTGATGAAACCAAGGTTGAACTTTTTAGCCACAATTCCAAAAGGTATGTTTGGTGCAAAAACAACATTGCGCATCACCAAAAGAACACCATACCCACGGTGAAGCATGGTGGTGGCAGAATCACGCATTGGGGTTGTTTTTCTTCAACTGGAACAGGGGCTTTAGTTAAGGCGGAGGGAATTATGAACAGTTCTAAATACCAGTCAATTTTGTCCCAAAACCTTCAGGTGTCTGCTAAAAACCTGAAGATGAAGAGGAATTTCATCTTTCAGCACGACAATGACCCCAAGCATACATCGAAATTAACAAAAGAATGGCTTCACCAGAAGAAAATTAAAGTTTTGGAATGGCCTAGCCAGAGCTCAGACCTGAATCCAATTGAAAATCTGTAGGGTGACCTGTAGAGAGCTGTACACAAGAGATGCCCTCGCAATCTGACCGATCTGGAGCGCTTTTGCAAGGAAGAGTGGGCAAATATTGCCAAGTCTAGATGTAGCAGGCTGATAGACTCTGACCCAAAAAGACTGAACGCTGTAATTAAATCAAAAGGTGCTTCAACAAAGTATTAGTTTAAGGGTGTGCACACTTATGCAACCAGCTTATTGTACGTTTTTTATTTTTTATGTTTTTTCCCCTCTAACAGATTTGTTTGTTTTTCAATTGAATTGTACAGCTTATAGGTCACATTAAAGGTGGGAAAATTTTTGAAATTATTTACTGTGGTCTTGTTTTTTTTATATCCACTGTACAACACTGGACGCTCCTCCCCCTCCAGCCATGACTTTAACAATGGCATTTATGTTGATTCCAGATGCCTGGTTTGAGTATTTCAGAAACTGCTGATCTCCTGGAATTTTCACACACAACAGTCTGTAGAGTTTACGCAGAATGGTCCAAAAAGCATAGTGTGAGTGACAGTTCTGTGAGTGGAAAGGCTTTGTTGATAAGAGAGGACAGAGGAAAATGGCCAGGGGTGGGTGTCCCAAAAGCCTCTTAACACTAGCATCTTCACTAGGAGAGAGATCGTTCATTGTGCTGCTCGCGCTACCATTTAACGATGATCTTTGTGCTGCGATGCTTTTGGGAGACTCAGGCCAGATTGGTTTGAGCTGCCAGGAAGGATATAGTAACTAAAATAACCACTCTTTACAACCACGGTGAGCAGAAAAGCATCTCAGTATGCACAATAGTGTTGTAGTCAAGACCAGCTAAACCGAGACCAAGTCATGACCAAGACCAGAGTGTATCGAGACCGAGACAAGACCAAGATTTTGAGAGGTTGAGATCAAGTCAAGACCAGGACCAGACCAGTGTGTGTGAAGGGGGTGAGGAGGGGGTGATAGCTGTTAACAGTAACGAGAATTTAGAATTGGCAATGAGTCACGTTATTGGTTGCATTTGAAGCAGCAAGTTTTATATCCAATCACAGTAATGATGTTAACAAATAAATCAGACAATGCACAAGCAATTTAGTGAAATCCTTGCAGTCATGTCCTTGGCTGGTCTTGAAATAAAATTCCGAGTCCTCTAGGACCGAGACAAGACCAAGTAAAAATGCGGTCGATTCCGAGATGAGACCGAGACCTTCAAAAAGTAGTCTCGAGACCGGTCTCGAGACTATAAGACTAATGCACAAAACATTGAAACTTGAAGTGAATGCGCTACAACAGTCCCATCAATACTGGACAGTTGAAGATTAGAAAAAAAAATCTTCCAGTCTTTTTTTCTGGAGGAGCGCAATCACTTTAGTCAAAGAGTTGCTTGCTCTGGATTATAAGTTCCCATGCGTGGGAGAAGTGGCGGGTCGTGTGCCTGGCGGGTCTTTCTGTGGAGGACATTGAAGACATCTACCTATTCGGAACCATGATTACAGGTCTTTTGCTGATTGGATTAGGCATTGCCCTGGTTTATCAAGGAAATCAGAAAGCGGTGACAGCTGTCCAAAGCCCCATAAAGCTGCCCGACATGATTGAAGCGGTGGGCAGAGCTGTCGGCACTCAGACTGTGGCTATTCAGAGCTTGAACCGCAACATGGATAACATCATGGAGAAGCTTTTGGCTTTGCAAAGGAAATGGATTGATTCGGAGACCAGAATGGACAAACAGAGTAGTCGTGTAAAAGAATGCGTCTACTCGCCCCAAGACCAAACAATCCCAATCTTATCTGCTTTCGGCTCCCTCAGACAGCACTGGCCTCGGCCAAGGCCGTTGCCGGGACAAAAACTCCCCCTGAAGATCACTGCAGTGAGACGCTCTTGTATTCCTTCCCCCACTTCCCGCGGTCGCCGCTTTTACCCCCAGTGTGACAAGCGGGTGCGCGACCAGCGCTGTTATGGCTACAGGAATGGACAGCTGCTTGCTTGCACTGGGTTACCTCTACCTCCACCCCGCAAGTAGCACAGGCTAATGACCAAAAAACTAAGATTTCTGTCTCTAGACTCTTCTTCCTCACTACAGTATTTTTCACTCAGACTTGAATAGTAATTTCCCTGTGTAATTTTCTTAGTTACTTTTAAAATCAACATCGACAGCTCCACACAATGGAGCGACCTGGCAGCCTGCTGCTAATCCCTTGCAAAATCCTTTGCCTTGTTTGCTTTTTTGGTGTCTGGCTAAGTTTTGGCTGAGCTCAAGTCCCAGCGCTAATGGTAACGGTTCGCCACTGCTTGTAAATATGCATGAAGAATATCTAATGAAGTTTTGGTAGCCTCTCGGGTGTTCAACACATCTTTCTCTTTCCTGGCCAACAAAGAAACGATTCTGCACATACGCAGCAGAAAACTGTCGCACTGGATATTCGCATAAGCTCCAACGTGAGACATCATGTTGTCTTGACAACCATGCAATATCGTAAACCAGATTCAACGCTCATTCTCTATTGGGTAGAGTAACGTATTACACGTAGGATAAGCGATATGCTAACAATATTGCATGCTATCAAACCAAATGAATGAAACCTACTAGAAGGGAATAGAATACATGGTTTTATTCCATCGAAAAAGTGTCCTGTATGTATAATAATTACATATAGTGAACCACACTTCCATATGTGACTAGGATTTTCTTTTTTAAATAGCATTAATATGTATACAATTTTTATCCCCCGCTGGCCAAAAGGCCCGAAGGGGGATTATGTCGTGGCGATGTCTGTCCGTCCATCCCAGGAAGGGTACTCACCTTCTGAAATCAACTCCTCTCACAATTTCTGGAGGAATTTCATGAAACTTGGCAGGATTCTTTGTTATATGTCAGTAATACGCCTATTGTAATTTCGTTCAATTCAGTCACATTTTACCAGAGTTACAGCCCTTGATTAACAAAATTATACTTTGACAATTTCATGAGAGTGTTTTCCTTCTGAAATCAACTCCTCTCACAATTTCTGGAGGAATTTCACCAAACTCGGTAAAAGGCATTGTTATATGTCGGTAATACGCATATTGTTATTTTGTTCAATTAGGTCGCATTTTACCAGAGTTGTGGCCCTTGATTAACAACCTTGTACTTTCACAATTTCATGAACGTGTGCTTGCCTTCTGACATCAACTCCTCTCACAATTATTGGACGAATTTCTTGAAGCTTGGCAAAAGGCCTTGACGGTAATATGCATATTGCGATTTAATTTCATTTGTGAAAATTTTCCCAGAGTTTTGACCCTTGATTAAATAACTTGTACTTTGACAATTTCATGAGGGTGGACATTCTTCTGAAATCAACTCTTCTCACAATTTGTGGAGGAATTTCACCAAACTTGGCAAAAGGCTTGTGATATGGCAGTTATACGCAGATTGAAATTTCGTCAAATTTGGGCAAATTTTACCAGAGTTATGCCCTTGATTATTAACAAACTTGTACTTTGGCAATTTCATCAACGTGTGCTCGCGTTCTGAAATCAACTTCCCTCACAATTTTTATCCCCCGCTGGCCGAAAGGCCCGAAGGGGGATTGTAATAAGTCCCTGATGTGGGTGGAGTACAGAAGTACGGCAGGTGGGAGCTGAAGTTTTCACACACTTTATTTTCCTTTATTTTGCTGCTTTTCAGCTTCACTCACTCGCTGCTCACACACAATCACACACGTGTGCGCACGCACACGTGTTCTGGTCGGGAGAGCCCTCTTCTCTGCTCTCCCCCTCCTTTTATGCTCCACCATCACTGCAGCAAACACGCACATTAATTGACAACAGGTGTAATGACTCGGCCACTCACTTTCCCCGACCCCGCCCTCCATTCACAAACTGATGCTTGGCCACCCCCCCACTGCCACAGGGATTATGTCGTGGTGATGTCCGTCCATCCATCCCAGGAAGGGTACTCACCTTCTGAAATCAACTCCACTCACAATTTTTGGAGGAATTTCATGAAACTTGTCAGGATTCTTTGTTATATGTCAGTAATGCGTGTATTTTAATTGCGTTCAATTCAGTCGCATTTTATCAGAGTTATGGCATAGTTGCCAGCAGGGGATATTGTGCTCTCAGAGCACTCTTGTTATTACTAAAAATGTTCACTCTTATACAGTGGGATGAAATGTTGTATGTGTAACCTCCAAAATGTATTCTATACAAACTATACAAGAGCAATGTGCTCAGGTTCAAGGGAATGACTATTGCAGCTACAACCCCGATTCCAAAAAAGTTGGGACAAAGTACAAATTGTAAATAAAAACGGAATGCAATGATGTGGAAGTTTCAAAATTCCATATTTTATTCAGAATAGAACATAGATGAAATATCAAATGTTTAAACTGAGAAAATGTATCATTTAAAGAGAAAAATTAGGTGATTTTAAATTTCATGACAACACCACATCTCAAAAAAGTTGGGACAAGGCCATGTTTACCATTGTGAGACATCCCCTTTTCTCTTTACAACAGTCTGTAAATGTCTGGGGACTGAGGAGACAAGTTGCTCAAGTTTAGGGATAGGAATGTTAACCCATTCTTGTCTAATGTAGGATTCTAGTTGCTCAACTGTCTTAGGTCTTTTTTGTCGTATCTTCTGTTTTATGATGCGCCAAATGTTTTCTATGGGTGAAAGATCTGGACTGCAGGCTGGCCAGTTCAGTACCCGGACCCTTCTTCTACACAGCTATGATGCTGTAATTGATGCAGTATGTGGTTTGGCATTGTCATGTTGGAAAATGCAAGGTCTTCCCTGAAAGAGATGTCGTCTGGATGGGAGCATATGTTGCTCTAGAACCTGGACCTTTCAGCATTGATGGTGTCTTTCCAGATGTGTAAGCTGCCCATGCCACACGCACGAATGCAACCCCATACCATCAGAGATGTAGGCTTCTGAACTGAGCGCTGATAACGACTTGGGTCGTCCTTCTCCTCTTTAGTCCGAATGACACGGTGTCCCTGATTTCCATAAAGAACTTCAAATTTTTATTCGTCTGACCACAGAACAGTTTTCCACTTTGCCACAGTCCATTTTAAATGAGCCTTGGCCCAGAGAGGACGTCTGCGCTTCTGAATCATGTTTAGATACGGCTTCTTCTTTGAACTATAGAGTTTTAGCTGGCAACGGCGGATGGCACGGTGAATTGTGTTCACAGATAATGTTCTCTGGAAATATTCCTGAGCCCATTTTGTGATTTCCAATACAGAAGCATGCCTGTATGTGATGCAGTGCCGTCTAAGGGCCCGAAGATCACAGGCACCCAGTATGGTTTTCCGGCCTTGACCCTTACGCACAGAGATTCTTCCAGATCCTCTGAATCTTTTGATGATATTATGCACTGTAGATGATGATATGTTCAAACTCTTTGCAATTTTACACTGTCGAACTCCTTTCTGATATTGCTCCACTATTTGTCGGCGCAGAATTAGGGGGATTGGTGATCCTCTTCCCATCTTTACTTCTGAGAGCCGCTGCCACTCCAAGATGCTCTTTTTATACCCAGTCATGTTAATGACCTATTGCCAATTGACCTAATGAGTTGCAATTTGGTCCTCCAGCTGTTCCTTTTTTGTACCTTTAACTTTTCCAGCCTCTTATTGCCCCTGTCCCAACTTTTTTGAGATGTGTTGCTGTCATGAAATTTCAAATGAGCCAATATTTGGCATGAAATTTCAAAATGTCTCACTTTCGACATTTGATATATTGTCTATGTTCTGTGAATACAATATCAGTTTTTGAGATTTTTAAATTATTGCATTCCGTTTTTATTTACAATTTGTACTTTGTCCCAACTTTTTTGGAATCGGGGTTGTAGATTCAATAAATACAAACGGCAATATGAGTAACTACACAGGAGGCCTGGGACGATTGATGATGGTAGCTGGAATCTCTCAGTAAGTCCTGATATCATGATGCCTATCGAGTTGGACATTTTAAATGCCCATGGGAAAATAAGGTATCTGCAGCTGTTAGAAGAAAAAAAAATAGATTTTTAAAAATACCTCCTTCTCTAGGTCTGGTGGCTTTGTGGAATCTGAGCACCAAGTCTCCCTTGCTTAGGGTCAGATCTATGGACAGATCTCTCTCTCTGTACCCGTACCACTGCTTCTTGGCTCATGACGACACCGTTCGCCGCCTCAGCTGGTGCAGGGCCTCAAGGTAACGGTTTCAGATTATTCATGTTTATCACAGTTTATTACAACTCACAATGCCTGTCACGCTTGCTGCAAACTGAGCAATTCGAAGTAAGACTGTTCATCAGGGCAGGAAAAGATAGTGTTTATTCCTGTTTCTCCAAAGTTTTACTGTGTTGAGTGATTTGAGCTGTTTTAAATCAGCATTCTGTTAATCAACAGTCCTTTCTCGTAAGTATTTGAACACTTAATGCCAGCTTTACACCAAACGACTTTTCAAGCAATTTCACTGTCGAAGACAAATTTCCAACGTTCAGAATAAAAATCATGAGAGCTTTGCTAGAGTTTGGCGTAAGGTGGTCAGGATAGCTGTCTTAAGTCAGTCTTTTTCTCATCGTGACATTCTGACAAGATCATCCATGTTTAATGTTATCATAAGTTTTTCGTCTTGGCTCATGCAAATTTTCAACAACCAATAGGTGAGCTCTCTCCAGCACCAAACAGGAAGCACGAAAGCAGATACAGGAACATCTCTGAAAAGGAATCGCGGTGCAGTCTTGCAAAATCATCTCATCTCATTATCTCTAGCCGCTTTATCCTGTTCTACAGGGTCGCAGGCAAGCTGGAGCCTATCCCAGCTGACTACGGGCAAAAGGCGGGGTACACCCTGGACAAGTCGCCAGGTCATCACAGGGCTGACACATAGACACAGACAACCATTCACACCTACGGTCAATTTAGAGTCACCAGTTAACCTAACCTGCATGTCTTTGGACTGTGGGGGAAACCGGAGCACCCGGAGGAAACCCATGCGGACACGGGGAGAACATGCAAACTCCACACAGAAAGGCCCTCGCCGGCCACGGGGCTTGAACCCAGGACCTTCTTGCTGTGAGGCGACAGTGCTAACCACTACTCCACCATGCCACCCCTTTGGGAAACATTTTGCTTGAAAAGTGTGCTTGTGGTAGCTTCTTGGTTTGACATGTTGTTTTCTAATGCAGTGAAATTCATACATTTTTAAGTGTGGCTTAAATGTCCAAATACTTTTGGGGCCACTGTATATAGGGCTTTTTGACCCGTTTTCTCCTTTATTCTTTTACTGTAGTGAGTTGATGGTGACAGTAGGGGATGATCGCATGGTTAAACTGTGGAACTTGGCTAAGACCTGCGCTCCCCTTAAGGCAATAAAACGCTTCCTGCCTACCGACGTGTCATGGCCTCTCTTTTGGCCAGGAATTTTTCTCACCCAGGAGTCTTGCTATGCCACGTGAGTATTCACTCCACCACCTGATAACTGCTGTCTTAAAATAGGTGAAAAATAGAGACCATAAGTGAATTCAAATGTCGTGTTCTTTTGATGACATGTACAGTTTCTTGCAAAAGTATTCACCCCCCCTTGGTGTTTGTCCTGTTTTGTCGCATTACAAGCTGGAATTAAAAATAAATTTTGGGGGGGGTTAGCACCATTTGATTTACACAACATGTCTACTACTTTAAAGGTGCAAATTGTTCTTTTATTATGACACAAACAGTAATTAAGATGTAAAAACAGAAATCTGGAGAGTGCATAAGTATTCACCCCCTTTTGTATGAAACCCCTAAATAAGAGCTGGTCCAATCAATTCACTTCATAAGTCACATAATTAGTTGATTAAGATCCACCTGTGTGCAATCAAAGTGTCACATGATCTGTCACATGATGTCTGGATAAATCAACCTGTTCTGGAAGGACCCTGACTCTGCAACACTACTAAGCAAGCAACATGAAAACCAAGGAGCCTCCAAACAGGTCAGAGACAAAGTTGTGGAGAAGTATAGATCAGGGTTGGGTTATAAAAAAATATCCCAAACTTTGAATCTCCCAGGGAGCACCATTAAATCCATTATAGAAAAATGGAAAGAAAATGGCACCACTACAAACCTGACAAGAGAAGGCCACCCACCAAAACTCACAGACCAGGCAAGGAGGGCATTAAACAGAGATGCAACAAAGACACCAAAGATAACACTGAAGGAGCTGCAGAGGTCCACAGTGGAGATGGGAGTATCTGTCCATAGGACCACTTTAAGCCATACACTCCACAGAGTGGGGCTTTATGGAAGAGTGGCCAGAAAAAAAAAGCCATTGCTTAAGAAATCACGTTTGGAGTTTGCCCAAAAGTATGTGTCAGACTCCCCAAACACATGGAAGAAGATTCTCTGGTCAAATGAGACTAAAATTGATCTTTTTGGCCATCATGGGAAATGTCATGTGTGGCACAAACCCAACACCCTGAGAACACCATTCCTACAGTGAAGCATGGTGGTGGCAGCATCATGCTGTGGGGATATTTTTCATCTGCAGGGGCAGGAAAGCTGGTCAGGACTGAAAGAAAGATGGATGGTACTAACTACAGAGCAATTCTGGAGGAAAACCTGTTTGAGTCAGCCAGAGGTTTGAGACTGGGATGAAGGTTCATGTTCCAGCAGGACAATGATCCTAAACATACTGCTAAAGCTACACTGGAGTGGTTTAAAGGGAAACATGTAAATGTCTTGGAATTACCTAGTCAAAGCCCAGACCTCAATCCAATTGAGAATCTGTGGCATAACTTGAAGATTGCTGTACGCCAACGCAACCCATCTAACTTGAAGGAGTTGGAGCAGTTTTGCCTTGAGGAATGAGCAAAAATCCCAATGGCTAGATGTGCTAAGCTAATAGAGACATACCCCAAGAGACTTGCAGCCGTAATTGCAGCAGAAGGTGGCTCTACAAAGTATTGAATTTGGGGGGGGGTGAATACCTATGTACACTCCAGATTTCTGTTTTTTCATCTCAATTATTGTTTGTGTCACAATAAAACAACAATTTTCACCTTTAAAGTGGTAGGCATGTAATGTGACAAAACAGGACAAACACCAAGAGGGATGAATACTTTTGCAAGACACTGTTGTCCAAATTAAATAGCCTCAAAAGCAAGACTTTATTGTCTTCTTTATAGGCTGTCCCAACAAGGACTCCACTACCTTGACTCAGGTTACTTCGGTTATAAGGCTTTATTAGTTTGTACAAGGAAAGCTACGATATGGGTGAGTTACAGTAGTATACATACATACGTAAGTGTTTTTGGCAGACACAATTCACTGTGCCAATCCTTATTCCATATGATGATACTTTATGTAATGCCCTGTACTGAACTTTGTGTTTGCTGAAAGCAGTGGCTTCAAGATTTTCTCTCTTTCCTTGTCAAAGAGTTTTTCTGTGTCCGACTGGATGAACTCCTGTGTAATCGGGGACAACATTGGAGATTTTGTTTGCTCTCTGCTGTGTGACCCAAACTGCAACCACAGCAACAGCAGGAAACATCGATTTGTATGTTCCTGATGCACACATGATTTCCTTCTAGAGTTTAACATGTCCTGAAATGTATTCCAGATGAAACAGCAATCAATAAAATATTTGAGGTTCTAAGATTTCACATTTAAATGTTTCTCAATGTCAATGATGGTTAATCCAGTTCATAATTTTCCTCTGTAACATGCTTGTCTGTCTTATGGTAACTCAATCAGGCAGGGAAAAGCAAGGATCATTCATGTAGTGCTTCAGGTTCCCAGGACATACTGATAACATGTCACTGAACAAAGAATCAGTCATCACTGAATTGTAAAATATCCATCTCTGTATAGCCGGTGTACAGGACGGAGATGGTACAGTTTGAGCCTGGGCAGAGATTCGAGGAAGTTCAGCTAAAAGACGAACAGGAGAAAGAGCATGACTCAACCCAGCATGAGCCCCAAACCTACAGAGGGGCTGTGCGGAAATACTACCTCCGCTTCCATGACATGGACCTTGTGAGTGTCTTCTTGTTCAGTTTACTAGTTAAACTTTTTTTTCTTTTTTCATTCTGATGCTTTTTACTTATCGACTCTCTTCTTCAAACTTGGATTACGGAAATTATTGGATTACATTGTTGACAAATTGCAGGGACACTGCACTTACTTCTTGGATTCTTGCGTGCATATACTGTATATAGTGGTGCTTGAAAGTTTGTGAACCCTTTAGAATTTTCTATATTTCTGCATAAATATGACCTAAAACATCATCAGATTTTCACACAAGTCCTAAAAGTAGATAAAGAGAACCCAGTTAAACAAATGAGACAAAAATATTATACTTGGTCGTTTATTTATTGGGCGGCAGAGTGGTGTAGTGGTTAGCACTGTCGCCTCACAGCAAGAAGGTCCAGGTTTGAGCCCTGTGGCCGGCGAGGGCCTTTCTGTGTGGAGTTTGCATGTTGTCCGCGTGGGTTTCCTCTGGGTGCTCCGGTTTCCCCCACAGTCCAAAGACATACAGGTTAGGTTAACTGGTGACTCTAAATTGACCGTAGGTGTGAATGGTTGTCTGTGTCTATGTGTCAGCCCTGTGATGACCTGGCGACTTGTCCAGGGTGTACCCCGCCTTTCGCCTGTAGTCAGCTGGGATAGGCTCCAGCTTGCCTGCGACCCTGTAGAACAGGATAAAGCGGCTAGAGATAATGAGATGAATTAAAATTGACTTTGGGGGGGGGTGGTTAGCACCATTTGATTTATACAACATGCCTACCACTTTAAAGGTGCAATTTTTTTTTTTTTTATTGTGGCACAAACAATAATTAAGATGAAAAAACAGAAATCTGGAGTGTGCATAGGTATTCACCCCCAAAGCCAATACTTTTGTAGAGCCACCTTTTGCTGCAATTACAGCTGCAAGTCTCTTGGGGTATGTCTCTATTAGCTTAGCACATCTAGCCACTGGGATTTTTGCCATTTCTCAAGGCAAAACTGCTCCAACTCCTTCAAGTTAGATGGGTTGCATTGGTATACAGCAATCTTCAAGTTATGCCACAGATTCTCAATTGGATTGAGGCCTGGGCTTTGATTAGGCCATTCCAAGACATTTAAATGATTCCCTTTAAACCACTCCAATGTAGCTTTAGCAGTATTTTTAAGGTCATTGTCCTGCTGGAATGTGAACCTTCGTCCCAGTCTCAAACCTGTGGCCAACTCAAACAGGTTTTCCTCTAGAATTGCCCTGTATTTAGTACCATCCATCTTTCCTTCAGTCCTGACCAGTTTTCCTGTCCCTGCAGATGAAAAACATCCCCACAGCATGATGTTGCCACCACCATGCTTCACTGTAGGAATGGTGTTTCCATCCCCTTGGAAAGTTGCACAGATTAGTCCAATACTAAGTGGTGCCGAAGTCAAAATGAACAATGATCTCCTGCTGATCATGTCTAAGGTTTATGAGCACCTGGTGTTAAATCAGATGGCAACTTTCATGCCATCTGCATCTGTATTAAAGGACACTCATTGTAAGTACTTATCGCAAGGGATATAGTACCACAACTGTTTTGCTTTCTGTGCGTGATGACATTCTTCATGCCATGAAACGTGGTGAAATGACTCTTGCAGTCATGGCCGATTTATCCAAAGCATTCGACACCGTCGCTTTTGAAAGTGTCTTGAAAAAGCTCCACAAACACAATTTCTCCAAGTCCTTTTTACAGTGGGTCACCAACTGCTTGCCTAGGCACAAGCAATTTATTCAGATTGACAAAAAGGTATCCCAAAAGATAGACATTGTTTTTGGTGTTCCTCAGGGTTTGATTTTGGGTTCCATTTTGTTCAATCTTTGTGTCAACGACCTCTCAGATGAGCTTGACTCAGTTTCATTTCACCAATATGCTGACGATACCACTTTTTATGCACATGCCAAGCCAGGTGACATGAAACACTGTGAGGAGCAATTACAACACACTCTTAATTAGCTGTCATCTTGGTCTCATGACAACAACCTTGCCTTAAACCCACAGAAAATCAAGTATATGCTGCTGTCTACTCAACAACTTGCATGTGCTTACCAGCTTGATGACTACCAAGCTAACCTCTCTGTTCATGGACAAGTGCTTGAAAGGATTACCAGAACTCGTCTTCTTGGAACTGAGATCCATCAAAATTTTAAGTGGAACAGTGATATCAACTCAAAGATCTCAAGTTGCTATGGGACATGAGCTGTTCTTAGAAAACTTAAAAACTTTGCTCCGTTTCATGTAAGAAAACACTCATCTCGTATCTTGTCTAAAATAGGTTTTAATGATTCAGTATCTTATCCCATGCCTGATTATCTTAAAGGAAAACTCCGGAGTGAAATGCTTTTTAGGTCTATTTTCGCATTATTGGGAGTGCATACGTTGAGTTGCTATCACAATCACGTCAATCGGATGTGTTTTGAGAAAATTCGTTTTTTGTGATTTCAACCGGAAAGCGCTAACATGGCAGTGCACGGGGCATGTCTTTTTGCCGATACAAAACACTAGTTTTAAAACCATTGCAAAGCTCAAAACAACATGACAGTTCTGTGGAAGTGAGTAGAGGGTTCCTACAAACAAAACGAAGTGTCCCTGGCTCTGCAAGTGCACGGACAGAGTGTGTAGAAGAGTAAATACAAAGCCAGTGACCTTACCTGAAGTTGGTCTTCTCCAGACGCCATCGTGCATTTCCAGCGGGATGGGCTCTGCACTCGGCACTCGACTTTTATGGACTGTCCCATGAAGATGGCGTCTGGAGAAGACCAACTTCAGGTAAGGTCACTGGCTTTGTATTTACTCTTCTACACACTCTGTCTGTGCACTTGCAGAGCGAGAGACACCTCGTTTTGTTTGTAGGAACCCTCTACTCACTTCCACAGAACTGTCATGTTGTTTTGAGCTTTGCAATGGTTTTAAAACTAGCGTTTTGTATCGGCAAAAAGACATGCCCCGCGCACTGCCGTGTTAGCGCTTTCCGGTTGAAATCACAAAAAACGAATTTTCTCAAAACACATCCGATTGACGTGATTGTGATAGCAACTCAACGTATACACTCCTAATAATGCGAAAATAGACCTAGAAAGCATTTCACTCCGGAGTTTTCCTTTAAGCGTTTACAGCATTTACAGCTAATCTTAAAAAAGTTCTTATTATACATGACTGAAGAAATTTTCACTTACTTATGACATTTCGATGTCTTTCTTAGCTGATATCTTGATCACATTTAATGCTTGACATCTCTGGCCACTGCCGGATGGTGCACGTGACCTAGAAATCAGCTGATTCCACGTATGGCTGAGTTGGTGTGTCCCTACGTCCCGATTTTCTTTTTGGCAAAAAGGGGCTGGTATGCTTTGGATCGTTATCCTGCTGAAAATCTACTTCGCTCACTCACTTGAATAATTGCTTCACTGATTTTCTGCAAGTTTGCATCATCAATGAACACAAGATCACCAACATGTCCATGTGGTTTGGTTGGAATTCTTCTCCTGGATTTCTCCACACAGACACTCTACCATCATCCATCCTAGTTCAAGTTGGATTCATCTGAAATTAAGATAGTTCTCCAAAAGTTTCTGTGTTTGTGTCTGTTCTTTTGCAAATCTCTTATTCTGGAGGCTGATGATTGTTTTTTTGCTGCATTACTTTCCCTCTGTACACATGCTTGTTGACCCTGTTTTGAATAGTTTGTGCTCTTGCTGTATCTGATCATCTTGTTTTACTGATGTCTGAAGCAGTCCTTGCTGCTGTTTCTCACTTGTTTTGCTTGATTTTAATCAATGTCACACTTGAAATCTCTGAGGTCCTGGTCAGGGGGCCTGGACCTCAGCCATCAAACCAAACTGATGGTCTACAATGCTGTTGTGGTCTTGACCCTCCTTTACGGGTGCAAAACATGGACCCTCTACCACCAAGACCTGAAGAAGCTGGAACAGTTCCATCAGAAGAAGTTCTACACCATCCTCAACATCAGTTGGGAGGACTACATCACCAACATCTGTCTTTGAAAGAGCCGGGGCAACCAGCATAGAAGATACCCTCATGAAACACCGTCTTCGGTGGTTAGGTCACGTTGCTCGCATGGACGAAACAAGACTCCCAGGGAGGATTCTCTTCAGCGAGCTGAACACAGGGAAATGCCCCTGGGGCCGCCCCATGCTACACTACAAAGATCAGCTGAAGTAGACCCTCAGGGCAACCAACATAGACCCCGAGACCTGTGAGGAAGCAGCTAGACAGTGTACCGAGTGGTGAAACACCATCCATAGAGGGACGGAACTCTTTGAAGCGAACAGAAGAACGAATCTGGAAACCAAGCGACAGCGCAGAAAAGAGAAAGAGGCACAATCCCAACCACCACCGACCTTTCAGTGCCACCAATACCCCCGAGTTTTCAGAGCTAGAATCGGGCTCATCAGCCATCAATGAGCCCACCATCAAATGTGACAGGAAGGAACGAAGTACTCTGATACGAGGAATCGCCGACGTGATGTGACACTTGAAATCAACTTTAGACTTTTTATCTGCTCACTCGTGAATGAAATCTTGAAGGAATAACAAACACTTGACCATGGAACAGCTGAGCAGCCATGTGTCCAATTACTTTTGGTGTCTTACCGTGGAGAAAGTGCTTTGATTGCTATATCGTTCACCCAATCTTTGTGTAAATACCCTCAAATTAAAACTGTTTAATTTCTCTAGTATATTTCCGTAGACAGCTAAAATAAGAATAATTTTGCCAGTGTCCAAATATTTATGGCTCTGACTATGTTTGGCCAGTTAAAATGTCACGACATCAGCGATGTCGCTTTCCAGTGCTTCGTAAGCTCCTTCAGCCCTGTTTCTGCTTGTGGACTGTTACACTTACATGGGTTCCTCGTGTTCTCTGTCTTTCTCTATACACCTGGTGCTTTCTTGGTGATTAAACAAGTTCGCCATGTTTCCTTGGTGTGCCAGCCTTGCCTTTGCATAATTTGCAAAGAGCCGTTGTTTGCACCTGGTCGGTTGTGTAAAATCCAGTAGTTCCATATAACTGTAACGATATAACTATAACTATAATTGACATAGTTACATAACTATAACTTTTTAGGTGCCTCCATGTTGTCAGCCATGTTGTGTAACCAAAAAAACCCAAAAAATCAAGAAGGAAACGTGATAAGAATCTACTTACATTTGGTTATCACCATATTAGTTTGTTCATGAGGGCATGAGCTGGACTAATGAGTGATGTTTGGCTCATAAAACAACTTGGGTTGCCATGTCTGAGTGTTTTCAGTGCACAGAACATGTTTAGTATCACGGCACTCATGAGCTCGCTGTGAAAACTGAATATGGAGATGTTTTAATCGTTCACGATCTAAAATAGTCACCCACTTATCTTTGTAGTGGCCTTTCCAGGGCAGCCACACAACCTGATTTTGGTTACAAGTCTCTACATAAAGTATGTATGACCTCTCCAAAACAATACGTGCACACAATTATGTCAGAGACCTCAATCCAGCTACTCCAAACCCGTTCTCAGTTTCCTTATGTGCTGCCACTGTTGACCTCCTCCACCATCATGCATCCATGCACATGTCCATTTCACACTTTTATGCACATATTGGAGTGGAGTGGAGTCAGGGCTGTTTGACTTGGGCTAATGAAGTTCTCACCCATCAAACTCGTACTCTCACACACACACACTCTTTCTTTGTGTGCCATTATTAAATGACCTGAACCAGGCTTGTAGTACTCGAGTCTGACTTGTGCCCTAATTTTAAGGACTCGTGACTTGACTTGGACTTGAGCACTGATGAGGACTTGTACATTAACTGCATTCGGACTCATAAATTGAAGACTCAGATTTTTTCTTTATTTTTTTTGTAGCATGCCATAATTTGGCATGAGATCATTATATCTACATTAAATTTTATATTAATTCTGTGCAAGAGAATGCACATTCACCTGTTCATACATCCTGTTCAGGAACAAACTAACGTTAATGGCGCTAAAATGCCTGGAGAGAACGTCCCTAGGGTTGTCTGCTTTGCTTATACAGACTTCTCGTGCAGTGAGAAAAAAATACATATGTTCCATATGTAGAAGAACTATGGAGGAGACGATGGGGACAACCTCCAACTTCAATCGTCATTTGGTAAGACTCCACCCAGAGAAATAAGTGACACGCTATGTTCATTGCCGTGTTGATAGCAGGGCTTGCTTGCTTGCTGACTGATGAACTAGCTAGTGTTAACCCTTTCTCATGTTATTTGCCCTGTTAATTGTGGGCGGGGCTTGCTGAGCGCTGAACAAGCGTTTTATCTGTAGCCTGTTAACTAAAATGGGGCAGTCAAGCAGTAACGTTAGTCCAGTACAGTAGCAGAGATGGTTTTACATAAAGGCAGCAACAGCCACCGTCAAGTGGTGCGGTTGGAGTCTTGTTCTCGGACTCGACTTGGACGCGATTTGAAATTTTCTTTAATGACTTGGACTTGGGGGCGGCACGGTGGTGTAGTGGTTAGCGCTGTCGCCTCACAGCAAGAAGGTCCAGGTTCGAGCCCCGTGGCCGGCGAGGGCCTTTCTGTCTGGAGTTTGCATGTTCTCCCCGTGTCCGTGTGGGTTTCCTCCGGGTGCTCCGGTTTCCCCCACAGTCCAAAGACATACAGGTTAGGTTAACTGGTGGCTCTAAATTGACCGTAGGTGTGAGTGTGAATGGTTGTCTGTGTCTATGTGTCAGCCCTGTGATGACCTGGCGACTTGTCCAGGGTGTACCCCGCCTTTTGCCCGTAGTCAGCTGGGATAGGCTCCAGCTTGCCTGCGACCCTGTAGAAAAGGATAAAGCGGCTAGAGATAATGAGATGAGATGAGACTTGGACTTGACTCGGACTTGAACACTGGGAACTCGAGACTGGACTCAGACTCAAGATTTAGTGTCTCGACTACAACACTGACCTGTACTGTAAAAGGCTAATCACCGATCCACCTGCACACACAATCCTAAAGACTGGAATCCTGGATGTTGGCATTCTTAAGCTTACTCAGATATCTTTAGTGTGGCTTTTTTGAAAAACTTGTACATTGACTTGCCCTTCTTTCTTTCCCACACAGAGGGGTTTTAAAAAATATAATCAGAAGCCTATAGTGAAGGAACTGCATGCCTCAGAGACTAAAGGCCTGCTTTTGATAGATCAGATGCCTCTGAATGCACTCTACAAGGTAAGAATATCACATGAACTCAGCCTTGGCCACAAAGCTTTACATGCTCTGTAGTGGATATTAAGTTATTATGTTATCCACAAAAAGAAACACCCGAGGACTTAATTCTAAAACCTCAGCAATTTGTGAAAAGATAAAATTACTGTATAAGCAGATATTACTGATATCTAACAAGCGTATACTTGCATGAAGGACTACAGTCATCGGTCATAGTATTTATGCATCTGTCTCCATTAGGAATGTATTGATATTTCACGCGATGATAAATCGTGCTGCAAATTTATGACGATTTGAATCAATTGAAATAAAAAAAAGATTTGCGGTAATTATCAGGCTGCGTAATTGCTTAGCTTTTTCAAGCTGTAATTGCGTTGTTTACACAGCAGAGGGCACACGATAGGCGTACAATACCAGGAATACATGTTACTTCACTGTAGGCAGAAGTAACGCAGCTCTAACACCTCAAAAAAACAAACACACACACACACACACACACACACACACACACACAAAAACCCAGATCTAAAATGGGAAAGAGTTGTTGTGTGATTGACTGTATAAATAAATTTAACAAGAAATCAGGGGTCTCTTTCGACAGACTGCTAAACTCTAAAGAAAAGAGAAGCAAATGCAGGTAGTACAAATGTTAATAAAAGTTTATTAAGAAAAGGCCTATTTGTTATGAACTTTTCATTTTTAATAAAAGGAATATTTTAGTTAATAGGCTGTGATAGTTTACTTAATATAATTAATCACTGTTGGCTATTAAGGAAAAAAAGTTTCTTTTTAACAAAAATAATATTTGTTGATTAAAAAAATAGGAAAATACAGTACATGTTGCAAGTTTTGGTAATACAAATATTCTTCATTTAATTACTATTTTTATTTTTTCCAAAATATCATGAACCAAATTGGGTAAATCGTTACATGCCTGTCAGTAACAGGACTATGTTCTGATGCTATTTTCACGTTCCTTTTAGAAAAACATAATTTTCAGGAGTCATTTCTCTTCCTGGATGTTAGCATCATCCAATCTGCTTAAGTTGCGAGTAAATATGTTACATGCAGTGTCCGAGATGAGAAACGCAAATGTGACAGCGTGGAAAAGATCCCATGTCTATTGGACTTTGAGTCATTGTATTTAATGGGCAATTTATGTTATTTTATTTCCAAATGACTTATTGTTTAATTGCTATTAATTCAATATCAGTAATATTACTACAATTATTGACAGTCCATAATTATCGACACCTTTTCAGATTTACCAATAAAAAACAATTTTACAAAGATGAGTTTCAGTTAGAACAGTTATTATTGGTTAATTAATCAACCGGAAGACCCCGCCCCCTCGCCCTTTGAGCTTGTCGTCTGATGACGCAGCTCGTTACCTGAGATAGAATTTTTTTTTAGCATGATCAACAATTTGAGGAAAACCCGGACGTTATCATCGCAGGTAAGCAGGGTGGAAAGATCATGGACATGTTTTTACTGATCAAATTCACCGATATTTCATGATCTCCTTGTCGAAACCTACTTTGTTTCTTACTCTTTCATTTGACCATCGCCATTTTGTATCTAAACCCGTGTTTGAGAATCACGTGAGGTGTCGATAATAGTGATCACTTTCACCGGTGTCCACCATTATCAACACCCTGTGGAATTCAGTGACATTTACAACTGTTATGGATCGATCTTTGTGTAACATTGTTGAAGTCGATGAAGCACTTTAAAAAAATAAAAGTGCTGTGATCTATAATAATGTTTTTTCTGATTCATAACAGAATGGAATGTTTATAGAGTATTTGGAATCCGACTGCAATAAATAGAATTAGAGTAGAATTAAATTCCTAGCGTATAAAAAAATTACATGCTTGAAATATTCATATTTTTCTCTTCCATTCAGAAAATATTTTTTTGCAGTTTGTTGTAAATATCTACCACATATTAAAATATCAATAGACATTTTATATTTTAGTTCAAGGAACATGTGACCTTTGACCTGGATTTTCATGTGGTTACAGTGTCAATTGCCTGCTTAAATTTATTGGGAAACTACAAAACTAGAAATTAATACAAACAACAATGAATGATTAACAAAATGTGATCTACAAAAATACTGAGAAAGTGGGTAGAGAAGTAGAACAAAAAGATTTTCTAACAGGTTAAACATTATCAGTTCATTTGTTTACAAACATTAGAATTACTTCCTCATTTACGTAAACACCGACATCGATATATATATATATATAAGATATTTTGTCCTGGGCAGCACGGTGGTGTAGTGGTTAGCGCTGTCGCCTCACAGCAAGAAGGTCCGGGTTCGAGCCCCGTGGCCGGCGAGGGCCTTTCTGTGTGGAGTTTGCATGTTCTCCCCGTGTCTGTGTGGGTTTCCTCTGGGTGCTCCGGTTTCCCCCACAGTCCAAAGACATGCAGGTTAGGTTAACTGGTGACTCTAAATTGACCGTAGGTGTGAATGTGAGTGTGAATGGTTGTCTGTGTCTATGTGTCAACCCTGTGATGACCTGGCGACTTGTCCAGGGTGTACCCCGCCTCTCGCCCGTAGTCAGCTGGGATAGGCTCCAGCTTGCCTGCGACCCTGTAGAACAGGATAAGCGGCTACAGATGATGGATGGATGGATGGATATTTTGTCCTAAATACAAGTCTATGTAAAACAAATTTAAAATAAAATCTGTTTTGTTAACTTAATACCACATATCGATTTTTTTTTTTTTATAAATAATCATCTGAACGTTGATAATTGTGAAACGGTGTTGATAACTGTGGACAAAGGTGTCGGTAATTGTGGAACGGTGTCACATGATTTGATCCACCAAGCAATTGGGAATCAACTCATTTTTGTCCAGTGGAAGTTTGAGTAACTATTCATGCACAATTTACGTATTGAAAGTCTTTTCTACTTTTGCAATGGCCAAAAGATCGTTAAGGTGTCGATAATTGTAGCCGCCGCTCTATTACTATTACTTCAATTAAGAAAATAAAACAAAAAAGGGTTTTTAAATTATTTAAGAAAAATAATGTTTAAGTTGATAAAGAATAGGAAAATAAATGTTGGGGGTTTTTTTGGCCATAAAATGTTCTTCAATTTAATTGTTTGTTTTCAAAAAAATATCATGAAAAAATCGAATCATGAACCCAGTACCATGAATTGAATCAAATCATGATTTGGATGAATCGTTACATGCCTCATCTCTATGACTCTTAACCTTCATCCTACCAAGTGGGGTCCATCTGGACCCCGCACCTATATGTTTGTTTGCCATTTTAAAAATATGTGACATACTGCCTCACCGTTTTATGAATTTGTCGGAATTTATGTCTTAATTAAAACACTAAAGCACCGGAAGATCAGCTTTTTGCATTGTGAAGGTATAATTAATTTGTTACTGGGGTCCAACCGGACCCCAGAGTAAAGTTTATCTGTCTTTCATTTTATAATTGAATAGCACACTGAAAGTTAACTTCTTTTATTTCTTTTATGTTCCATAATGAAACTACCAAGGCATTCCTTCTTGGGGTCCGTGTGGACCCCACTGCTGCAATAAGCACAGGCTGCAAAACAAAAGCCTTAAATTATTTTACACTTACTTTTTTGTTTTAAATTCTGTAAGAAAAGACCTAAGTTGTAATCCAGAATGTTTTACAACTGCATGAGCTGCAAAAATCATGTATATAATGCAAATTTTTTTTGTGGCGCTATAATTTGCTACATGTATGCTAGTTATTGCACTATTATTGCAATGTTATTGCATTTATAATACATCATTGATATTCAGCCATAGTGGATTTTGTTCTTCAATAAAGTTATGTCTGTTTGCTGCATTGAATTGGTTCTTACTGCATTGATTTCAAGGTATTCCCTCCTGGGGTCCATACGGACCCCGCCTGGTAGTTTGTGTATGTAAAATTGGCTGGTAGGATGAAGGTTAAGTGTGTTCTTTATGCCTTGGGCCCTTTAGTGTATTGCTGTTATTAATACAAGATGTTCTGAACAAAACTTATCTGGTGATTTTGTCTTTATAAGCTTTAATTTTAAAGAAAAGTATTGGGGTCCAAACGGACCCCACATGGTAAGATTAAGGTGTAAAATAGCATGGTAGGATGAGGGTTAATATGTATCATATGTAGACAAAATAATGGAAACACCCTTTTGCCTGTTTCAGTCCTTGGTATATTATCCAAAGGGATGTCAAACGATTCTTATATAAACGCTTCATGTATTCGTGTCTAATCTAAATACGTTTCACTTGACGAGCTTCTATAATTTGCTCTAAAGTTGGAGGGGTTTTGTCCTCCGTGTCCTCCAGAAATACTGAATGTAAAATTAGTTCCCTTGTATCCTTGAAACATTTCAATGGAGAAAAGATGTAAAAATGAAAAAAGTAAAAACCGCATAACATTTGGTGTTTAATACTTCTCCTCCTCCTCCTTAAGGTGTGCTTCAATCCAAACATGGGTGCTCATGGCTGGGTGCTGTCAGCTGGCCAGTCGGGGCTCGTGCGTGTTCACTGTGTTAGTGGCCTGGATGGTCCTGTTACGCACAAACTCGTTCACGAGGCCCAAGCCCAGTTTAGCGCCATGTTCTGCTCTCAGGAAAAAGACACATCCGCTACCACTGTCCACCAGTGCACTGCAGAGACGGTGCAAGTGCCCTAGATGCTCTGAACTAAGCCATGTAAATACACTTGATCAACTGATATAGGCTTTATGGTGTGGGACATAAATCAGTTTTAAAAAAAAAAAAAACTAATTTATTTTGGAGACGGGAAAAGATCCATGCTATTTTGATACAGATTGTAGATTATGGAAGCTTGTCTGTTTTATAATATGTGCACTTTGTTTTTATTATCAATCGCTGTGTCCTCCAGTGACATAGCAAAAGAATTGTGGATGAACATCAACAGCATTTTTGAGCTGCTATAGAGTTTTTCTTAAATGAAGACTTTTGATCTAGGTTTGCTTTTATTTATATGCAAATGTCTCTGCATTTTCTATAACATGTTTGTGCCCTAATTAAAAATTAAGTCAGCAATATGTTTCTTTGGATTGCGTTTCATCCTGATCATTTCCAAGGTTAATAGCTCACTGTGTTTTCACGCTCTTTACGTTTGGACACTTACTTGATCGTTTGATTGATCGTCTTTCCTGCGATCAAGTTCCCAATTTATCCTCCCATGTTTTGGCTGGGGTTCAGCGCACAGAAATGTTCACCTGTCCTTTCTATTCTCTCATCACAAGTACATTCTTTACCAAGTGCCCGAAGGACAGACACAAAACAAAAATATAGTTGTCTGGAAAGTTCATATTGTATCAGGCCAGATGAGCTTATGCGATCACGCGTCGTCCATCCACAGTTTACAAAAATCGCTGCTACTCCTACAGGATTTCGATCAAGCTCAAATACAATGTTCCCTGGGTGGGTGTGCATAAAAGTTGTCAAGATGGTAGCGCCACCTGTTATATTTACGATTATATGGGCATCTGAAATTTTTGGGTGACTTGCTATGTTAAACACTACTTTTCGTAAACTGCTGGGACATTTTCACTGAAACTCACCCAGAAGACTCTAAAGACATATTCCAACAAGAATTGTTCACCAGGTGGCGCTACTTGCCATGGATGTGGCTACAGAGGGGTCACGTGCAATTTCACGAAAATCACTACTCCTCCTACAGGAGTGATCAGATTTTGATCAAACTCATATGGAATGTTCCCCAGATTGGTGTGTATAAAAGTTGTCATGACGGTGGCACCACCGGAATATTTAACACTTTATGGCCGTTTGAAAATTTTTGGGTGACTCGTCACATTAAATGCTACTCTTCATAAACTGCTGGGACGTTTTCACTGAAACTCACCCAGAAGACTCTAAAGACATATTCCAACAAGAATTGTTCACCAGGTGGCGCCACTTGCTATGGATGCGGCTACACAGGGGTCATATGCAATTTCACAAAAATTGCTACTCCTCCTACAGGAGTGATCAGTTTTTGATCAAACTCATATGGATTGTTCCCCAGGTTGGTATGCATAAAAGTTGTCATGACAGTGATAACACCGTCATATTTACGAAACCGGCATAAAATGTCATATATAACATTTTTATGGCCGTTTGAAAATTTTTGGGTGACTTGTCACATTAAATGCTACTCTTCATAAACTGCTGGGACGTTTTCACTGAAACTCACCCAGAAGACTCTAAAGACATATTCCAACAAGAATTGTTCACCAGGTGGCGCCACCTGCTATGGATGCGGCTACACAGGGGTCATATGCAATTTCACAAAAGTCGCTACTCCTCCTACAGGAGTGATTGGATTTCGATCAAACTCACATACAATGTTCCCCAGGTGGGTGTGCATAAAAATTGTCAAGATGGTGGCACCACCGTCATATTTATAATTTTATGGGCGTCTGAAATTTTTGGGTGACTCTGCCATGTTAAACACTACTCTTTGTTAACTGCTGGGACGTTTTCACTGAAACTCACCCAGAAGACTCTAAAGACATATACCAACAAGAATTGTTCACCAGGTGGCGCCACTTGCCATGGATGAGGCTGCAGAGAGGTCACGTGAAATTTCATGAAAATCGCTACTCCTCCTACAAGAGTGATCAGATTTTGGTCAAACTCATATGGAATGTTCCCCAGATTGGTGTGTATAAAAGTTGTCATGACAGTGGCACCACTGTCATATTTAACACTTTATGGCCGTTTGGAAAATTTTTGGGTGACTCATGACATTAAACACTGCTCTTTGTAAACTGCTGGGACGTTTTCACTGAAACTCACCCAGAAGACTCTAAAGACATTTCAACAAGAATTGTTCACCAGGTGGCACCACCTGCCACGGATGCGGCTACACAGGGGTTGTATGCAATTTCATAAAAATTGCTACTCCTACAAGGGTGATCAGATTTCAAACACACACAACAGTGGCCAGTACGAGCTACAGCCTCATTGAGGCTATTTTTTTTATGAATAATAACCATGACAGTGGGTGTGTCTGAAATCACTCACTCATTCACTCCTCCCTATGCACTATCTAGGGAATTCTATATGGAGGACTATATAGTGAGCTCATTTGTGAAATGAAAACGCTTTCGGACACTACTCTGGCACGCAGTTATTTACGTCATTACTATTGTACAATTAAAACGTGCCAGAGCAGTCGGCTGGTAGGTTTTCAAAATAATAAAAACATGCATTTTTGTGATAAATCCATATTATACTGAGCGTATTTTCCACATTACTAAATGCAAAGTACTTTGTGTCTGCTGCATCTTTGTTCTTTTAAATCAAGGCTGAATACTTTCTTCTTTGCCGCTGCCTTTTATTAAATCAGATTTGAGGCTTTTGATTAATTCCTCGCTCTGCACTGTAACTTTTATTCTTGTATTTTATGTCTTATTCTATTGTAGCTTATTTTCTATTCTCTTACTATTTTTAATTGTACTTGAATGTCCATTTATAAATGTGCTTCTTCCTCCATCCATTCACTCCAGCACACTTTTTTTTTTTCCTTTCAGTGCGACCGCAATGCATGATGGTATATATTGCTTGGTTAGTGACCATCAGTTGTACGCTACTTTTCACAGTGCATTGTGGGATACCATGAGTCCACTATATAGGGTGTAAGAATTCTCACGATATGTTCGGACAGCACTACAAAATGGCGAACTCGCTATATAGTCCATTATATAGAGGATGTGCAGTCACGTGACCCGTCCGTGTTTACTCCGCCATATTGGACGGCATCAGGATTGTTTACCTTGCACGAGCGTAATGGATCCAGGGAGTAATCCCCAAGAAAATTCGGAAAATACCCCATCTACATCGCACGATAACTTGTCTAAGTTTGTTCAGCATCTTGAAGGTGACGTGAGGCAGCATTACATGGAAAAGTGTTCCAGGTTGGGGATTGCAGATCCGTACAACTTGCCGCAATCCTTGTTCAGGGAAATTCGGAGCTGCGTTGCCGGCGATTTGTCTGATCTGGCCTACCACGACATTTACAATTTTCTTGTTAATCGTTAATCGTGTTACACTGGCAAAGCCCTCAAAGCTTACAAGAGCCTGCAAGCTTATAAATATTTTGTTGCGGGATGGGTATCCCAACTATACCTCTGGAAGGTTCCGAAGAAGAATGTCTACTTGATAACCTCACGGGTAAGTGGCATTAAGACGTTTATCATAAAGAGACTATGCAGGACGTTTTATCGTAAGAATGTTCGAAATCTAAACTCAGTTCCAGATAATGACAGGGTTGTAAATATGTATGTTTTTGTCTGAAAAAAAAATCACAAATCACCACTATCTTTATCTGTGCAGAATTATTATTCAATATCAGATATAAATGTATTAGAAGATTACACCTACCTGATATGAAGTGTTCACTACAAATTCGGCTGGTAGAACTGGGGTACCAGTTTTCTCTTCGCACAGTGGACACCCATTTTGCGCGTCTCTCCTCGTCTGCGGGGAATTTATAAAATGACACGCCCTCCTTTTGGCCCTGTCTATTGGTACAACCAAATGCTGAACAAGATATAACCATTCTCGAAAGATCTACTCCCACACACTTGATAATTAGAACAGGTTCGTCTAAGTTCTATGCGCGGCCTTGCCGTCCAAGATGGCAGATAAACAAATATCACGTGACCTCGTGACGTCACGTGCACGCTCTCTATAGTGAGTAGTGAGTGATTTCGGACACAGGGAGAGTTTTACCTGAACTACAGTCACTGGTTGGCTCCGAGTTCATGGTGCCTCCCAGATGGAACAGATTTACGTGATGAAGCGTGAGGCAGTACGGCTGAACACCTGCCTCATTTTTCAGGGCTTTAATTGCAGAGCTCAGCAGGTCTAATTAGCTCCCACATCTGAACAGTTTCCAACTACACAAACAGTGTGTTCATTTCGAGCTCATTAAGAAGAGCGTTTATGATAACATGGTGCTGTGAAACGCCTCTGTTTTCATTCATTTCGGTTATTTAAACTCCTTTTGTGGGATCAAACGGTAAGAACCAACACCACAGAGCAAACGGTTAACACAAATTGTTTTGTTTTTTTTTGGGACTTGGACGTTTGTTTATTTTATTGTGGTTTACAAAAATCCCACTTTATTAAATGTGTAGCAACAAATGAGAACATGTACAGTAGATACACCATAAAACATTTACACAAAGGACTTTTTATACAATATGCAAACTATATACATATACACACTTTCACAAGGACTTGGCAGACACACATTAAGAGTACAATATGCAGTTTTTCCACGGTATAACACTGACTTCGAACATAGTACAAAAATGCAGGACACATCAGAAGCGTAACTGATTAACAGACATTCTGCCTTAAATTCAACTCACTTTCTTTGGGAGAATTCTTGAGAATATTTTTCAGATTAAGACTAATATTAACATGTTGGTGGATTTAGCGGACGTGCGTCCCTCGCTAATCTGTTTTTGGTTATAGTGCATTAATCTGAAAGTCTTAACTTCAGCTCAGATTTAACTCCAGGATCACATCTGGAAAGTCATCCAGAAATATTTCTGCCAAAGCAGATGTCTGAACACCGACAATTTCCCGAATGTATAAGACATAATTTGTTGTCGTGTTTATGAAGCTGGAAGCATCTCATCACTGTAGCTCCTGAAAATAGGGGAAAATAGATAGCTTATACTCTGCTGAGACTTCTCTATAGTCTACATACATTAAGATATTTTTTTTGCCAGTGCTGATTATACATTATGTGCAGCACTATTATAAAAAGAATTATGTGTTGGTCCAGCTTTTATCACTTGTTCATCATGGTGTGGTGCGCTAAAGTGTTAACATGTAAAATATATCCATTTTATCAAAAGTCATTAAATCTACACTGAAGTATTTCAGCAGGATTTCATAAGAAATCTTTTGATTGGCAGTTTTTACTCGGCTTAAAACAGCACTCATGCAAGCGTGCCTTGCCTTGCAAGTATAGTACCCTAAGGCTTTTTTTTTTCTTACAGTGCAGCCCACAATATCAAAACACTTTAAAGCAGATCTTAAAACACAACATCAACATGGAAAGAATTTGCATTACCAACTGGAGATAATGGCCTTTATTCATCAAAGTCACATTGAAACGAGTGCAGACTTGAGTGTGTGGGATGACATAGGAAAGAATCTGCGTCCAATTCATGAAACAACTATACAGCCAGCAGTGATTGGAAGGAAGCTGGAACGGAATGTTCAGCAAGCATGTATGGGTGTGACGGTCAGGTGTCCACATACTTTTGGCCGTAATATGTGCCATATGTACATCATTTCCCTCATATACACATTCTCCAGATTTATGATAACACTTTCAGCCACTTTGGATTGCAAATGTCTTATGTTAAGATGGCCTTCTTATGACATGGATGATGAGGTGAAAAGTAAGGAGAGCCTCATTTGCCTTGGTGACAACAAGATCAAAAAACGTCTGCAGCTTTAGATACCTTGGGTATACAACCATGATCTCTGATGACAATTCTGCATTCCTGCGTTTCAGAAATGGAACGAACTAAAACATATCCTCACTAACCACCGTATCCATCTATCAACTAGAGTAAAGTTTCTCACAGCATATGTTCGATCCAGACTGCTGTACAGTGTACAAACATGACAGTTAAATGCACAAAAAACGAGTAAAATCGAAGTAGTATGGCATGGCTTTCTTCGTAAAATGGTGAAAGGTGGCTTCAAATGCAAAAATGCACCTGACAGGAACAACCAAGACGGAAGAGATGTTGAGGGAGAGCTAGACTGGAGATTTTAAAATATCAAATGCTGACCTCCGTGAGAAAACGAAGACCCTTCCAGTTAACCGATTCTGCTGTGAATCTAAGCAACTAAGATACACTGCACACATCTGCCGGATGGGCAACTATTAACTACCGAAACAACTGCTGTTTGACACAACATCTCCTAAGAGGACAAAATTTGAAAGACTACTGGATCTAGATGCGCAACAGATTAGGCGTATGATAATAGACAAGTCAAGCTTTATGCAACTGCTTGGTAGGATTCTCCCTGCCAAGACAGAAGCACCTTAAGGAGGACTTTAACTCCACAAAGGGAAACTGATGATGATGATTAGGGTGGTCCCCCAATTTTTTTTTTTTAGGATTTTGTTACGACCACCTTACCTTTTTTTTACATTGCCTAAAAGAAGTTATTATGCGAAATTTGGTTAAGATTGAACAATGTTTAGAGGTGCCACAAAGCCATTAAAGTTTTCACTCAAGACACAATATAAAATAATGTGGCTTATTAACTGTTTCATATTAATAGAAACAATACAGTAATATAACTTCCTGTGTTCAAAGTAACAATAGCTATTACTTGTCTGTGATTTTCTAAACCCTTCGGTATTATGGTATCTTGTGGAGATAAAAGAACACACTAAGGACTTCCCTAGCAGAAGGAAGCTTTCTCCCAGACAGTTCCTTGGAAGTGGGACCAATTAACCAAACATAATTGTCCTTTCTGGTTTTGTGCTTTGCACCACCGGTACTACTTGTATTACTGTTGCTAGCCATCTGAAAAACATAGAAAGAAAAACATTCACAACTTCATCAGCATATTACGATCAGTGCTCATTGTTTAAGAACCCCTTAGTGCATGAAAGTTAACCTTCTATCAGTCTATAAACTCTTCCTGCCTCTTCTTTTTCATAGAAGTGGCATATTCCCTCTAGAACTGTGAGTTTTTGGGGGTTTGAGATCTTCTCTGCAACAGTCTACACACCAACTAATGTTAATGGCTTAACCCGATTTGTAACCTTGTGTGGCACCTCTAAATATTAACCAATTTTTCTGAAATTTTTCTTGTTGTCTTCTTTTAGCCTATGTAAAAAATGGTAGGGTGGTCGGAATGTTTTGGTAAAAAAAAAATTTCCCATACATTTCGGGACCACCCTAATGATGATACTATACCTCTTACGGTATTTACATGAAAGCTATCTGTCCATTATCCGTAACCACTTATCCTGTGCAGAGTCGCAGGCAAGCTGGAGCCTATCCCAGCTGATTATGGGTGAGAGGTGGGGTACACCCTGGACAAGTCGCCAAATCATCGCAGGGCTGATGCATAGAGACAAACAGTCAATTTAGAACCACCAATTAGCCTAACCTGCATGTCTTTAGGGGGCCTTGGGGGAAACCGGAGCAAACCCACACAGACACAGGAAGAACATGCAAACTTGACACAGAAAGGCCCCTGTCAGCCACAGAGAACACCAACTGCTCTCACAGTTTCAATGAAGTAAAGGATCTGGTAGGTTTGTACCAAAATTAGGTGCTTCACAGTCGCAGTGTGGATCCTGAGATCGGATCAATGTTCTCTGGTTTCCCTCCACCTACAAACATGACTAATTGTAATTAAAATGAATTTAGCTAATTAGAATGACTTGGGCAGCAAAGTGGTGTAGTGGTGAGCACTGTTGCCTCACAGCAAGAAGGTTCTGGGTTCAAGCCCAGTGGCCGACGGGGGCCTTTCTGTGTGGAGTTTGCATGTTCTCCCCGTGTCTGCATGGGTTTCCTCCAGGTGCTCTGGTTTCCTCGACAGTCCAAAGACATGCAGGTTGGTGGCTCTAAATTGGCCGTAGGTGTGAATGGTTGGGTGTCTCTATGCATCAGCCCTGCAATGATTTGGCGACTTGTCCAGGGTGTACCTTGCCTCTCGCCCATAGTTAGCTGGGATAGGCTCCAGCTTGCCCGTGACCCTGCACAGGATAAGCGTTTACAGATAACGGATGGATTAAAATGACTTGCCTCTAGGTGTGTGTGTATGTGTGTTGCCCTCTGATGGAGTGGCATCCCATCCTGTGTGTATTCTCACCTCAGTAGGATCCTGACCTGAGGAAAGCAGTTAGATGAACGAATAAATGTTTAAAGGTCAAAATCAGGCAGAAATCGGAATCCTTATCCACCTCACCTGTGATTAGATACATGAACTCTTTTTTTTCTCAAATAAGTTGAATTAGCTGGAGTCAGATTTATGCTTAAAGCATGATTTAAGCACTTCAGTGAGCCAAGTTAGATGTGAGTTTGATTATACAGACACAACAAAGATACGTAAAACTGATGAATAAGGAAACTTGTTGGAATTTGCATATGCTTTATTGTTTGATCAGATTTGACTGCGACTTTGATGAATAAAGGCAAACGTGACTGGGTGTTAAGTCTTGCATAAATAAATTAGAGTAAACTATTGTGATCTCTGTGATGCACGGATATAAACAATAAAATTTTTTACAAGGTTTTTTTTTCTAAAACTTCCCACGTGCATGGTAAATATTAAAGACTTCCTGTTCATGGAAAATGCTTGCCACACATTTTTTAATGATACAAAAATGCTAATGGGGACATTAATGGTCAATTAACTGTCTGCAACTATTTTTTTTTTTTACTAGTTGTATGATGTCACTTGAATATGTTTACTGTTCCTAATGCGTTTCACCCATTTATTAGCTATATTAGCATGTTGATTCAGTCCCTTTAATGGAACAATGCAGGGACATGGCAGCACTGAGCTACTCACTGGAATGTGATAATCATATCTATTGAAAGTTATGGCAGTGTGGCTGCACTCAAAGCTGACATAAAACTCATACGCATTTGGAATGAGTATAGACATTGATCGTTATCACGTGGTAACAGTTTGCTCATCTAGTTTATTTTTTTTGTTAGCCTGAACTTTGGGTACAAATTAATTTCTATCTCTTAATAGCTCCATATCATAGATAGAATGGTTTACTGTCTCGATGAGTAAAGGAGCAGGCAAGAGAGGGCAGAAAACCCAGACCCATGTGTCCGCACAGAAGTCACATGACTCATCTTTCACTCCTTCGTTTTTAAGCCTGTGGGTTTAGAGTTGCTAGAATTGTTTTAAAGAAGTGTTTTGCTCTCTGGCAAGGCAAAACACTACAAATCTCAAAAAGTACGGTATTTATTCATCGAAGCTGCGTAGAAACGAGTGCAGATTTGAGTGCACAGAATGATGAACAAACGATAACAACTTTGTCTTATTCACAAAGTAGTCTGTGATTTGAGAGCAAATCATAAATCGGCTTCAGCTGCGTGAAACAATGTCCTGCTCAGTAGTCAGGTCCATATGCATGACATGCCCATATTTACCCTCATATCAATTTACAAGAATCACACCGTAATTTATGCTGATTTTGTTATAGTGATTCAAGTAATAGCATATCATTCAGCAGGCTGCATTTCAGAAATCAAAGCTCTAAGAGATGAAGTAAATAGAAAGCGCATAAAAATTCATTTCAGTGAGGCGTTTATGTCCAAGTTTGCTGCAAAATTAAAATGATTTAAAACAATGGAAAGGCTGGTCGAAGAGGTTTGTCTTTTGCAATCCTATAATAGACCATCCTAGAAATATGCTCTTTTTTTTCCCCCGGACTTATTTACAGCTTTATACATAAATATGGTTAAGCAAAATTCCTATCCTTAACTCACAAACTGGTGGAGCTCCAAGATGCTGGACCCAAAAAAAAATCGTATTTTCTGAATAAGGAAGTGCTAAAAGAAATAACAGATGTAACTTGACTAAAATCAGCTCCATGATGCTTCTTGTATGTAAATAGGCCTGTTGCTTATTGAAGGACTAATGAGCTATATCTCTGCCCGGCAATTAACCCGGACAATCTGCATGGCCATGGACCTCCTTTTAATGAGGTTTCCATGTGCATGTTATTAATTTTATACATTATTTTTAAATGTTACTACTCTACTTCCTTGGTGTAATTATGAATTATGTCAATTTTAATTATTTCAATTCAAATTGAAATGCAGTCCACCGAGACATGGGTTTGATCATATAGATATGCTGAACATGAAATCGGTTAAGAGCATGCACTGGTTTTTGACTCACGTTCGATGATTAGGGGCCATTGTGTCCAATCTCTGTTTGGTAGTGAGCAAAGAAAACAGCTTCAAGTGTCTTACAATGTGGTCCAACAAATATTAAAAGATTGAATATTAATCTAGGCTTTGTGGTTCTTTTGAGGTGGTCAGTGCAGGGCAAGATAGCCATTTATTGCCTCTGCTTGGTAACAGACAATGCATTCAGAATATACTCTTCAATACTCCAGAATACTGACATTGCACAGTGTGTGCATAGCTTATTATGGGAAGCCGGTTAAGCATATGTTTTAAGGAAAACGTCAGTAAAATATGAGAGGATGGCAGTATCTTTGCATGTATTGTTAGCATAAAAATACAGATGTTAAAAAAAGCACCTGCTAATGTACCAGCAGCATTTCTGGATATGGACCCCCAACAAAGTCAAAAACAATGCACACATATTTTGGACAAGCCACCTCCAGGACAACTTTCCTCACCCGATTTTCTTGGTGATGTTAGTCCATGGGATCCTGGCACATGGTGCAGTAGGCCATGTCATCACTGTAGGGCTCTACCTGGATGGTGGTGCTGTAGAAGCCAAACTTGGCCTGCAGAAGCTCTGTAGCTTCCTTGAGGACACTCTGAGGATCTGCATTTTCCTCTGATGAAACACAAATTAGGTTTTATTCCAGCAAGCATGCACTTAGGACTTTTCACTTAAATATCATGAACAGTACAAATGAAGTCAAAGGAATGATCAATTCAATTATACAACAAGGAATCAGAAAATGAGATTACATCATTTTAAGTTCTCGTGTAAGTGAAGTACAGGAGTCTTACCAATGGCCACATGGACAGAAACCAAGGTCTGTCCAATAGTTAAAGCCCACAAATGCAGACTGTGCAAGGCCTTGACAGATTTCAGTGATAGCAGCACTTCCTTCACAGAGTTAAATTCAATTCCTCTGGGTGCCCCTGAAAGTAAAACACATGCCATTAGGAACTACAAAATAACATTATCAGCTAAGCAAACCTTTATTCCTGGGAAGTGCACTGGTATATTATTTTCCAAATTATACTGCTGTTCCTACTGCAAAAAAAAAATGACACCATTTGGGGATATTCAGCCTCTCTGTAACACCCTTTCTAACTGAGCTTACTAACATTTTAAAATTTTTGCTAACGCTATTACGGCCCTGGGGTGGCACAGTGGTGTAGTGGTTAGCACTGTTGCCTCACAGCAAGAAGGTCCTGGGTTCAAGCCCAGCAGCTGGCAAGGGCCTTTCTGTGTGGAGTTTCCATGTTCTCCCCATGTCTGCCTGGGTTTCCTCTGGGTGCTCTGGTTTCCCCCACAGTCCAAAGACATGCAGGTTAGGTTAATTGGTGGCTCTAAATTGACTGTAGGTGTGAATGGTTGTTTGTCTCTGTGTCAGCCCTGCGATAACCTGGTGGCTTGTCCAGGGTGTACCCTGCCTCTTGCCCATAGTCAGCTGGGATAGGTTCCAGCTTGCCTGTGACCCTGTAGAACAGGATAAGTGGCTATTATGGCCCTTTTCCACTCCATGGTACCAGCTCAACTCTATTCACCATTTTTTGGTTTTCCATTGGGCCAAAGTTGTGGATAGTACCTGGTAACTGGTACTTTTTTTTTTGGCTTGGTTTTACCTCCATCAAAGTTCCAAGCAAGCAAAGGTGATACCAAAAGGTGACGTGAAAACACTGTGGACTGCTAGTTGATCAAGAGAGAATCGTATCACTGTGTCACGATTGTGCAAGATGGGACGTCCTCAACAAACCCTTCATTTTAAAATTTAAAGTGTTATATTTATTATTCTTCACTGATGTGTGTTTTCACAGCTCATGTGCATGTCTGTGTGCGTGCACGTGAAATGGTGTTATGTCAAGCTGAAGTTGCCACAATTCGTCACGTTTCTAAGATGTTTTGTTAAACGTTACAGGCATTTAGCAGACACTCTTATCCAGAGCAAGGTACAACATACCCAGAGCAGCCTGGGGTTACGTGCCTTGCTCAAGGGCACTTCAGCCATTCCTGCTGGTCCAGGGACTCAAACCAGCAACCTTTTGGTCCCAAAATAAACAAACAAACCCCTGGCATAAAAAGCTGTGTCCAAACTGTCAGAATATAATGGTTGGGTCTCGAATGGTTTCTTATGAAGGCAGGAGCTTTTGGTCTGTGACTTGCTTTAAAGGGCTGATGACACGAACATGACTCTATGCAATTTCTTAAATAAACTATACAACATGGCAAACATGTTAGATTTCTGTTATAATTACGTGAAAAGAAGCTGTTGTTACGCGAATATCCAACTTTTAATTGCACAGCGCAAGAAAACTGGGTCCGTGGCTCGCGGCCATGCTGTGACGTCAGCGGAAGAACACGCTGCGGTTCACTGGCTGTTCTACTCTGGTTCTACTCAATGGAAATGGCGCATGAAAACGCCGGTGAACTCTCTAGTGCTAGCTCTTCCTCTTCTGGGAGTCTAGAATTGTGTTGATCTCTTCCGAATAGAATCTATGATAGCCTACCCTCTTTACCCTTTGCCTCTCGTTGCTAGGCGGCAGTTACATGAAAGCCGCAAGCTTTCACAAGCAAATACATGACTGATATCACGCTGACTTTATGATTACATTTATGATTATCATGTAGAATCTATAGCTCTACGTACCTTTATCTTATGTCGCTTCACAACACGTTCTGACAGGAGGACTGTCTTTGGAGGAGTCGCCTTGTCCCAGGCAACTGCTGGATCCGGCATAGCTACTAGTAGACCCCCCCGGAATACTGGCAGTGTTGCCAGATTGGGCGGTTTCCTGCCCAGTTGGGCGGTTTCAAGTGCATTTTGGTGGGTTTTGAACATATTTTGGGCTGGAAAACGTCAGCAGTATCTGGCAACAGATCTGGCAACAGATATTGCTGACATTTTCCAGCCCAAAATATGTTCAAAACCCACCAAAATGCACTTGAAACCGCCCAACTGGGCAGGAAACCGCCCAATCTGGTAACACTGTGTAGGCACTGCTGATGGTAGTAACACACGTTTGTGCTGAACTGCACACCCAAGAGATTCTTTTAAGCTGGGAAGGGTGTCAAAACAATCCAAATCAAAGTGTTCAGAGCACAGGATGGATGTTGGTGAAGGCTCCCACTTGTCACGAGTGCGCCTGACTTGCTTCACCCACTTTGCATGCAGCTCGGGATCTCTGGGAAACTTGAATAAACTTACCCCATCCTTGTGGGTTTTGGAGCAAAAGCCGGCAACACAACGCGAAGGCATAATAACTATATATATATATATATATATATATATATAATGTATAATAATAATACTAACTAATAATATAAACTGAACACCTGTCGCATCAACAACAAACTGGTAAGTTAGGAGGAAGATTCTTTTGCTGACGTCATATAGCCCCTCCTCCTCATTCGTCTCCTGGGTGCTGCAGCCCCGTCAAATTTGCCCAAATAGCCGCGTTTTTTTATCATAACTTGTAAAATAGGCGCCTTCGTGAATTAATATATGGATCATCAGGAATTACTTTTTATGTTATAAAACATCGCCAAAGATGTCAAAAATGTGTCATCAGCCCTTTAATATGCTTACTAACTACAGAGATCAAAAGCAGAGTGTATGTGCACTCATTGGTTTACCAACAGAGGGTTAGGTAAAATATCAAATAATAATGAGTTACCTTCAGCAAAACTTTTCCCAAATAAAATCCACCAAGCACAGATGTGAACCCAAGCTCTCTGGATGAAAGCCCTATGCTTTAAGCATTACACCACTTTAATTTATACAACATGCACCTCGTATATAATGTAGATTCTGAGTAGCATCAGGCAACGTGCAGGTCTTCACTTTAAACTAAATTAGCCACTAATACTACAATAAGCAGTATTTTAGTTAAAACTAATTACAAGTTACCAAATGAAGAGGGTCAAAGCCAACACATTTCCTCTAAGACATACGAAGCCAGCTAACTGCTGCTCATGCTGAGTCACAGGGTAGCTTAACACACTTGGAGGAAAGTGCGATCTGCCCTCTTCCGCATACATGAGCTGACAGACATCCATGACTGGTAAGCATCACTGTGATTGACAGGGGGAAGAGAGAGAGAGAGACAGAAAGTATGCCCTTCCCTCCTAGACACCATGGACAATTTACTCTTTTGGTTTCTGGCCACAGATGGGTGTGGCATTGCTGGGATTTGAACTCACAATTTCCCAATGATCAGTGGTTCAGTTGAAGTGAAAGGTCTTCAAGATTATACCGTAAATCATCTGACTAACTACATAAGAACCCCTTTATTAGAACACTATTGTGAGGACATAGCCTACTGTATCCTGTGTCAGGATCACATGCACATGCAACATGTCCTGAAAGCATTTCATCCAAAATGTATATGTTTATTTAGAATCCATATCTGGAAACATTGCAAATTCATTAATGGTGCATTTGCATTCATTAATGGTGCAATGGTGGGCAGCACAGTGGTGTAGTGGTTAGCCCTGTGGCCCTACAGCAAGAAGGTTCTGGGTTCAAGCCCAGCAGCTGATGGGGTCTTTCTGTGTGGAGTTTGCATGTTCTCCCACTGTCTGTGTGGATTTCCTCTGGGTACTCTGGTTTCTCCCACAGTTCAAAGATGTGTGGTGAGGTTAACATGGGGCAGCTATGGCCTGAAGTTGGGCTGAAATGCCCCTGAGCAAGGGGATCTGCTCCCCACGTGCTGTAGCATAGCTGCCCACTGCTCTGGATATGTGTGTGTTCACTGCTTCAGATGGGTTAAATTTCACTGTATGCTTGAGTGTGCATGTGACAAATAAGGGAGGCATGGTGGTGTAGTGGTTAGCACTGTTGCCTCACAGCAAGAAGGTTCTGGATTTGAGCCCAGTGGCTGACGGGGGCCTTTCTGTGTGGAGTTTGCATGTTCTTCCTGTGTCTGTGTGGGTTTCCTCCGGGTGCTCCGGTTTCCCTCACAGTTCAAAGACATGGGGTGGCCTTGGGCTGAGGTGCCCTTGAGCAAGGTACCTAACCCCTGACTGCTCCCTGGGTGCTGTAGTATGACTGCCCACTGCTCTGGGTGTGTGTTCACTGCTTCAGATGGGTTAAATGCAGAGGATGAATCTCACTGTGCTTGAAGTGTGCATGTGACAAATAAAGGTTTCTTCTTTACTATGAGTTTACAGGAGTCATCCAGGTCACTTGTACCATGCCGAAATCAGTGACAAGTTTTACTGAACTGTGAGATCTGATTAACATAAATTAAGCACTGAAACAAACCTACCTTCCATAAGGATGCGGAACACATCCCGGAGAATGGTGACTGTCGTCCCCAGGACAAACAGAGAGAAGAGGAAGGTACAAATGGGATCAGCTATTTTGTATTCAGGCTGCAACAGAGACCGCATTCATTTAGTGTTCTTTAAAATATATTGAATCATATTGTTTTGAATGTTCATTTGCATATAAAACCCTTACATTTGAAGAAACAGGCCACTTTGTGGTAACTATATGTCCTGATTTGAGGTATTTACCCGTAAGTAGATAATGATGGCTGCAATCATCACCCCAAAGCTCTGTAAAAGATCACCCAAAACATGGATGAATGCCGCCCTGACACTGGTGTTTCCATGGCTACCCAAGAGGCTGTGGGAGTGACCATGGCCTCCAGGACTCATCCCATTTTCAGTGATCTTGTGATAGCCAGAGTCAATTCCATGAAAAGTGGTGGAATGATGGAGGATGTACGCCATTCTATAAAACAACACTGTAATCAAAACCACTATTCTCCTCTAAATCAACTTTAGAGCTCTTGAGTATGGAGGTATTCCATGAAGCACACTAACTCAAAAAGCCAGGTTAGACTGGTTCGTTTTTGTCAAGTTTGGATAATCTTAAGTCTTAAGCCAGTTTCAAATAAGCCTGGATTGTATTAGTTTTCCTTCCTGGAGTAATAATATTACAGGGTTTTTTTGTTGTTGTTTTGTTTTGTTTCTACTCACATGATGTTGACCACAACAGCACATCCTGAAGTAAGCAGCATCACTCTGCCATCAATTTCATAATCATTTTTTACAATTCTCTCAACAGCAAGGTACACCAACACCCCAGTAACTATCCAGATGGACATTATGGATATCAGTGCTCCCAAAATCTCTGTAAACACAAACAAAAACACCGCTAAACCAGTGCTAAATTTAAAAAAAAAGTATCCACAACACCGTGATTGTGATTTTCAACAACTGAATGACATTGTAGGCATGGACACCAACAACACCATTGATATGCTCAGTGAGTGATCTCGCCTGCACATGTTGGACTAGCTAGATTTGCATTAATAGTAGTTACCTGATCTGTGCCAGCCAAAGTTCATAGTCTTGGTGGGAGGTCTAGAGGAAATCCACAGGGAGAAAAGACTAACCATCATGCTGCCAAAGTCTGTGAGGAGATGAGCAGCATCTGTCATGATGGCCAGGCTGTGGGCGAGATAGCCTCCTGCAGAAATGGAGATACACAGACACTTAAGCATTCAGTATGTTTGTTGAAGTTACTTGTAGTAACTTGTGGGTAGCACGGTGGTGTAGTGGTTAGCACTGCTGCCTCATAGCAAGAAGATTCTGGGTTTGCGGCCGGCGGGGGGCTTTCTGTGTGGAGTTTGCATGTTCTTCCTGTGTCTGTGTGAGTTTCCTCCGGGTGCTCTGGTTTCCCCCACAGTTCAAAGACATGCAGTTTAGATTAACATGGAGCAGCCTTGGGTTGAAGTGCCCTCCAGCAAGGTACTTAACCCCTAACTGCTCCCCAGGCGCTGTAGTATGGCTGCCTACTTCCCTGGATGTGTGTTCATTGCTTCAGATGGGTTAAATGAAGAGGATGAACCTCACTGTGCTTGAGTGTGCATGTGACAAATAAAAGGTTTCTTCTTCAGTATGTGTTTTCCAAACAGAACAGTTTCACATTTTACATTTCATCGTTAGAGTTATTCTTTACCATTTTCTGCACGGTCAGTCATCGATATTCATAATAAAAGATTCAACAACCCAGCTACTGACATAACATTACTTAAATACTTACAGTGGTGCTTGAAAGTTTGTGAACCCTTTAGAATTTTCTATATTTCTGCACAAATATGACCTAAAACATAATCAGATTTTCACGCAAGTCCTAAAAGTAGATAAAGAGAACCCAGTTAAACAAACAAGACAAAAATATTATACTTGGTTATTTATTTATTGAGGAAAATGATCCAATATTACATATCTGTGAGTGGCAAAAGTATGTGAACCTCTAGGATTAGCAGTTAATTTGAAGGAGAAATTAGAGTCAGGTGTTTTCAATCAATGGGATGACAATCAGGTGTGAGTAGGCACCCTGTTTTACTTAAAGAACAGGGATCTATCAAAGTCTGATCTTCACAACACATGTTTGTGGAAGTGTATCATGGCACGAACAAAGGAGATTTCTGAGGACCTCAGAAAAAGCATTGTTGATGCTCATCAGGCTGGAAAAGGTTACAAAACCATCTCTAAAGAGTTTGGACTCCACCAATCCACAGTCAGACAGATTGTGTACAAATGGAGGAAATTCAAAACCATTGTTACCCTCCCCAGAAGTGATCAACCAACAAAGATCATTCCAAGAGCAAGGCGTGTAATAGGCAGCGAGGTCACAAAGGACCCCAGGGTAACTTCTAAGCAACTGAAGGCCTCTCTCACATTGGCTAATGTTAATGTTCATGAGTCCACCATCAGGAGAACACTGAACAACAATGGTGTGCATGGCAGGGTTGCAAGGAGAAAGCCACTGCCATCCAAAAAGAAAATTGCTGCTCGTCTGCAGTTTGCTAAAGATCACGTAGACAAGCCAGAAGGCTATTGGAAAAATGTTTTGTGGACGGATGAGATCAAAATAGAACTTTTTGGTTTAAATGAGAAGCATTATATCTGGAGAAAGGAAAACACTGCATTCCAGCATAAGAATCTTATCCCAACTGTGAAACATGGTGGTGGTAGTATCATGGTTTGGGCCTGTTTTGCTGCATCTGGGCCAGGACGGCTTGCCATCATTGATGGAACAATGAATTCTGAATTATACCAGCGAATTCTAAAGGAAAATGTCAGGACATCTGTCCATGAACTGAATCTCAAGAGAAGGTGGGTCATGCAGCAAGACAGCGACCCTAAGCACACAAGTCGTTCTACCAAAGAATGGTTAAAGAAGAATAAAGTTAATGTTTTGGAATTGCCAAGTCAAAGTCCTGACCTTAATCCAATGGACATGTTGTGGAAGGACCTGAAGTTAGCAGTTCATGTGAGGAAACCCACCAACATCCCAGAGTTGAAGCTGTTCTGTATGGAGAAATGGGCTAAAATTCCTCCAAGCCGATGTGCAGGACTGATCAACAGTTACCAGAAACATTTAGTTGCAGTTATTGCTGCACAAGGGGGTCACACCAGATACTGAAAGCAAATGTTCACATACTTTTGCCACTTACAGATATGTAATATTGGATCATTTTCCTCAATAAATAAATGACCAAGTATTATATTTTTGTCTCATTTGTTTAACTGGGTTCTCTTTATCTACTTTTAGGACTTGTGTGAAAATCTGATGAAGTTTTATGTCATATTTATGAAGAAATATAGAAAATGCAAAAGGGTTCACAAACTTTCAAGCACCACTGTATGTCTTAAATGATTCTCTCTTGCTATTATTATGGCAAGATTGTAGTTGTCAGGGAAATGGTTTATTCTTTCAATTTAATGCAGGACTCTGGAGCTGGCAATGGGTGCAGAGCCAATACCGCAATGTAAAGATGAACAAGAAACCAGAATTTCTAAATGGTTCGTTTCTTTTGTGTCCCACAGAGAGAATATTTATCTCCTCCAAAGCTGAAAATGTTCCATTCAAGAAGAAATCACATCCAATTGTATAAGTCAGTGAAAAAGAATGGGTTGTCATGACATATGAAGATTGATTTAAAGTAACTGAAATTCTGGTTGAACATCAGAAAAAAATGTCAGTTCAACTTTGTGAAGCAGAAAATTATAAAACTTTTTGCATTATGAAGTATAGATGTGTAATGTAACAAAATGAGGGTGAAAAGACTTTGGATACTTTCTGAATACAGTGACATGTTACACATGTCAATCCAGAGATACCAGTGATGCTGGCCTCTCCTACTCTTCGGACCTGGCTGATACATCTTGATGCGCTACTTCTGGCTGGAGTTCTGATCACTTCACTCCTGTGAAGGATGGCCCCATATGGACAGTCTAAAGATACCCTTAGAAGATGGCTCTGGACACTTAGCCCATGTTTACATTAGACCGTATCAGCGGATCATCAGATTAACGTTTTTAAAACGATTAGTGTGCACACAGCAACGCCAATACACGATTTGCGTGCACACAGCAACACCAATACACGGATACGCTTGGCTCCGCAGGCATCCTGCGCTCCAAATCACTCCGCCCTGAACAGCGAGTGCCCTCTGGAGGGTGCGCACTCCGGCCTTGCGCAGCTCACAGAGCACGCGAGTGAAGTGAACAAGCTGTGATTCGGGACTGAGCCGCTGTGTGTGTGATCCCAGCGCACATCACTTACCACTTGCAAGTGGAAGGATGGCAAGCCTAAAGACAATCATAACTACACAATGGGCAGTATTTGCATCAGTATTTGCAGTATTTTCATACTTTTATACTCTTTAATGAAAGGTGATACAAGGCGGAAGTCCGCGCCGTTTTTCAGCAGTCGCGTCACATGACCAACGCCAGCGAATCAGGAAGGTGGATGTCACAGTGACGTTGTCCAATGAGACGCCAGCTAGAGCTCAGCACAGCGTGTCCGCGTATTCTGAATGTTTACACAGCACCGGAGCTGACACGATCTGGATTGAATACGTGGACGCTGGCAGATTCCCGTTTCCCGGCGTTTCCAGGCGGTTTAATGTAAACGGACAGTGCATCCGCGAAGAAAACGAGACAGATACGGTCTAATGTAAACGTAGCCTTACAGTTTTGTTACGATGGCTTAGGACTACAGTTGCCATGAACAGTTTAGCACTCAAGTCACCATCAGTGAACAGTTGATAACATCAACAAAGTAGATGTCATGTTAAAACTACAATGAATTCCCTGACGACCATGTACCACTTCGTACAAAAAGCCAGATACTTCTTCAGCCTTACCCCTTCCACTGAAGCACATGTCCACACAACATTTAACTGACTAGAAAACTTGTATGGCCTGGCTCCATTGCCTCCCATTCTATAGAAACGAAGCCAAAATACCTCTGCCATGTTGTCAAATTTGAAGCATGAGTTGGTGCAGTAGAGACCAGTCAAAGTCAGGTACAACCACTCATTTTGTAAGCCTGCCCCCTTCTCCTCAATCTGTTGCGCCACAGAGCGTCTTCATTGTGGAAATCAATCGTATGTCTATCTAGAGACCTTATTACTGTCTGCTGAAGATATTTCATTAATATGGATGCATCTAGGAAGAACTTTTATCACATGAACTGGAAATTTGTTCACACCAGTGCAAAATGCTCTGGCAGTGCAGTGTGAGTAACTCATTATTTGGGACACATGGCTATTCTAAGCACACTGTAAACTAATTTGCCTACTTATAAAAACTACCCTAAAAGTTATTGGTAGTGTATGTGTTTGGTGATGAACAAATGATTTTGGGCTAATTTTGATGGGTGGCTGGATGTCATAAATACTGAAATATTTGGGACACATATAGCTATTAAGGTTGCTATATGGCTAGGTAGCTAGCATGAATAAACTAGCTTTTTCTGAATAAACTAACTAAATTTTGTCATTGAAATACATGGGGATGGGCAGGGCTAAAAATTGTACTGCAGCCAGCCAGCAGGGGCACTAGACTTGTGGAGGCTTCACTTTTTAGAGATGATATGCTGTCCATGTTTTCGACAGCCATTGCAACACTCCAATGGATTTGATCAAACATGGATCATTAGGATCAAGATCTACACAAACTTGTGGAGTCCATACCAGTTGTCATTAAAGCAAAAGAGGGATTCTCAAGAGATAGATGGAACTTTTTGTATTAATTTAAAAAAGAATGCAAAATAGAAGTATACCTTTGGATCCCAATATAGGTGTATATATTCCTATATACCATTCTGTGAGCAGTTCCTCCCAACTTCCTACATTTAATAATACACATAAACACACCATGTGCTTTATTGTAAATCACCCCTCATCTTCCCTCTTAATTATTTCTTGAAGAAGTTCTATAATTAAACACAGATAACATACCTAAACACACAAATGTGCCCTATGATTAGAAGCTTTGGTTACTGTTCTTTTTGATAGCAGCCTGACTCTTACCAATCACTTCTCCAATCATGAAGATCAGGCAGACTATAGCGGCAATGTACAGCTTCTTTTTAGCCACCAGATTATCGCGGTTCTCCTCCCATTGAGCTTTGCTTCCATGGCAGTGAGCTCCGACAGGCCTCTTCAACTCAATGGCCCCAGTAGCATCTCCATTCTCATACACCTGATCAGGAAATTCACTGCAAAAATGAGACATGATTTATTTCTACTATACAGCTTATATATTCAATATATTATATACAATATAGATCATAAAAATGAGTCGAATCCCCTCCTATATACACACAAGTTATTTTATTACTGACCATGATCATAAAACTAGTAGAACTCAATGCCAGTGATAGGGAGGTCTCCACCAAGTCTAGCCATTCTTGTTACTAATTTGTACTAATCACCATTAAAAGTGGCCTCTTAATTTTATTCAAGTGGTCTCCTCCCAGTTGGGCATGCCTGAAATACCTCCCCTGGGAGGTGTCCAGGAAGCATACTAGACAGATGCCTGAACCACCTCAACTGGCTCCTTTTGATATGAAGGAGCAGCAGCTGTATATAGAGCCCCTCCCAAATGTCTGAGCTCCTCACCCTATCTCTAAGGCTGAGCCTAGACATCCTGTGGAATGAGCTTATTTCTGCCACTTGTATCCCCAGTCCAGTGGTGGCTGGTAGTCTTTCAAACAGGGGAGGCTGGTCGGTTACGATATTTCCAGATTTTAAAAGAAAAAACACATCAATTTTGCCCATACTCTTGCCTCTGATCTGGCTGATTGTTGGCAGGGTCACAAACTGTGAAATAACAGGTTCTTTTGGCCCATTAGCCTACTGTCCAATATACATGATGGTGGTGTTTGGGGGGGGGTATATTTTAACATTTAATATTTTAAAATTGTGGCATGTTGTTTAAAAATTGACCTCGGCTGTGTTTTTGTTTAAAAATGTTTTCCAAATTGTAGCAGTGTTTAATTCATATCCAGAAAAACATATATTCCAATATAATATACTCAGCATAAACATTTTAAATAGATTCTATATTTTTGGTCCATCCATGACATATTACTAAAGTAGCCTATTTACTGTTGTTGATGTGGGTCACTTGCTGTTAGCCAATTCACTTTCTCGTACCAGGAGAGCTGAAAGGAACGAGTATTATTCCCTACCTTTTTCACCAAGTCAATTTGAGGCGTTGGTCTACCCTGCTCTTTAATTTTATTTTTTTCCTCGAAAGGAAGACTGGCAAATGGCTTCGCCAAAATTAAATCAGCAATGCTCGGAATCCGTGCACAGCTTTCTTGCTAGCTGACTAGCCCCCTCAAGTTCAAGTTCAGTCACTCAAATAAACGAAATTTCTGGAACTAAGATAGCAAACTTGACAACACTATAGTTACACTTTATTTACAATGAAAATATATACAAACTAAAAAAGCTGGTAGAAACCGTATGTAATGAATGAAATCGAAATGTAAGCCGATCTCTTACAATACACCACAGCACTTGCGAATCCGCATGGGACTGAACTGATGTTGCCAGATACGGCTGACGTTATCCAGCCCAAAATATGTTCAAAACCCGCCAAAATGCACTTAAAACCGCCCAATTGGGCGGGAAACCGCCCAATCTGGCAACACTGTCCGCTGCCTGTCTATAGTTGAAACGAGCTGTCAATCAAAGAAAATATCCGGCCGCTTTCACCAATCACCAGTCTCCTCGCGGAAACTGCCATGTCCCTCCCATGTGAGGCTGGGAGTCCGTGGGTGGGCATTTTCACAGTATTTGTCCAATAACCATCTTGCATTTTGAGATTGAAAAGCGCATCGCTCCCAAATGCCATTGACGTCCATTGAGGCTGGGAGTCCGTGAGACTCCGTGGGCGGGCATTTTCGCAGTATGTGTCCAATAATCGTCTTGCATTTTGAGATTGACAAGCACATAGCTCTCAATCCACTGAGGCTGGGCTGCATCGCGCTGTCATGAGGGGGAAAAACTCACGCACACGTTAGGCGAACTGGGGAAAGTTATAACGGAATGATTTTGCACTGTAGTGGGTTGAGCACATATATTTCTATGATTCTGGATCTGAAATAGCAATGTTATAAGGTCGGCTATAACATAAGCCTAGCACAATTCATCCTACACGATGTTCATCATTTTTAGAGGAGGCTGAGCCTCCCTCGTTGTCTTAGAGCAATCGCCCGTGCCCCAGTCTTATTCTTTTGATCATTACCTAGAGCTCATGACCATAGATGAGGATAGGAACATAGATTGATGGGTAAATCAATAGCTTTGTCTTTTGGCTCAGCCCTTGCTTCACCATGACAGATCAGTAGAGCATGTGCATGTCTGCTGACACTGTACCAAACTGCCTGTCAATCTCCAGTTACTTTTTCCCCCTTGCTTGTGAACAAGACCCCAAGACACTTAAACTCCTCCACTTAAGGTAGTGACCTACCCCCAACCTGGAGAGGGCATTCCACCTTTTTCTGGCTGAGGACCATGGCCTATGATTTGGAGATGCTGATTCTCATCCCAGCTGCTTCACACTTGGCTCCAACCAGTCCCAGGGCACACTAGAGATCACAGTTTGATCAAGCCAAAAGGACAAAATCATGTGTAAAAAGCATGTGCAAATCCATCCATCATCTGTAGCAGCTTATCCTGTGCAGGGTCGCATACAAGCTGGAGCCTATCCCAGCTGACTATGGGCGAGAGGCGGGGTACACCCTGGACAAGTTGCCAGGTCATCACAGGGCTAACACATAGAGACAAACAACCATTCACACTCACATTCACACCTATAGTCAATTTAGAGCCACCAATTAGCCTAACCTGCATGTCTTTGGACTCTGGGGGAAACTGGAGCACCCAGAGGAAACCCACACAGACATGGGGAGAACATGCAAACTCCACACAAAAAGGCCCTTGTCAGCCACTGGGCTCAAACCCAGGACCTTCTTGCTGTGAGGTGACAGTGCTAACCACTACACCACCATGCCACCCCATATGCAAAGAGTAATGACGCAATCCTGATATCACCAAACCAGACCAATTCTACCTCCTGACTGTGCCTGGAAATCCTGTCCACAAAAATTATGAACAGAATTGGCCCAGGCAGATTCCAGTGCCCACCAAGTACAAGTCTGACTTACTACCAGCAATGCCAACCAAGCTCTCGCTCCATTCATACAGGGACCTAATGGCCCATATCAATAGACCTGGTACCCCATACTCCCAGATCACCTCCCACAAGACTCCCTGAGGGACATGGTTGTATGCCTTTTCCAAGTCCACAAAGCACATGTGGACTGGTTGGAAAAGCTCCCATGAACCCTCCAGTATCCTTGAGAGGGTAAAGAACTGGTCCAGTGTTCCACAGCCAGGACAAAAACTGCATTGTCCCTCCTGAATCTGAGGTTTGACTAATGGACAAATTCTCCTTTCCAGTACCCTGGCATATATTTTCCCAGGGAAACTGAGGAGTGCGATCCCCTGAAAGTTGGAGCACACCCTCTGGTCTCCCTTTTTACAGATGGGAACCACCACCCCAGTCTGCCAGTCCAGAGGCAATGTCCCTAACCTCCACGCAATGTTGAAGACCTGTGCCAACTAAGACAGCCCAACAACATCCAGAGACTTCAGGAACTCAGGACAAAACTCATCCACTCTTGGAGCCCTGCTGCTGAGGAGTTTTTCAACTACCTCAATGACCTCAGCTTTAGTTATGGGTGAGTCCTCCCTGAGTCCTCCAACCTGCCTCCTCTATGGAAGGTGTGTCAGACAGGTTCAGGAGATACTCAAAGTATTCCTTCCACTGCCTGACTATATCCCCAGTTGAGGTCAACAGCACTCTGTTGTAAACAGCATGGGCAAAGCACTTCTTTCCCCTCCTGCGTCGCTTGATGGTTTGGCAGAATCTGATTCAAGGCTGACTAAAAGTCTTTTTCTATGGTCTTACCAAACTTCTCCCACAACTGAGTTTTTGCTTCCACAATTGCTGCAGCTATGCTCCACTTGGCCCATTGGTACCCGTCAGCTTCTTCAGGAGTTCCACAAGCCAATCAGGCTTGGAAGGCCTCCTTCTCCAGCTTGATGACTCCCTTAACTGCTGGTGCCCACCACCGGATTCAGGGGTTGCTGCCACGACTGGCACCAACAACTTTGCGACCACAGCTCCATACAGCTGTTCCAGCAATAGAGGCACTGAACATGGTCCATTCAGACTCAATGTCCCCAGCCTCTCTAGGAATGCAGGAGAAGCTCTGCTGGAGGTGTGAGTTGAAGATCTCTCTGACAAGAGGGCTCTGAGAAACATTCCCAGCACACCTGCAGTATATGTTTGGGTGTGCCAGGTCTGTCTGATGTCTTCCCCTGCCATCTGATCCAACTCACTACCAGGTGGTGATCAGTTGACAGCTCAGCTCCTCTCTTCACCCGAGTGTCCAAGACATACGACTGAAGGTCTGATGATATGACTACAAAATTGATCATCAACCTATGATCTAGAGTGCTCTGGTACCAAGTGTACTTATAAACACCCTTGTGCTTGAACATGGTGTTCGTTATGGACTATGCCTAGCACAGAAGTCCAATAATAGAGCACCACTCTGGTTTAGATCAGGTGGGCCATTCTTCCCAATCACACCCTTTCAGGTTTTACTGTCACTGACAATGTGAGCATTAAAGTCTCCTAGCAGAATGATAGAGTCACCCAAATGGGTGCCTTCCAGCACCCCACCCAAAGCCTCCAAGAAGGCTGAATACTTCAAATTGGTGTTCGGTGCATGAGCACAGACAACAGTCAGCACATGTACCCCAACTTGAAGCCTCACAGAGGCAACTCTCTCATCCACCAGAGTAAACGCCAATGCACTGACACCAAATCGGGGAGCTATGAGAAAACCCACACCTGCTCGCCACCTTTCACTGATGGCAACTCCAGAATAGAATCCAGCCTCTCTCCAGGAGTTTGGTCTTGGGCCCATACCGTGTGTTGAGGTGAGCCTGACTATGTCTAGCCAGTACCTCTCTACCTCCTGCACCAGCTCAGGCTCCTTTCCTGCCATAGAGGTTACAGTCCATGTTCCAAGAGCCAGTTTTGTCAGCCGGGGATCAGACTGCCATGGCACCCACCTCATACTGCTGACCAATCCAAATCACACTGGACCCTTATGGTTCCCCCTGCCAAAAGTGAGCCTACAGAAGGGCGGACTCATAACGCTCTTTTGGGCTGTGCCCAGTCAGGCCCCATGGGTAAAGGCCTGGCCACTAGGTGCTCGCTGACAAGCCCCTCCCCCAGGCCTGGCTCCAGAGTCGGGTCCTGGTATCCCTATTCTGGGTGAGGTATCAGTGTCCTTGTTTTTATTGTTCCTTATGAGAGTCTTCTGAATCGCTCTTTGTCTGGTCCCTCACCTAGAACTAGTTTGCCTTGGGAGACCCTACCAGGGGTGATTGCCCCCAACAGCTTAACTTCTAGGATCACTGGAACACATAAACCCCTTCATCACTATAAGGTGGTAATTCAGGGAAGTTGTTACAATTATAATTCTATATAAATCCAACAAACATTCAACCACTTGTTCTTGAGATATCATGCAAATGAGAATCTCAGCCAGACACACAGATAAGCCAAAAATAAAATTGTTCCAACGCATAGTGACAGCATGGGCAGGGCCAACAGGACCTGTGCCATGTTATTATAGGAGTAAATATCAAGCACACCAAAAGTTAGCAAGATGGTGGGAGATGCTGTTATTTAGATTATCTTACTGGTGCATGAAAGGAGAACAAAAGTATAGGTAGTGATCTGAAGTTTTGTATGTGTAGTGATTATTGTGGAAAGTCATGGGACACCAAGTTAAGACAAAGAGAAAGGTAGCCCTACTGTAACTGTCACTAACAGTCTGTCAGTAGACAGTCCTGGGGCAGATAACGCTAACAGTTAAAGGAGATATGTAGAACCATGGCCTCACTTTTTGTTTATACATGTAAATGCCTTGAGACCTCAAGAATGGCACAGTAATAGTTTTAAGTGTTAACAATAAATCTAATATAGCAGTTTTTACAATTAAAATGATTCATATAGGTAGCGGTCTGAGTGAATGACCTTGACATCTGTGACGTCACCGCAGGAAGGCTATCGGTCTCATTGCCATTTCCACTATACTAAAACACAGAGCTGACTGCAAGTTCAAGCTTCCATTTTGAGCTAATTTATTGCCATGCCACGTAGATGTGTTGCTGGCAGGTGCAGCAACATGACAGAAGGTGGATTTACGTTGCATTCATGGCCCAAGAATGTTCAAACTGCAAAGATTTGGATGCATTTTGCAAGAAATTCATGGGCACATTGGGCGCCTACGAAGTGGTCTCTCCTCTGCTCTGCACATTTTACTGAAGACTCGTATGAGACCTCTGACATGTTGAGGAGCGTTGGCTATAAGCCCATATTGAAAGAGGGTGTAGTACCAACAATTAAAGGAAAATAAAACTACAAGAAAAGGAAAGTAAGTTCAGTTGCACCAGTTCTCCTGGAGTGTGAGCCGAGGGTTGTTGCTAAAACCCGGGACAGAATGGGATGGGACGAGACGGGACATATTGCTCGGGCAGTGACCTCCCCGTGGTTGTTGCTAAAACCGGTGACGTCCCGTCCCATCCCAAGTTTTAGTAATTGCCTGAGCTGAGCAGTAATGGTGGAGTACTCAGTATGGAGAAAATGGAGAATGAGTGGACCAGCCATCTGATTTCTCTGCTGGATATGCTTGCCTCAGCAGCAATATCTTGCTCTTACGTGGAAGAAGCGAATGAACAGAAAACTGAATGAAGAACTGAAAGTCAAATTGTTTCAAAACAATCAGCCACAAGATCAGCCTTCAAAAAGCAAGAACACAGATGGGTAAGATCTCATTTGGATACAAGACAACAAAAACAACAACAGTTGTTGTTTACCTGCATTTAGATTAATACATGTAACTTGTATTGTGTATTTAAGTTACCGGTATAAGATTATTTAATTTGCTTCAGAATGTGATTGTCTCAGTTCATTTGATTATTTAATTAGCCTTTTACATTTTATCAGTGAAAATGCATGCATGTACATGTATGTTGCATAAGTTATAATGCCTATCCTGTTTTAATGAAGGTCAACCCACAATCAATGAAGTCAAATCAGTCTTATTGAGCAAGTCAGTAATGGTATTTCTTACTTTCACCATAAATTTTTATTGATATGACTTTGGCCGATAGCTGTCAAAGGCCTCGACATTAAAACCGGTTACCGCTGTGACGTCACGCACTCAGGGCTGGCTGGTTCAGTGGGGCAGCTCGAATGCCAACTTTGCAGTCGATTTTAACTCTCAAAATATATATTTTTTTATTCCCATTTATGCAGCAAACAAGAGACAAGGATGGAGATTGTCATGGTCCTACCTGTGGTTTTCCTCTCTTCAGGTAACATTTCCACTCCTCTCCACTCAGTATTACCTGCCACGCCTGCATACTCCTCCTCTTATTAACTTTCAGTAGCTGTCATTGGCTGTTGCCTATCACCTGCTCCTCCTCTGTGGGTATTTAAACTGCAGTCCTCCCAAGCTTCAGTGTCAGATCGTCTTCAAGGCATCGACTCCGTCAACTCTTCAGTCCTGGTAACCTGACCCTGCATTTCTGTCCCTAATCTTGCTACCTGATCTGTGACTCTGTGTTCCAGCCTGTTCCCTACTCCTGCCTGTTGTGCTGTCCTGTCTGTCTGCTGAGGGACTGCTTGCTGGGAGACTGCCTGAAACCCAAGTGCTGTCAGCTTACAGCCATGCTACTCTGACAATGCCTGATCCTGTCTGATCTCAGAAGCTAAGTAGGGCCAAGCTTGGTTAATACTTGGATGGGAGACTGCAGACATCACCACTATGCTCCCACCAGCCATCTCTGGCCATTGAACTTCGCACATCCACCCTTTCCCCTGCTATCAATAAAACTCAACATTTAACTTGTGCTCTTGGGTCCTCGTCTGTTTATCCTGACAGAATGATCTGACCATCATGGACCCAGCGCCCTCCCTGACCAGCATGGTGATTGAGCCTAAAATGACTGCCCTGCAGACTGGAACATACAGAGGGAGACATAAACTGGATGTCCGGTGACATTGCATCTCTGCTCCAGCTTAACCAGCAGCAACAACTGTTTCAACAACAGCAGCCTCAGCTAACCCAGGTCCTGCAAGTACTCACCAACCTCACCACTCCATCTGCTCATGTTCCTCCTGCTCTGGCCCCTGGTGACCTGGAACTGAAGATGGGTAATCTGGAATGTTTCAATGGTGACACAAACCAGGTCCGGCCATTCCTGACCAGCTGCTGTATCCAGTTCTCTCTGCGGCCCAGGACCTTCTCGATGGAGGGAGCCAAGGTGGGGTACATCATCACTCACCTGACCGGCCGGGCTCGGCTGTGGGGGACAGCAGAATTCGACCTGCAGACCCCGGCCTGTGCCTTCGCTGAGGAGATGTTAAAGGTGTTCGACCTGGGCTTGTCAAGAACAGAGGCGTCATGAGCACTGATGAGTATCTGTCAGGGCAACCGGATGGTGGTGGACTACTCCATTGACTTTCGTACCCTGGTGAGGCGCAGTTCGTGGAACATGGTGGCACTAGTGGACACCTTCCTCCACAGTTTGGTGGACTACGTCAAGGACGAGCTCGTTTCCCATGAGCAACACTCGATGAGGCCATTGCCCTTGCCGTGCGCATCGATCATCGTATCCAGATCCGTAGACGAGAGAAGGGGCATCCTAGTCAACCTGCCACCCACACTCGGGGGGAGTCTTCTGCTGCCCAGTTCCTGCCTGTCACGCCCCAAAGCCGACATAATCAGTCTGAGCCCATGGAGATCGGCCGTGCCTCCCTCTCCCCCGAGGAACGACAGCGCTGCCTGACCTCCATCCATAAACCCCTGCTTCAGCTTCCCGACACCACTTGTGCCCTGACCACCCTGGTGGACTCTGGAGCCGAAGCCAACATCATGGATACAGAGTTCGCATGGCAGCTGGGTGTGGGTCACCACCATCTCACTCCACCCGTTCCTGTACGAGCGCTGGGTGGACATCATCTCGGCACAGTTACACACATCACAACCCCCGTGACCATGTTGCTGTCAGGAAACCACCAGGAGTCCATCCAGTTCCACCTCCTACACTCACCCGGCCAACCACTCATCCTAGGGTACCCGTGGCTCCGTCTACACAACCCCCAACTTGACTGGGAGACTGGCACCATACGAGAGTGGGGAAGGGGCTGCCATCAGACCTGCTTGAAGGGAGCTGTCCTGCCAGCCAACCAGGAGACCACCAGCTCCACCCCCGACATATCCAAGGTTCCTGTCTGCTATCACCACCTGAGAGAGGTGTTCAACAAGTCCAAGGCCACGTCGTTGCCCCCACACCGACCATACGACTGCGCCATTGACCTCCTGCCAGGCACCGCACCCCCTAAGGGCCATCTCTACTCCCTGTCAGCCCCGGAAAGAAAGGCCATGGAGGACTACATAGATGACTCTCTGGCCGCTGGCCTAATCCGTCCATCGTCCTCTCCTGCCGGAGCTGGATTTTTCTTCGTGGGAAAGAAGGATGGTTCTTTTCGCCCATGCATACCGGGGCTTGAACGACATTACGGTTAAGAACCGCTACCCTCTGCCACTACTCTCCTCCGCCTTTGAACTGCTGCAAGGGGCCACAGTGTTCACCAAGCTAGATTTCCGGAACGCTTACCATCTGGTGCGAGTAAGAGAAGGCGACGAGTGGAAGACTGCGTTCAACACCCCGACGGGACATTATGAATATCTGGTCATGCCATTCGGTCTCACCAATGCCCCAGCAGTGTTCCAGGCGCTGGTAAACGACATCCTTAGAGACATGCTCAATAAGTTCGTTTTCATTTACTTGGACGATATTTTGATCTTCTCAAAAACCCTGTCTGAACACACCCACCACGTCCAGTTGGTCCTGCGCCGCCTGCTTGAAAATTCGTTGTTTGTGAAAGCAGAGAAGTGCGAGTTCCACGCTCAGTCTGTCTCGTTCCTGGGATATATGGTGACCGAGGGCAGCATTCAAATGGACCCTGCAAAGGTGTCAGCAGTGACGTCGTGGCCGGTTCCAGAGAGCCGTAAGAAACTGCAGCAGTTCCTGGGGTTCACCAACTTCTATAGGAGGTTCATCCAGGGCTACAGCACCGTGGCAGCCCCACTCACCGCACTGACCAGCATCAAACAGCCCTTCCAATGGACTGCTGCAGCTGACAAAGCCTTCAAAACCCTCAAGGCCCATTTCACTTCAGCTCCCATCCTCCGGATGCCTGACGCCGAGCGGCAGTTTGTGGTGGAGGTAGACGCCTCAGATGTGGGAGTCGGGGCAGTGCTCTCCCAGCGAGCAGCAGAGGATGGAAAAATGCACCCCTGTGCCTTCTACTCCCGAAGACTAACCCCAGCAGAAAGCAACTACGACATTGGCAATCGCGAGCTACTGGCTGTCAAGCTCGCCCTCGAGGAGTGGCGCCACTGGTTGGAGGGGTCTAAGGTTACATTTGTGGTCTGGACAGACCACAAAAACCTGGAATATATCCGGACAGCCAGGAGGCTAAACTCCCGCCAGCGCCGGTGGTCACTATTCTTCACCCGATTCAACTTTGTCCTTTCCTACCGTCCTGGCTCCCGCAACATCAAGCCCGATGCACTCTCCCGGATGTTTCAGAGGGATGAGGCATCCAAGGAGGAATTAACACCCATCCTCCCAAGCCCCTGTGTCATTGCTGCCCTGACCTGGGACATCGAGAAGCAGGTTCGAGAGGCCATCAGGGACCAGCCAGGCCCCAGCGCTTGCCCCTCCAACCGTCTCTATGTTCCAGCTGACCTGAGGTCTCAGGTGATTCACTGGGGACATGACTCCTGCCTGGCCTGTCACCCCGGGGTCACACGCTCCCTCCATCTGCTGTCTCAGCGATTCTGGTGGCCGTTGATGAGGAAGGACATCCAGGATTTTGTGAGAGCCTGCCCCACTTGCAACCAGCACAAGTCCCCCAGTCAGCCCCCAGCCGGGTTACTCCAGCCCCTGCCAGTACCCATGCGTCCCTGGTCCCACGTCTCCCTGGACTTTGTTACTGGTCTTCCTCCATCGGAAGGTAATACGGTCATCCTCACCATTGTGGACCGCTTCAGTAAGATGACCCACTTTGTGCCTCTCCCAAAACTGCCAACTGCGAAGGAGACTGCCTGGGTCGTCTTAGAACATGTCTTTCGGGTCCACGGCCTGCCCAGGGATATCGTTTCTGACCAGGGACCGCAGTTCTCCGCCAGTTTCTGGAGGGAATTCTGCCACCTCCTCGGGGCCACTGCCAGTCTGTCGTCCGGGTTTCACCCACAGTCAAATAGCCAAACGGAGCGCATGAATCAGGAACTGGAGAAGGCACTTAGGTGTGTGGCTTCACGCAACCCCCACGCCTGGGCTCAACATCTGCTCTGGGTGAAATATGCCCACAACTCCCTCACCAGCTCTGCCACCGGACTCTCCCCCTTCCAGTGTGTGTATGGCTATCAACCACCTCTGTTTGCCAGCCAAAACAGGCGCCTCGCTACATCGGACCCTTTCCCGTACAGAAGGTCATCAGTCCCACGGCAGTTCGGCTGCTGCTGCCCAAGACCATGAGGATACATCCCACCTTCCACGTCTCCAAACTCAAACCGGTGCACGAGAGCCCCCTGGTCCCGGCAACACCGCCACCTCCTCCTCCATGCTTCATTGATGGTGGACCAGTCTACACGGTCCGGCGACTGCTCCGCTCTCAACGAAGGGGTAGGGGCATCCAATACTTGGTAGACTGGGAGGGTTATGGTCCTGAGGAGAGGGCATGGGTCCCCGCTGGAAGGATTTTGGATCTGGCCCTCATCGCCGACTTCCATCGCCTACACCCCGACCAGCCCTCCATCCGACGGGGTCGACGTAGGGGTTCTCACCATACGGAGCCACTTCCGGACCCTGCCGCCACCCCTGCTCCAGTGTCCGAGTCTTCCGACAGTGAAGATGGTGTGGAGGCTATGGACACTGACCGGTCAGAGGAATTCTGACCCTCCACCAGTATTCCCCCTCCTCCTGCCCGTCTTGGTGGGTCTGCGCCTAGGGACTTCTGGAGCCGTCCCTTGAGGGGGGGGGTTCTGTCATGGTCCTACCTGTGGTTTTCCTCTCTTAAGGTAACATTTCCACTCCTCTCCACTCAGTATTACCTGCCACGCCCGCATACTCCTCCTCTTATTAACTTTCAGTAGCTGTCATTGGCTGTTGCCTATCACCTGCTCCTCCTCTGTGGGTATTTAAACTGCAGTCCTCCCAAGCTTCAGTGTCAGATCGTCTTCAAGGCATCAACTCCGTCAACTCTTCAGTCCTGGTAACCTGACCCTGCATTTCTGTCCCTAATCTTGCTACCTGATCTGTGACTCTGTGTTCCAGCCTGTTCCCTACTCCTGCCTGTTGTGCTGTCCTGTCTGTCTGCTGAGGGACTGCTTGCTGGGAGACTGCCTGAAACCTAAGTGCTGTCAGCTTACAGCCATGCTACTCTGACAAAGCCTGATCCTGTCTAATCTCAGAAGCTAAGTAGGGTCGAGCCTGGTTAGTACTTGGATGAGAGACCGCAGACATCACCACCATGCTCCCACCAGCTATCCCTGCCTCTCTGGCCACTGAACTTCACACTCCCTTTCCCCTGCTATCAATAAAACTCAACATTTAACTTGTGCTCTTGGGTCCTCGTCTGTTTATCCTGACAGGAGATACTGTCCACTCAGAAATGTATTTAAAAATAAAGGTTCTGCGTATCTCCTGAAAGTTGGCATGTTGGCAGCAGCGAGCCAGGCTGGCTAGTTCAGAGAACTATGTTCCAAAGGAAGAATTATGTTTCTCTTATTTAACCAATGGCAAACACACCATGCCATGCCAGCATGTTAGTAAAGTGAAAGTTCTGTGTAATTTCCAAAATATCAATACTCCCAGGTCTGTTACATGTACTGTATTTATAATCAATTAGAAAAACTTTGGCCAAACTTTTCAGTCAAATTGAGCATAGTTCTGCCAATTACTGACTTTGCTATTACTATATGTTAATTTTTTAGATACCTGTCAAGATATTTTAGAGAGGGTGTATATTGTAAATGTATAATACAACCAAATGTAATATCTATGTCAGGATACTGGGCATATAGCCAAGTTTAATCTTTAGGAAAGACATTATTTTGTGACTTGACTATGTAACTGAAAATATGCATTATCATTTCTTCAGGGGCAGAGAGTGGACACCTAGGGAAAGAATAACAATAGGATATGAAAAGGTCTCAAAATATTGAGAATTGATTCCTTGTGAAGAAAAAACAGATGCAGTAAGCAGTGAAGCAGAAAGGCATGCGAGGAATGAGAGGAAAGAGTCATCACTATTCGCTGAGTTTTCTGCAAATCAAGGCATGTTTATCAGTGCATGCAGAGACCACAGGGAGGTTGAAATAAGACATTAGCATAGGAGGTTTAACTGTGCTGAATATATCACCACAATGGTAGCCACACCTTTCTTTAATATCCAGTAATACAGAACATTTTTCAACTTGGTCATCAAATCTGGATAAGTATTAAAAATAAAGTTTTGAAATTGTATTTTTAATTTTGAATGTTTGTATTTTCCTATAAACTTTACTCCGTGATGAACCTGGAGATAAAGATAACGATGAAGCCCCATCATCTGCAGTTCAGCATTTGGCACGTAAAGGTATATCTAGTTCTACAGTATATTTACTGTATCCAGTTCATTGTTTTTGCTTAATTTAATACATGTAGCATGTAATACTGTATGTGTGCTTATACATAATACAAGAGACAATGCAAAAATAGCCAACCCCCCCCTCCCCCCACCCACCCACCCCCACACACACACACACACACACAATTTAACCAATTATTTAACCAATGACTAACTTTTGATGTAATAACGTAAGATTCCATTTTGTGATCAAACAATTCATCTTGTAGTGGTAGTGGCCAATCAGATCATAAAGATGTGCACCAAGAGGACAGTGCTGTAGTCAAGACCACTTAAACCAAGACCAAGTCATGACCAAGAACAAAGTGTATCAAAACCAAGACAAGAACAAGACTTTGATGGGTTGAGATCAAGTCAAAACCAAGAGCAAGGCAGGGAGAGACCAAGTCATGACCAGGACCAGATGAGTGTGGTGAAGGGGTGCAGGGAGGGGTGGCAGCCATTAACAGGAGGAAAATTTCAAATTAGCAATAAGTCACGTTATTGGTCACATTTCAAGCAGGAAATTTTACATCCAATCACAGTAACAGTGATAACAAATAAATCAGACAATGCATAGGCAATTTAGTGAAATCCCCACAGTTGTGGTCTTGACTGATCTTGAAATAAAATCCTGAGTCCTCTATATCAAGTCAAGACCGATTAAAAATGCAAACAAAATACAGCACAAATGGCCTGAGTATTCACAAAGTTGGGACACTGCATATTGTTTTGCATGTAGATACGTTTCTCTGTCTAATGCTCCTGAAACTCCATTCACATCACAAGGAGGATACTCCAATGGGATGAAGGCAGTGTATAAAGAATGGGGGGTTTAAGTGACATGAAAAATCAGCAGGTCATGTCAATGCCATGTTAGCCTAGAGTGAACATAAAAGTATTCTCTTATAACTATATACAACAGCCTCATTTACCCATACTTGACTTACTGTAACATTGTTTGGGGATGCGCCTACCGTACAACTCTACACCCTCTTATAACCCTCCAAAAGAAATCCGTAAGAATAGCAACTGCTTCTGACTTTCAATCACACTCGGCTCCCTTGTTTCAAAAATTAAAAATACTAAATATCCATGATATCAATAAATTACAAATTAGTATCTTCACATTTAACTTCCTGGCAAACAATCTCCCCAATATATTTGACAGTTTCTTAAATCCTAATTCACTTGTACATAATTATTATACCCGACAAAGGAATCAGCTCCATATTCCTCTCTTCCGCACATCATTAGCACAGTCCTCCGTAAAATATAAATGTGTCACAATATGGAACAGTCTTCAGACAAATATACCAACAATTTCCTCTTTTCTGATGTTTAAAAGTGCCCTGAAAAGCCATCTCATAAGCCATCATAGTCCCTTGTAATAGCCTCATATGATCAGTTCTTATTTTGATTTATATCATTAAAGTATTTAATTATCCTTATTGTATTGTTATCACTCTCTATGTATTATATTACTTGTATTATTTTATTTATAGTCACGATTATTGGTAATTAAGACTATAATCAATCTTAAATAAGTATAGAGGAGGAGGGCCTAGTATAAGCGATAAACGCTTTTTCCTTCCTCCTGCACTTGTTTTTTTTTTATTGTTTATTGTATTATGTTCTTTTTTGTTGTGCAAATAAATAAATAAATAAATATTCTGACAAATTCGTCTGTGGTAGGTTCCTTAGACAAAGCATACAAAAAAAAAGGTAGAAGAAAACCGCACCTATATTAAAACTGTTTCTGAAGTGCTTCTTCTTACAGCAATGCAAAACATTTCACAAAGGGGAAACCATGTACCATGTAAATGCAAAATATGCCAGTAACACCATCCATCCATTATCTGCAACCGCTTCCTGTGCAGGGTTGCAGGCAAGCTGGAGCTTATCCCAGCTGACTATGGGTGAGACGCGGGCATGGGCGCCGCCAGGGGGGGAAAGGTTAGAACAATTCTAGGGGCCCAGCACTGCCATGGGGCCCTTTAAGGGGCTGATAATATGCTTTTAATGATTTTAATAAGACTTTTGAAATAACAACAATGCAATATTCCATCTGGTAAAATGAGCTAATTGAACAAGGTTGTCTATTTCTTGAGTTCTTCAACATATTGTCATTTAACCCTCCCCCTTTTGCGAAATGGTACGGTCCAGTTCTGGTAGAAGCGCGATGCGTTAAATCTGTGTGCTGATCAGTGCAACGCTACTTGCTGCTGTGTCGCGGTGCAGCAGCAGCCAGCCAGCCAGCAGTGGAGTGCGTACAGTCTATGATCGCTAAATATGAAGAGTGGCTGTCAAAAACGTAAAGAAAGGCAGCTGAAAGCTGAGAGGGACCGGAGAGGCAGGCAACTGGTCACTCAGTTTTTCCCAAAGAAAGGTAGCCATCGCTCACATGTGTGTTCAAAATATTAGCGAATGGTAAATGAACAGTATGAATGTGGTTGGATTAGTCTATCAAGAGAACACTTTTACAGTTTGTACAGTGACATTTTTTCCATTTTAATAACTGAACTGACTTGTGTGATAAATAAGATGAAATATTACGTTATGCTGGTGCTAATAACTAGTGCTAATAACCGGTTTCATAACTAATGAGGTGCCCTAAATATGCATAGATTCAGCCTCAGGGGGACCTCCGCCCTACCAAACCACTGAACCCCCCTTTGGAGAAGGAGGTAAGCAGCAATACAACCCATAAATGCTTTAGGATTGAAGTTTTTAATGAGCGAGCGCCATATACAGTTTGCTATATACAGTGCAATTGTGACGAGGGTGGGCAAAGTTGAGGGGCCCAAAATTCTAATCTTTCATGGGGCCCAAAATTTCTGGCGGCGCCCCTGGACGCGGGGTACACCCTGGACAAGTTACTAGGTCATCGCAGGGCTGACACATAGAGACAAACAACCATTCATGGTCAACTTAGAGTCACCAATTAACCTAACCTGCATGTCATTGGGGAAAACTAGAACACCCAGAGGAAACCCACAGGGAGAACATGCAAACTCCACACAGAAAGGCCCCCGTTGGCCACTGGGCTTGAACCCAGAACCTTCTTGTTGTGAGGCAACAGTGCTAACCACCACACCACCGTGCCACCCAGTAACATTATGCAAAGTGAAATTTTGGAATGCCTGTCAGATATGGTACGTGAAGACAATGAGAAAAGTGAATTTCTCTATCATTGCAGATGAAACAAAAGGCCTAAAAATAAGCAACTGTCATGGGTACTAAGGTACTATTACATGTAGGTACCATGCATGTAAAAACCTTACATGCAGACTACCAGCTGTATTATATATACTTCACGAGATAGATGTAGAGAACAGGGGGGAAAGGTCTGTGGAAGCACAAATAGACCTCACCTTTATTGGAACTCTAACAGTAATTAGGAAGATTCTTGGGGACACCAAGTTGCTTTCTGACACTACAGGACACTTTAGAGGAAAATACAGGTGAGTCCATCCATTCATTATCTGTAGCCCCTTAACCTGTACAGGGTTGCAGGCGAGCTGGAGCCTATCCCAGCTGACTATGGGCGAGAGGCGGGGTACACCCTGGACAAGTCACCAGGTCATCACAGGGCTGACACAGAGACAAGCAACCATTTACATTCACACCCATGGTCAATTTAGAGCCACTAATTAGCCTAACCTGCATGTTTTTGGACTGTGGGGGAAACCGGAGCACCCAGAAGAAACCCACGCAGACACAGGGAGAACATGCAAACTCCACACAGAAAGGCCCTCATTGGCCGTTGGACTCAAACCTAGGACCTTCTTGCTGTGAGACAACAGTGCTAACCACTACACCAACACAGGTCATGGTTTGATAAACTATGGTAAGACCCTGGACATGGCAAAGCAGTTTAATATTGCAGTTGAGAAAAGAGGGAGTTTCAGAATGAGTGGGCATATTACAATACATTAATGGCACTTTAATAGCAGACACTCTTATCCAGAGCAGCATACCTAGAGCAGCCTGGGGTTAGGTGCTTGGCTCAGGGGCACGTCAGCTGGTCCAGGGGATCAAACCAGCAACCTTTTGGTCCCAAAGCTGCTTCCCTAACCATTAGGCCATGGCTTCACCCCACTATAGGATCTATATTGTTAAGGTATATTGTAAAGTCCACTATAGGACAACATAGGTACAAGTAAGGGGGCAAGAATACATTTAGGAAGGGTGTATTTTACAGGTACCTCCTTTTGGATAATTTGAATGTAGAGATGAAGAGGCTTTTCAGAAAAAGTGTACAAGCATTGAACCTCAAGAATAAAATTTTTTTACTGGAAGAAACAGTTTTAAGTTTGGCCAGTCTGTATGAATGTGATCTTGAAGATTACATTAGATTAGATCACAGTAGCTGCATCAGCCAAGGAAGGTTGTTCAGAAGAAAGCACAGTATGGGAATAAACTGTCCTGTGTCTTTTGAGTTTATCACATTTATTGACCCATACAAAAAAGTGGTATCATCATTTTTTTTCCGTATGTCAGCCTTGTCTGTTAGCAGTGCTATTTTTGAGTGCAGCTTCTCAGTACTAAAGCTTATAAAAATAATTTTAAAACAACTATGAGTGATGAGAGACTTTGCAATATTGGAATAGTGAGTATTGAGGGGAAGAGAGCAAGATGACCAAACTTGGATGATTTTGTTTGATGCTTTGCCCTCTGTCACCATAACAGGTGTATACAGCTAGTATAACTCCTTGATGTGATGCGTGGGGTAAACCTTATTGACAGAATTAAAAAATAAAAAATTCTAGACACCACTGTCAAGCGGGATTGAAGGTTGCTTTTATTTTTTCTTTTATTTTATTTTTATTTATAATTTTTAAATTTATCATTACCTTTACGGGGCGGCACGGTGGTGTAGTGGCTAGCACTGTCGCCTCACAGCAAGAAGATCCGGGTTCGAGCCCCGTGGCCGGCGAGGGCCTTTCTGTGTGGAGTTTGCATGTTCTCCCTGTGTCCGCGTGGGTTTCCTCCGGGTGCTCCGGTTTCCCCCACAGTCCAAAGACATGCAGGTTAGGTTAACTGGTGACTCTAAATTGACCGTAGGTGTGAGTGTGAATGGTTGTCTGTGTCTATGTGTCAGCCCTGTGATGACCTGGCGACTTGTCCAGGGTGTACCCCGCCTTTCGCCCGTAGTCAGCTGGGATAGGCTCCAGCTTGCCTGCAACCCTGTAGAACAGGATAAAGTGGCTAGAGATAATGAGAATGAGATTACCTTTATTTTTACGGTTTTATTGTTTCCGGGTTCGAACCTCAAGGCTGATGGGGGCCTTTCTGTGTGGAGTTTGCATGTTCTCCCCATGTCTGCGTGGGTTTCCTCCAGGCGCTCCGATTTCCCCCACAATTCAAAGACATGCAGGTTACAGTAGGCAAAATATGCAGCAACTGGGGTTGCACAAGCCAGTGCATACTTAGTGCAGGTCCCAAGTCCAGATAGATTGGGAAGTGTTGCGTCAGGAAGGGCATGTGGTGTTAAAACCTATGCCAAATCAATTATGCGGATCATGATGATCCACTGTGGCGACTCCTAAAAGGAGCAGCCGAAAGAGGAAGAAGTAGTTGTTTTTATTTTTACAACTTCTAAATACTGTATGCTATACTGTTAACTCTTTAAATGTAATACAACCATGATACGCAATTTTAAAAGGCTCCTGTCACTGAATGAAAATATTTAATTGGTCAATGTTTCAAATCTGACTTTGTAAAACTGTAACCATTTTTATCCTGTATTAATATGAAGTGAGCACAAAAAGAGAAATTAACAAATGCATGGGCATTATAATGTTTAAAATAAACAGTCTGTGGTGGGTTTCCCAAAAGTCTCTTAACGCTAAGAGCATCTTACCTAGGAGAGAGAGGGTTCATTGTATTGCTTGCGCTACCATTTAACGATGATCTTTGTGCTACGATGCTTTTGGGAAACTTAGGCCTGGTTGTTAATAATGTACAGTTTATTGTTATCTAGAATCTAAGGCTGTAATTTTTACTATTTTACTTTTTACACATTACTTAAATGTGCCACCCTTCTCTGGGTCTGTGCTCCAGGCTGGCCCACCCATCAAAAATTTTCTAGACCCGCCCCTGAGTGACGGAGGCTTAAAAACTAAATCCCAGTTAATTAATTTTTTTTTTTTTTGTAACACAATGCTGTTCAGTTTAGCTATGTTACCCTTGACCACTAAAACAGCAAATGCTGATAAAATCCATGAGAACCCCACTGACATGGAGTTCTAATAGATTTAATCAGTAGTGTGACATAGGGATACCCATCAGAGTGGAATGAAATCAGCATGGACAGTAGCTGCTGAGTCTGCTTTCTGAGCTCTCTGCTTGTGTGTTGATGGGAGAGACGCTATGATGAAGCTAATGGAGTGGAAAAGGGCAATCTTGCCTCAGAAGAGATAAGCACCCCCAACACACACACACACACACACACACACACGTTTCACGCCTTCACTGCCTGAAATGAAGCAGTCAAGCGGAACACAGCCTCAGTTTAATCACTCCACAGGGGGTGAAACACATGATACACTCCCATCCCACCACCCCATATGCACTGCTTATGCATTCTCACCTGGGGCAGTACTTACGAAACTCAAACCATGACTACAGTATTTTGAAACCTTATTTGGAGTTTACACTTGGGTGAATATGCTATACCTCATAATAGATCAGCAAGAACATGATATCCCTTGTGCACTACTACCGAGTTAATTAAAAGAAATCTCCAGAAAATTAAATTGAGGTAATTGAGTGTACATATTTACTGTGCAAAAGTCTAACGCACATGAAAAGAAATGCTGTAGAGCAAAGATGCCTTCAAAAAGAATGAAATTAAACGTTTCTGTATTTAAAAAATACCATAAAAGAGCAGTAAATATGAAAATGAAACCGAGTTGATATTTAGTGTAATGAGTCTTTACTTTTAAAAAGTAGTCTCAGGTTCAATTTGTTCAGTTTTATAAGGAAATGAGCTATAGGATTTACTGAGCATCTTGCACAACCGGGTACAGTTCTTCTATATGTTTTTTGGTGTCACACATGCTTCTTTTTTTTTCACCAAAAACCCAGCAGCCTTCATTATGCTTTTTAAATGAAAAGTGTCTCGTACATAACATGTTGCTTTCTTTACAGACATACAAACATTTTTCTGTAATATTTATTTTTGTGCTGGAAAACTAATGCTGGGCGGCACGGTGGTGTAGTGGTTAGCGCTGTCGCCTCACAGCAAGAAGGTCCGGGTTCGAGCCCCGTGGCTGGCGAGGGCCTTTCTGTGTGGAGTTTGCATGTTCTCCCCGTGTCCGCGTGGGTTTCCTCTGGGTGCTCCGGTTTCCCCCACAGTCCAAAGACATGCAGGTTAGGTTAACTGGTGACTCTAAATTGACCGTAGGTGTGAATGGTTGTCTGTGTCTATGTGTCAGCCCTGTGATGACCTGGCGACTTGTCCAGGGTGTACCCCACCTTTCGCCTGTAGTCAGCTGGGATAGGCTCCAGCTTGCCTGCGACCCTGTAGAACAGGATAAAGCGGCTACAGATAATGAGATGAGATGAGAAAACTAATGCTTGGAAATCTAAAATGTTTTTTCCTGACTCTGTATTGTCAAAGTCATCAAAAAAAAAAATTTATATTTCAAAAACAAATAAGGTGCCTAATACTTTTGCACAGTACTGAATCTGACCAGTCTTGCAGCTAGCAAGGCATACGATCATATATTTCTCATAAAGATTTAAAAAAAGTATAATCATAAAATTATCATTTCTCTGACTGAATAATAAAGTTCATCCAAAACTGTATACTGACACAAAAAAGTGATCCACACTTTAAATAAAATAAAAAAAAATTAAAAATGTAAAAAGATGCATCACCGTCAGTCAGTAAGGACCCTCCTTCTTGCTTTTCATTGGCTAATCTCTCAGCAGGTGTGTCTGGTGGGTGTGGCAGAATTCTACCTGGAAATCTTTATAAAACCCCATTCTTATCTACAGTTAAAATGTTACACGCAAAATGTAACATCTAACACCAGCAGACTTGTACAATTTGGATGATATCATAACTGAAACTGTAAAGGATTTAATTAAGATCAATTAAATAAAAAAATAAAAATAAAAAACAGGAGAGGTGTACCTTTTCACGTATTGTTTATCCAAATAAAATAGACAAATAAACCACAAAATTGAATTTCTTGGAAATAAAGAATGATCACTGTGAGATGAATAATCCCACATCGAAACCATTCAGATGGATGTGAAGCTTCTTCTTTAATTAGATAGCTTTAAGACTGCACTTGCTAAGACCAGTTTCCACTCAAAGTCTCCACATCACTGACCAGTTAATAAGTTCTGTTTGACATAATAGACTTAAAGTTAAATCTATACTGAATACAGAAATGTCTCTGATGCTCATAATGAAGTTTCATTCACACAATTAGCACTTTGTGACTCTATAGGTTATCGCCCAGATGAGTCTGGTTCCTCTTAAGGTTTCTTCCTTATGCTGTCTCAGGGAGTTTTCCCTTGCTACTGTTGCTTGCTCGTTTGGGATAAAAATGAATAAAGATGTAAATGTATGGCTATTTATAAACATTTTAGAATGTATATATTATTGCAAAGCTGTTTTGTGACAATGCGAATTGAATAAGAATATTATATTTATGTATCTATTAAAATATGAAGAATTAATCTGCACCCATGAATGAATGAATGGAAAAACTCTCAATAGCCCTGTTCTTTCTGCAACATGTGCTTCTCTGTTCCTCTGTACTGCATGGTGAGGTGCAGCTCAACTCAACACCACTTTAACTGTGAAATACATGAAATGTCTCTTTGTTTAACAGAAGCTCAGTGATTTTAAACATTAAACATAAAAGAGTTAATATGGAACATAAACACAGTGACAGCATTCTGCTCCCTGTTTTCCTATGATTTTCTCAGCCTCATTACATCTCTCTCTCTCTCTCTCTCTCACACACACACACACACACACACACACACACACCCCTAACAGACCTAAAAATGTCAAATTATAACTCCAAAAATTATTCCTTTCACCAAGAAAGGACATTTTACCTTTTAACAATTATATAACTTACTGCATTTCTTTCTTTCTTTCTTTCTTTCTTTCAAATCACAATGATCCATATCTTTATTATCCTTATTATCATAAACATATTGTATTGATGAACATGATTTACAAGGTTTCATTTGTACACATTTTACACATCAGAGATTTTCTTTCTTCCTTTTTGGAATGAAATTCAGATAAAGTATTACTCTACTATCTCTCTCTCTCTCTCTCTCTCACACACACACACACACACACACACACACACACACACACACACACACACACACACACACACAGTGGATTTGTCATTTTGCAGACATCATGAGACTGCTGTAAGTCTCTCTGACCATTCTGCTGAAACACACACACACACACACACACACACACACACACACACACACACACACACACCTAACAGACCTAAAAATGTCAAATTATAACTCCAAAAATTATTCCTTTCACCAAGAAAGGACATTTTACCTTTTAACAATTATATAACTTACTGCATTTCTTTCTTTCTTTCTTTCTTTCTTTCTTTCTTTCTTTCTTTCTTTCTTTCTTTCTTTCTTTCTTTCAAATCACAATGATCCATATCTTTATTATCCTTATTATCATAAACATATTGTATTGATGAACATGATTTACAAGGTTTCATTTGTACACATTCTACACATTCTTCCTTTTTGGAATGAAATTCAGATAAAGTATTACTCTACTATCTCTCTCTCTCTCTCTCTCTCTCTCTCTCTCTCTCTCACACACACACACACACACACACACACACACACACACACACACACACACACACACACACAGTGGATTTGTCATTTTGCAGACATCATGAGACTGCTGTAAGTCTCTCTGACCATTCTGCTGAAACACACACACACACACACACACACACACACACACACACACACACACACACACACACACACACACACACCTAAAAATGTCAAATTATAAATCCAAAAATGATTCCTTTCACCAAGAAAGGACATTTTACCTTTTAACAATTATATAACTTACTGCATTTCTTTCTTTCTTTCTTTCTTTCTTTCTTTCTTTCTTTCTTTCTTTCTTTCTTTCAAATCGCAATTATCCATATCTTTATTATCCTTATTATCATAAACATATTGTATTGATGAACATGATTTACAAGGTTTCATTTGTACACATTTTACACATCAGAGATTTTCTTTCTTCCTTTTTGGAATGAAATTCAGATAAAACATTACTCTACTATCTCCCCCCCCCCCCCCCCCCCCCCACACACACACACGCACACACTGTGGATTTGCATTTTGCAGACATTATGAGACTGCTGTAATTCTCTCTGACCATTCTGCTGAAACACACACACACACACACACACACACACACACACACACACACACACACACACACGACGGTAAATTCCAGAAAATATACTATTCATCTAAAAAAAAAAAAAACCACACTTAGAAATCCATGTCCTGCTCATGGAGCTGTAATTAACCCTGATCCTTATCTATAACCTCTAACAGCCAGACCTTATTTCAAATGTCAATATATGTTTTAAAGAGCATGCATATTTTTTTTCCTTTATAAAATAATTTTTTTCATCGAATTTCTTTTCAGCCAAAGCACCAAACACAATTTCGCTGTTTATTTGTAAACGAATTGTGTTTGTAAACTCGATGTCCAGTGAACATTTATTCGTTTATTATAAGGAAACGTTTAGATCATGGGATGGTTTTATTTCTGAACGAATTGCTGTCCGGTGCTTCTTCTTTTTTTTCATTAAAAAAAATCCACCAGCACTTAAAAAAAGCCGTTTACAAACACATGAGGACTTTAAAACATTTTTCCCTCCCTGATCCTATAATAAGAGGTGAAAAGCCGAGGCCATTTGTCAAGGTGCTGTCTAAACGCAAGTGATGCATGGAAATGAATTTGCTCATTGACACGCAGCATCACACACTCCCTGACCATGTACCATGCAATCTCAGAGAGCGAGCTAGATGGAGGACAAAAAAAAAACAAAACAAAACACACACACACACAAAAAAAACCACACACACACACACACACACACACAGGGTTGAATTAATATTACAGGGTTAAGTCCAGCTCGAGGTGAAGACTGGAAGGTTTTCTTCATCACTGCAGATGTTGATTTTGCTCTGCAGTCTCCTGCATCTGTAAATCTGATCCATGTGAGTTTAGGGATTTGTCCGTGCCATGGACACTTCTGGAAAATGTGAGTTCTATTCTTCTTTTTTTTTTTCCCCCTGAACAATATTTGCATGTTGCAGCAGGTTTTAATGGAAATTATGGGAATTAAATCAGTCCAACACTGGCAGTGCATCTACTGTAAGATATCACGATTTTCATCTGACTTGGATGATAAGGAAGAAATACAGTAGACTGCTACCGTAGATTTAGAATAAAAAATTAATTCGTATTTAAGAAACGCTTTATTACTGTATGTAATCCGTCAGTCAGGTTCAATACCCGAACTGATAATCATGGCTAATCAGACACAAGATACACCACCAGACTGTCTTGCTGGAGCGGTTGGGGGTTAGGTGCCTTGCTTAGGAGCACTTAAGCCAGTCCTGTTGGTCTAGGAACTCGAACCAGCAACCTTTTGGTGCTAAAGCTGTTTCTCTAACCATTAGGTCATGGCTTCCTCTATTATATAATAATAATAATAATTATTATTATTATTATTATTTTAAAGATAGCAAAATATTTAACAAAGCAAAATATATATATATTTACCTGGTAAGTTTCAGAGAGTATGTTTTGGTATTTCTCTGGTCAATGAGATGAGATTTCTCGGAAGTGGCTCGCGCCTCCATCCTCCAGTCTGTAATCCGGAGTCGCGCTCGCGCTAATCGGAGTTAAAATGAGTGTGAACCGGATTTCAGAAGAAAGCACCTGGTTTTTAAATCCCGCAATAAAGACCGGTCCAGCTCATTTTCAGAGGTGAAAAGGAACGAAACGGGATCAAATCTCTCTCATCTGAGCAAAGCGCAGCGAGGAGAAAGTTGTGAATGCGCCAGGCTGAACTTGCCCGGGTTTATTAGAGAAGAGGCTTTTGTGCAAAAGGCGCGGCGCGGAGACGCAGAGAGCCCAGTGCGCGTGCACGTGCGCGCGTGCACACACACACACACACACACACACAACTGTCTTACTGTCCTTGTGAGGAGATTTCATGACACTAAATCGAACCCTGATCTTGATTGATTGATTGATTGATTGATTCCGAACAGTAAAGAAGATATAAAAACAAACAAACAAAAAAATAAAAATAAAAAATGTAATTATCAAAACATCATCATAAACAGAATAGCGTAGCCACAAGGCAGTAACATAATGTTCGGAAAGGATTAGGAAGAAGTAAATAACTTATCAAATCCTAACCCTCTATACCACCGCTAATCAAACGTCACTTTCCACCATAATAAACTATACTAGTGCATCTCAAAAAAATTAGAATACCATGAAAAAGTTCCGTTTTTTTCATAATTTAGTTCAAAAAGGTAAACTTTCATATATTCTATATTCATTACATGTAAAGTGAAATATTTAAAGCCTTTTTTGTTTTAATTTTGATGATTATGGCTTATAGCTCATGAAAAGCAGAAATCCAGTATCTCAAATTATTAGAATATTCCCTAAGATCAATCAAAAAAAGGATTTACAATACAGAAATGTCCAACTTCTGAAAAGTATATTCATTTATACACTCAATACTTGGTTGGGGCTCCTTTACCATGAATTACTGTATCAATGCGGTGTGGCATGGAGGTGATCAGTCTGTGGCACTGCTGAGGTGTTATTGAAGCCCAGGTTGCTTTGATAGTGGCCTTCAGCGTATCTGTATTTTTGGGTCGGGTGTTTCTCATCTTCCTCTTGACAATACCCCACATATTCTCTATGGGGTTCAGGTCAGGCAAGTTGGCTGGCCAATCAAACACAGTAATATCATGGTCAGCAAACCATTTGGTATTAGTTTTGGCACTGTGGGTAGGTGCTAAGTCCTGCTGGAAAAGGAAATCAGCATCTCCAAAAAGCTCGTCAGCAGATGGAAGCATGAAGTGCTCTAAAATCTCCTGGCAGATGGCTGTGTTGACTTTGGACTTGATAAAATACAGTGGACCAACACCAGCAGATGACATGGCACCCCAAATCATCACAGACTGTGGAAACTTCACACTGGGCTTCAAACACCTTGGATTCTGTGCCTCTCCACTCTTCCTCCAGACTCTACACTGTAAAAAATATCCGTTGTTTTTACGGAAAAATACTGGCAGCTGTGGTTGCCAGAATAATCCTGTTAAAAATACAGTGAAATGTAAACAACATTACAGAATAACTTGTACATTTCACTGGGATTCCATGTACAATTAATGATAACTAAATGTAAATTTTACAGGTATTCAATGTACAATAATCAATACATAACTGTTAATTTGTGTTAAGACCTAAAGTTTCGCTGAAAGCATCTAGGAATGAATTGCGAGTGTTCTCGATTATTGGTTTTTGTGGCTCCAAAATGATGGTTACAAGCAATGATCTACTAAACAGATATTTTATTTCATTTAGAGTTTTACAAAATGTGCCAGAGAGCCTCTGCTGACATTTTTATTTTATTTTTTTTAACAGGGCAATGATGTAATTTTAACTATCACATTCTGTTTTAGTATTACAGTTTGTCTGTGTTTAAACTACAACAATTTGTAAATTCTACAAAAAAATATGATCAATTCAACATATTCTTACTGTTAAATTAACAGTGGTATTTGGTTAGGAGTATATTTGGTTTTACAGTATATTGATGTAAATTACACACTGCTTCATTGTTTTTGTATTTACAGTTTATGTCATGATTTTACATAAATTCATTGTTAATTCTACGGACATTTTTTACAGTGTAGAACCGTGATTTCCAAATTAAATGCAAAATGTACTTTCATCTGAAAAGAGGACTTTGGACCACTGAGCAATAGTCCATTTCTTTCTCTCCTTAGCCCAGATAAGACACTTCTGACATTGTCTCTGGCTCAGGAGTAGCTTGATATTAGGAATGCGAAAGTTGTATCCCCTTTCTTGAAGATGTCTGTTCGTGATGGGTCTTGATACACTGACACCAGCCTCAGTCCACTCCTTGCAAAGCTCTCCCAAGTTCTTGAATCAACTTTTCTTGACAATCCTCTCAAGACTGCGGCCATCCCTGTTGCTTGTGCACCTTTTCCAGCCACCCTTTTCAGCAATGACCTTTTGTGGCTTACCCTCCTTGTGGAGGGCATCAGTGATCATCTTCTGGACAACAGTCAAGTCAGCAGTCTTCCCCATGATTGTGGTTGTGTGTACTGAACTAGACTGAGAGATACACTGTGTTCATACTGTTTTACTCAAACTCAAAATGAAATATTCTAATATTTTGAGATGGGTTTTTTTTTATGTTTTTGTACTGTATGCCATACTGATTAAAATTAAAAGAGAAAAATGCTTGAAACATTTTAGTTTATGTGTAATGAGTCTATAATATAGAACATTTTCACTTTCTTAAATAACTGATGGAAAATATTGAACTTTTTCACAATATTCTAATTTTTTGAGATGCACTAGTATATACAAAAGAAAATGAAATCAACAAAAAAAGAAAACATACCAACATACCAAGATGGTATAATATCGTCCAAATCAAATCATATATATATATATATATATATATATATATATATATATATATATATATATATATATATATATATACACAAATACTTATGCTATGCATATATGCACACATACAATACATATATACAGTACTTACATATACACATACCTATAACTATACACATCCATATGTACACAGACACCCACATCATAATTATGCATATTATGCTTATATTATATACAAGTATGCACAATACACATATTTTATTTATACACACACACACACACACACACACACACATATATATATATATATATATATATATATATATATATATATATATATATATATATATATATATATATATATATATATACACACACACAAATACTCACTTTTTATATAATATATCCGAATGTACCCATATCCACATATATACACTTATATTATCAATAGCATGTTATTGTAATTCCTCCTCCCTATACCTCATAAAGATCTGTTCCTTATACCTTTTTTTGAACTGGTTTATAGTTGTACATTTCATGAGCTCCACATTCAAACTGTTCCATAACTTTACTCCACAAATAGAGATACTGAACATTTTTAACGTTGTCCTAGCACTGCGAATTTTACATTTCAATTTCCCCCTAAAATTATAGCCCCCAACTTCAGTCACCAAAAAGAACACATGTATTCCTGGAATATTTGGTCTCTCCACCAAAAAATTACACAGAGGCGATTCTAGAGTCTGTTGTGGCCCCAAGCAAAAATTTCCAGGGGGCCCTTCTGACCAGTGTTCATCACCGATATGTTATAAATAATCTGACACCAACGAAAAATGTATGAAACCAAAGTTTTTTAAATTCCAAATGTGAAAATACAATGGTAAAGAACAATAAAAACAATAAAAAACAAAATAAATAAGCCCTCGGGCCCCGACTTTCGGGGGGCCCCTGGGCCAGGGGGCCCCAAGCAGTTGCCTGCCTTGCCTGTTCACAAGCTGTGCATCTGCACAAACACACAGTTACTCTTTTAATAGAGCTGCTGTTTTCCCAAACTCAATTCAGTGTTAATATTTTATTTACTCTTTATTTTGGTATTTGACTCAGTCTTGAAATTAACTCTTGTACTATTTTACTCAGTTCAGAGCCACAACCAACTCAAATTACTCTGTAATTTTGCTCCCACTCCAACTCCAAATTTTACTCTTTAAACTCAAAATATTCTTAAGGAAAATACTTTCTGTATGGAGTTTGCATGTTCTCCCCGTGTCCACATGGGTTTCCTCCGGGTGCTCCGGTTTCCCCCACAGTCCAAAGACATGCAGGTTAGGCTAATATGGGACTGCATGCCCTTGAGCGAGGCACCGAACTCCTGACTGCTCCCCGGGCGCTGTTAGCATGGCTGCCCATTGCTCTGGGTATGTGTGTGTGCTCATTGCTCACGTGTGTGTGCATGTGTTTGTTCACTGCTTCAGATGGGTTAAATGAAATTTCACAAGTGTGTGATGAATAAAGTTGTGCTTTCTTTCTTTCTTTCTTTCTTTCTTTCTTTCTTTCTTTCTTTCTTAACTCTGGAAAAACTGCTCACACACACACCTTCTCTCTCTCTCTCTGATTCGCTAACTGTAAATAACCAATTCACATCACAAATGGGGGTGGCACGGTGGTGTAGTGGTTAGCACTGTCGCCTCATAACAAGAAAGTCCTGGGTTCAAGGCCGGCGAGGGCCTTTCTGTGTAGAGTTTGCATGTTCTCCCTGTGTCTGTGTGGGTTTCCCCCAAAGACATGCAGGTTAGGCTAATTGGTGGCTGTAAATTGACTGTAGGTGTGAGTGTGAATGGTTGTTTGTCCCTGTGTCAGCCCTGTGATGACCTGGTGACTTGTCCAGGTCGTACCCCGCCTCTCACCCATAGTCAGCTGGGATAGGCTCCAGCGTCCCTATGACCCTGTAGGACAGGATAAAGCGGCTACAGATAATGGATGGACATCACGTTACTATATTAAACTGCAGCAGTACTTTTCAGTTACAGACTCTTCAAGTGATTGCTTAAGACTTCAGTGCTCAGTTAAGATTGAGTAAATATCTTCTTAAGAAGGTGTTCTGTCTCTTGTACTCGATAAACCATAAATCCTGCAGCATGCAGAGCACCAATGCAATTCATCTTTTAATAATGCAATATACAGTACTGTGCAAATCTTAGGCACACTCTTTTTTTAAAATAAAAATTTGTTATCGATTTCTATTTTATGACGTCTACATTATTGAGTCAGTACAAAAACATTTTAGAGTCCAAACATTCGTTTTCCAGCACAAAATTAAATGTTACAGGGGAAAAAAAATTATTATATCTGAGCAGCATATTGCATAAGTATGGAAGCCTATTTGTGCCATGTTTGATTTTTTTATTTGTCTTAATTGCGAGATAGTATGTCAGACGAATAGGCTTCCATACATAAGACAGCAGATTAAAAAAGAAAACATAATGAAGGCTACTGGGTTTTGGTGCAAAATTATAAAGCAAGTGTGACAGTCAAAGTGTCCAGTAGAACTGTAGCTGGTTCTGTAAGACGCTCAGTAAAACCTACAGCTCATTTCCTTATAAAACTGCAATCATTGTACCTGAGACTACTATTTTTTGTTTGTTTGTTTTTTGTAAGCAAAGGGTCGTCTCACACCAACTATTGACTTTGTTTCATTTACTATGGCTTACTGCTGTTTATAGCATTTTTTTTAAATGTTGAAACATTTCATTTCATTATTTTTTAAGGCATTTTTGGTCTACAGCATTTCTGCCTAAGACTTTTGCACAGTACTGTATATGTTAAGGTTTTGTATCAGATGTATTATATTGCAAATAGAGAATATATCAGACCACACCGGGGATGTCCAATCTTCTGGTTTGGAATGAAAACATGCACTCACACCGACCCCTGGACTAAACCAAAATCAAAATAATAACTACTATTACAGGATTTTCCACTTATTTTACCTGAATGATAGCCTACTAAACTGTACTGAGTTTCCCAAAAGCATCGTAGCACAAAGATCATCATTAAATGGTAGAGCAAGCAGCACAATGAACACTCTCTCTCCTAGTTAAGATGCTCTTAGTGTTAAGATGCTTTTGGGAAACCCACTACTGATCAACTGAATTCCTTCATAATCCACTATAGGAAAAAGGGGGGGCGGGGACATTTCTAGGCTTGAACACATCACTGGACCTGAATGCAGCAGGATGAATAGAAGTTGCTGAGCTATAAAGCAGTATGGGTCTCCATCCATCCATCCCTCCATAGCCACTTATCCTGTTCTACAGGGTCACAGGCAAGCTGGAACCTATCCCAGCTGACTATGGGTGAGAGGCGGGGTACACCCTGGACAAGTTGCCAGGTCATCGCAGGGCTGACCATAGACACAGACAACAATTCACGGTCAATTTGGAGCCACCCATTAGCCTAACCTGTATGCCTTTGGGGGAAACCAGAGCACCTGGAGGAAACCCACACGGACAGCATGCAAACTCCACACATGCCTCTTTTCCACCAAATCAGTTCCAGGGCTGGTTCGGGGCCAGTGCTGGTGCTGGTTCACAACTCATTCAACTTGCGAGCCAGCTGAGAACCAGTTTGCTTTTCCATCGCTCGCGGTGCTAAGGGAAGCCACGTCATTACGTCGCTATGTTTGCATAAACCTTGGCGCGAATATCGAAGCAAAAACAACAAGGAAGAAGCAGCAGCAACAACAATAATAATAATGGATGACTTTGCGTTTGTACAGCTGCTGCTTCTCGTCGCTTAAAAATGGTGATCTTTCACGGTCTTGTTATTGTTGTTGGTCTTAACAACTCCGCCCCCCCCCGCTGACGTAAGCGGTTCTTTCCTCTGGCCCAGCAGAGAGTTGGTGCTAGCCTGGAACCGGTTTTTCTGGCCCCAGAGGCAGTTCTTTGTCAGTGGAAACAGAAAACCCGGTTCCAAACTAAGCACTGGCCCCGAACCAGCCCTGGAACTGCTTTGGTGGAAAAGGGGCAACAGAAAGGCCCGCGCTGGCCGCTGGGCTTGAACCCAGAACCTTCTTGCTGTGAGGCGACAGTGCTAACCACTACACCACCGTGCCGCCCCCAGTATGGATCTCTTTCATTTAAATTTTAAAAAGCAGGATTTGTAATGGGCATCATAGGTATTTTACACAAGACTCAACAGTTCTTGGATGAATTTTGATATTGGCTTTACATATCATGCTAAACAGCCCTGTGATGACCTGGTGACTTGTCCAGGGTGTACCCCGCCTTTCGCCCGTAGTCAGCTGGGATAGGCTCCAGCTTGCCTGCGACCCTGTAGGGTAGGATAAAGCGGCTAGAGATAATGAGATGAGAGATATCATGCAAAACATGCTTTAAAAAAGTTCCAAGTGCTGTTAATGTGATGCTAGGGCATTGCCAAGTGGTTGCCATGGTATCGCTGGTGGTTATTAGGGTATTTCAACTCCTCTGAAGTTGCCAACACCCCAATCTTACCACACAACCTCAGAATCTAGCCTTAAATATGACTTTTAAATTTTGTATGAATCCATTCAATATTTCATGTTATAGCTGTTTGAATAAATTAAGCTCTGCCTTGCAATGACTGACTGACTGATATGGCAAAAATCCTAGAAATGGTTTTGCATATTATGCAAATTATATGAGTGGGCAGGGCTAAATGGCCCAAAAGGTAACTGTTTGTGGCATAGACCAATGAATGAGGACAAAAAAAACAAAACAAAACAACAAAAAAACAACTGCAATGCACACATTGGAATATGCTTACCAGTATTTATAATAGCACCACCAGTGGCCAATGGGATTGATAACACCATTTTAATGGGTCTCTGTGAATGACCTGAAGAGGGCTGTGTACAGCAGTTTTACAAGGAAAAGTGGAATAAAATTGCCAAATAAAGATGTGCAATTTTATTACAAGCAAAAGGTGCTTTAACAAAGTATTAGTTAAAGGGTGTGCATATTTACGCGACATTACATTACATTACATGGCATTTAGCAGATGCTCTTATCCAGAGCATTGTACAATGAGTGCAAAAGTCAGGTACATGAAGTGCTGAATTTCTAGACAAGAAAGTTCTAGTGCCAACTGAACAAGTGACAGCAATACCTAGTGTAATATGCTGTTGAAGTCCCAATACTCAAGGAAACAAACCAACCATATAAAGTACAATTAAATAGAGAACTCAAAATGGCTAACCCCGGGCTAGACAGTATATAGCCTGGGTCGGTCTGGATCGAAACACAGTTACACAGTGGGCAGGGAATAAAGTTATTGTAGCTTTTCTATTTGGTTTTACATGAAGTTTTGGTTGCTATATTACATTGAAGATCTGACATGATTTATTTATTTATTTATTTTTTTACATCACAAAAACCTCAGATTCTAACAGAGGTGTGTAGACTTATATCCCCTGTAATCATTTTTTTATAGACAACCTCTTACAATGTTATCAGAGATGTTCCTTGAGTTGAATGTAAAATGGAATTTGACGTGTTCTATGCTTTCTGTAGACCATGTCTGGATCAATATATTTTTCTGCCAAACAAGGTAAAAGACATTCAGTATAAAACTTGAGGTATTTTCTAGCCTTGTAATAGCAGTCCTGAGAAATTTAAACCAGCTGTGTTACACAAGTGTACTATATTATTCTGCCCCAGAAACCTTTTTTAATGCATTTTGTCAAGATAATGAAAAGGTTTCTTTGCTTATTCTTTGAATGTTTCAGAGATTTATTCATTTAGATGAAACAAATAATGGTGTTGTGATGCAGCTTTGCACATATGGTACTGTGAAAAAGTCTTAGGTACAGTGCCTTGCAAAAGTATTCATCCCCCTTGGTGTTTGTCCTGTTTTGTTGCATTACAAGCTGGAATTAAAATTGATTTTTGGGAGGTTAGCACCATTTGATTTACACAACATGCCTACCACTTTAAAGGTGCACATTGTTGTTTTATTGTGACACAAACAATAAATAAGATGAAAAAACAGAAATCTGGAGTGTGCATAGGTATTCACCCCCAAAGTCAATGCTTTGTAGAGCCACCTTTTGCTACAATTACAGCTGCAAGTCTCTTGGTGTATGTCTCTATTAGCTTAGCACATCTAGCCACTGGGATTTTTGCCCATTCCTCAAAGCAAAACTGCTCCAACTCCTTCAAGTTCGATGGGTTGCATTGGTGTACAGGAATCTTCAAGTTATGCCACAGATTCTCAATTGGATTAAGGTCTGGCCTTTGACTAGGCCATTACAAGACAACTACTCCAATGTAGCTTTAGCATAATGTTTTGGGTAATTGTCCTGCTGGACCGTAAACCTTCTTCCCAGTCTCAAACCTCTGGCTGACTCAAACAGGTTTTCTCCAGAATTGCCCTGTATTTAGTGCCATCCATTTTACCTTCAGTCCTGACCAGTTTTCCTGTCCCTGCATATGAAAAACATCCCCATAGCATGATGCTGCCACCACCATGCTTCATTGTAGGGATGGTGTTCTCAGGTTATTGGGTTTGCGCCACACATGGCATTTCCCATGATGGCCAAAAAGTTAAATTTTTGTCTCATTTGACCAGAGAATCTTCTTCCATGTGTTTGGGGAGTCTGCCACATGCTGTTGGGCAAACTCCAAATGTGATTTTTTAAGCAATGGCTTTTTTTCTGGCCACTCTTCCATAAAGCCCCACTCTGTGGAGTGTATGGCTTAAAATGGTCCTATGGACAGATACTCCCATCTCCACTGTGGATCTTTGCAGCTCCTTCAGTGTTATCTTTGGTGTCTTTGTTGTATCTCTGATTAATGCCCTCCTTGCCTGGTCTGTGAGTTTTGATGGGTGGCCTTCTCTTGTCAGGTTTGTAGTGGTGCCATATTCTTTCCATTTTGCTATAATGGATTTAATGGTGCTCCCTGAGATACTGAAAGTTTGGGATATTTTTTATGACCCAACCCTGATCTATACTTCTCCACAACTTTGTCTCTGACCTGTTTGGAGGCTCCTTGGTTTTCATGTTGCTTACTTAGTAGTGTTGCAGAGTCAGGGTCCTTTCAAAACAGGCTGATTTATACAGACATCATGTGACAGATCATGTGACACTTTGATTGCACACAGGTGGATCTTAATCAACTAATTATGTGAGTTATGAAGTGAATTGGTTGGACCAGCTCTTATTTAGGGGTTTCATACGAAAGGGGGTGAATACCTATGCACACTCCAGATTTCTGTTTTTTCATCTTAATTATTGTTTGTGTCACAATAAAACAACAATTTGCACCTTTAAAGTGGTAGGCATGCTGTGTAAATCAAATGGTGCTAACCATCCAAAAATCCATTTTAATTCCAGCTTGTAATGCGACAAAACAGGACAAACACCAAGGGGGATGAATACTTTTGCAAGGCACTGTACCTGCAAAGAAATGCTGTAGAGCAAAGATGCCTTCAGAAATAATGAAATTAAAATGCTTCTACAGGAAAAAAATACTATCAAGAGCAGTAAACAGTAATAAATGAAAGGATATGAGCTGTATGTTTTACTGAGCATCTTGCAGAACCAGTCACAGTTCTTCTTATTTATGCAGCAGCTTTCATTATGTTTTTTTTTCTTCTGAAAAGCCATCTCTTATGTAATATGCTGCTTTCTTTAGCAGGGAGACTTGGGACAGTTTGTATTCCTAGAAATTAATTTCAACCAATCAGGTTTTAGATGACATCAGAATTTAGATGTTGTCCCTTAAAATAACCCACTTACTTTGGAGCCACGACGTTGGACACTGCAGTAAGGTTTATGCAGTTAAATATTTTTGTCAAACAAAACTTGTATTTTCTACTTCAGTCCACCTCCATTCAATGGCGTAATGTACGCTGGTGAATTCTGGAATTGTTAGGAATTAAGGTATGTAGCCTAGAGTTACCATATATAGTAATATTTATTAAACTTAAATTTTGGGGAAAAACATTTAAGGCTGGGCGGCACGGTGGTGTAGTGGTTAGCGCTGTCTCCTCACAGCAAGAAGGTCCGGGTTCGAGCCCTGTGGCTGGCGAAGGGCCTTTCTGTGTGGAGTTTGTATGTTGTCCGCGTGGGTTTCCTCTGGGTGCTCTGGTTTCCCCCACAGTCCAAAGACATGCAGGTTAGGTTAACTGGTGACTCTAAATTGACCGTAGGTGTGAATGGTTGTCTGTGTCTATGTGGATGACCTGGCGACTTGTCCAGGGTGTACCCTGCCTTTCGCTTGTAGTCAGCTGGGATAGTCTCCAGCTTGCCTGCGACCCTGTAGAAGGATAAAGTGGCTAGAGATAATGAGATGAGACATTTAAGGATTTTTTTTCAAAATGGCCAGATGGGGAGAGTTGGGACGGTTCATGTTGCAGGGTTTTTTTTTCCTTGTGGTTTACAAATATAAATTTGTTTTAAAATTTTTGATTAAAAGCTTATTTCATTCCTTCTTGAGAATGGAACTGGCTTGTCTAATCAGGTTTTGGGTAAACTGACATTTTTCTATCACTGTACCAGCACTGTGTGTTCATACAGTTCGTATGTTACAAGTTTTAATAATAAATTAAAATCAAACATGTTGGTCTATGTATTTTATTTTTGTTCCATGTCTCCCCACTATGTCCCAAGTCTCCCATCATAATGCCCCATGTCTACCCTCAATGTCTCATGTTTCCCAAGAAAAAGGAATGCCAGAAAAAGTGAAGCCTGAAGGCCAGTATATATGACAAGCCGAGAAACTAGTCTTTTGGTAAGAGGATTGCATTAAATACTCTTTAATGCAATATGAATGTGATGCTATCTGCAAAGAATTTCACACAATCTACAAAAGCTGAAAACTTGTCCCAAGTCTCCCTGCTCTCTCCTACTGATATGCAAATATTTTTCTGTAACATTTCATTTTATGCTGGAAAATGAATGTGTGGGGGTGGCACGGTGGTGTAGTGGTTAGCGCTGTCGCCTCACAGCAAGAAGGTCCTGGGTTCGAGCCCCAGGGCCGGCGAGGGCCTTTCTGTGTGGAGTTTGCATGTTCTCCCCGTGTCCGCGTGGGTTTCCTCCGGGTGCTCCGGTTTCCCCCACAGTCCAAAGACATGCAGGTTAGGTTAACTGGTGACTCTAAATTGACTGTAGGTGTGAATGTGAGTGTGAATGGTTGTCTGTGTCTATGTGTCAGCCCTGTGATGACCTGGCGACTTGTCCAGGGTGTACCCCGCCTTTCGCCCGTAGTCAGCTGGGATAGGCTACAGCTTGCCTGCGACCCTGTAGAAGGATAAAGCGGCTAGAGATAATGAGATGAGATGAATGTGTGGGAATCTAAAATGTTTCTGTATTGATTTGATAATGTAGAAGTGTGGAAAATATGTTTCATGCATGCATGCTATAAAAGTCATCTATCTATCTATCTATCTATCTATCTATATATGGGCAGCACAGTGGTGTAGTGGTTAGCACTGTCGCCTCACAGCAAGAAGGTTCTGGGTTCGAGACCCCAGATGGGGGCCTTTCTGTGTGGAGTTTGCATGTTCTCCCTGTGTCTGTGCGGGTTTCCTCCAGGTGCTCTGGTTTCCCCCACAGTCCAAAGACATGCAGGTTAGGCTAATTGGTGGTTCTAAATTTACTGTAGGTGTGAATGGTTGTTTGTCTCTGTGTCAACCCTGTGATAACCTTGTGACTTGTCCAGGGTGTACCCTGCCTCTCGCCCATAGTCAGCTGGGATAGGCTCCAGCTTGCCTGCCACCCTGTACGACAGGATAAGTGGCTACAGATAATGGATGGATATACTGTATATATATAAAATTAGCCAATGTTAACTTTATTATAATAGTAGTAAGGCCTCTGTTTGTTGATCCTGCTCTCTTTGAGAAATCACAACTCTTTTCAAAGTGGATTGTTTGAGGTGGCAGATGTTAGAATGTCTTGTTCTGATTAGCAGGCTGTGTCTTGACTTTTGTTACTGATACATATTTTTCTGATAAACTTTTGTGGTAATCCCTGGGATGTGGTAATCCCTGGGGTGTGGAACAATGAAGCACAGGACAGATGAGTTTTGGTTAACTGAGCTTTCTTTATTATGTTGTGTCTTTATTGTAGTAGCTTTTCAGCTGCTCAGAATCTGATACATGCACATGCTCTCAAGTTGGGAGAACTGCCTCCTCTCAGCTCTCTCTTCTGTTATCAGCCCTCGGCCATCACAATCACATACACACACACACACACACACACAACATCAATTAGACACAGGTGTTATCATTTTTCCACTCACCTTCCCCAGCCACACTCTCCATTCACAAACCGGTGCTTGACCATGCCCCCACTGCCTGACTCAAGCCAGGGAGCCGTCCAGCCTGCAGCCAACTCCTCCCGATGGGAAAGATAGTCCACTACCACCATCTGAGCCCCCAGCCTGTGGACCACCTCGTACTTGAAGGGCTGGAGGGCTAGATACTAACCGGTGATCTGCGTGTTGGCATCCTTCATGTAGTAGAGCAACTGGAACAAGGTGTGATCTGAACAGAGGGTGAAAGGGTGACCCAGCAGGTAGTACTGGAACCTTTACCTGGGTCAAAGTCTATTGGCACAGTTCCATCCACTGGACTGAATCTGGCACTCCTTTTTTAGTGGACTCACTCAGCAGGCTGGTTATTTCAGAATAGTTAGGCACAAACCTACAATAGCCAGCCAGCTCCAGGAACTGTCTCACCCCCTTTTTGGTCTTGGGTCTCAAGCAAGTTGTAATGGCTGCAGTCTTGTCAATTTGGGGACGTGCCTGCCCATGACCCAAGTGTAAGCCCAGATACTGTACTTTCACCTACCCAGTCGCACACTTTTTTGGTTTAGCCATGAGCCCCACATGCCTCAGTGACTCTGGGACAGCCCTAAATTGGATAGGTGCTTCCTTTTCTGGTTGAGAGTGCGTAGTGCGCGAGTTTGCTGCCTCTTCTCTCCGGCGTTTTCTTTCTTTTTTTGTTTTTTTATGTTTTCTCTAACTGTGCTTCTGATTTTTGGCAACGTGTTGCAAATTCGTTTTGTTTCTCTTTTGGTTAATTTCAGACTCTTCTTGCTAGGTTTTGACACCGGCTTTTTGCAACACCTGTAGCTAACCCACCTGTGAGCCCCCCTTTTCTTTCCACCTGCTTGACTTCAACACTGGTGAGTGAGTTTGCACCACTTACTACGCTGTTGCCTTGTTTTATGTGCTGGTTAGTCAAATTGCTTCCCTGCACTGTACTCTGGGTGTGGTACTGTTGGTGTTTTGGCTACGTTTATGAGCAGTGTTAGGCTAAGGTGGCTTTGCAGTGTGGTGATCCTGATATGCTCAATGGATTTGTTTCAATAAACCACTATGCTTATCATTGGACTGCGTCTATCCATCTGTTTTTGGATCGTGACTGTGGGTCTGGGTATTGGTTTTGTGGCCTGGGCTTTTACCCATGTTTTACACCTACTCACCGGAGGAATTAAAAAGCCTTAATGCGCGGCACTGCTTGGATTCCATGGTATTTAATCTGTGCTGTTCTATTGGAATCGCGCACCACCCTTGGCACATTCACCGGTCTCCGCGCTCTCCTACTGCTCATTATGCTTTGGAGTCTTCCATACCCATCATATGGACACACAATCGGATTGCCAAGGTCAACAAGAATGCTCATGGAATTAATCACGGTGTTCTTCGCTCACTTGGGAAACTGCAATGTTCTGCTGTCTCTGGATTGTCACCTGTGTTTCCTGCGAAGATTGGCCTTTTAAACTCCCGCTCCATCACCAACAAAGCATCACTCATGAATGACCTAATTATCAAAAAGACCCTGGACATACTTCTGCTGGTGGAAACATGGCAACAGGCTGAGGACTATCTATATTTAAATATGTCTTCACCAGCTGGATACACATATATATCAAAGCCACGTCTCACAGGGAAAGGTGGAGGTCTAGCTGCAGTTTTCTGATGTGGTTTGAAACTTAGATTGTTTTTCATGATGTAACATCTTGTGGATATCTGGCTTTGAAAACCTCCATTCCCACACCGATGTTGCTACTCTTAATCTATCGACCTCCCAAATCATCGCCATCTCTTTTTCTGTCTGAACAGAATGAACTGCTAACTGTAGCCTCATCTGTCTGTATTGCTATCATTCTTCTGGGTGACTTTAATATTCATGTTGACACTAGTTGCTCCCTTACTGATGAGCTCTTGACCGTCTTTGAATGTTTTGGTTTAACTCAGTATGTTGACTTTCCCACACATAATCATGGTCATATACTTGACTTGCTTTACTCTACTGGTATAAAAATTGTATATGTATCTGGTTCTGATGTAGGTTTTACTGACCACAAGTTGATTGAGTGTTGTCTCAGTGTGCGTTCTCCTAAACTTCCTCTGCGTTCTACTGTCTCTTTCCGTAATCTTTCTTCTATTGATGTGCATTCTTTCTCTGCCTCTCTCCTCTCTTCTTTTTGTAAATTTGCTGAGGTTTCCTCCCCTGGTGAGACAGTTTCTATTTACAATAATATTATATCTAACACACAACACTTTCACTCCCCTTAAAATTAGACAGGTCTCCGCAAATCGCGCCTCTCCTTGGTTCACCTCTGAGCTTAGGGCCATGAAGGCCAAGGGAAGGCGGCTAGAGCGCCTTTATAAGAAAAGTGGCCTTACTATTCATCTTTCACTCTTCTCTGAACACATCATAAAGTATAAAGATGCTCTTAACGCTGCCCAATCCTCTTACTACGCTAACATCATTAAGAGTGGCAACTATAGACCCAAAACTCTGTTTAATACAATAAATAAACTTCTTCAGCCTCCTTCCTCAACCACTCCCAGTTCCCCTGCTCAGTGTCAGGCTTTTTTGGATTTTTTCAAGGATAAAATTGACAGTATTTACCAACATTTTCATTCTGAAATTCATTCTTCTGTCTCGCAAGTAGCTCCTTCTCATAAAGCTGACTGCTGTCTCTCTGCTTTCTCTCCTGTTGATTCTTCTAAAATATTGGAAATCATTACTAAGTCCTCCTCCTCATGTCTACTGGACCCTGCACCCACTGTACTTCTTAAATCCTGTGTATCTGCTATCTCCCCTTATATTGTTCATATGATTAATCAGTGTTTTGCTTTAGGTACTGTTCCCACCTCCCTCAAAATTGCTTCAGTTACACCAAGATTAAAGAAACCTGGTCTAGATCCTCTTTCACTGTCTAATTACAGACCCATCTCTAATCTCCCTTTCCTAGCTAAAGTAATGGAGCGAGTTGTAGCCTCTCTGCTTCATACTTTCCTTGCTCATAATGATCTCTATGAACCCTTTCAGTCAGGCTTTTGCAATCTGCATAGCACTGAATCTGCTCTCTTAAGAGTTGTTAATGACCTCCTGCTCTCAACCGATGCTGGTCATCTCAATGTCCTTGTCCTCTTGGACCTCACAGCTGCCTTTGACACTGTACATCATGAGATAGTCTGGAAATGAGTATCTTCTTCTGGTATTACTGGCTTAGCTTTAGCCTGGTTTCAGTCATATCTAGCAAACGGGCAACAGTTCATCTCTATTGGTGTTCATAAATCATCCACTGTTACCATTGCTCAAGGTGTGCCTCAGGGTTCTGTCCTTGGTCCCCTTCTTTTTATTTTACATATTTCTCCTATAGGCCAGATTATTCACAACCATGGCCTTAACTTTCATTGCTAGACTGATGACATTCAAATCTACATCACTATCACCCCTTCCATAGCCTCTGTTCAGCTGCTAAGGACTTGCATCACTGACCTTAAGCAATGGCTGCATAAGAACTGCCTTAAACTTAATGCTAGCAAAACAGGGGTTCTATTAGTAGGTACCAAAAGACAGGTTCTGAACTTTTCCAATTTCACTATTGATGTTGATGGTGTGTCTATAAGTCCTTCCCAAGTTATAAAAAACCTTGGAGTTCTCTTTGACTCAACCCTTATGTTTGAACCCCATTTTAAACTCATTACTAAGAATACATTCTTTCACCTCCGCAAAATTGCACGTCTCCGCCCTCTTCTCTTTGAAACTGATGCCAAAATGTTGGTCAATGCAGTTATCTTTTCTCATCTTGACTATTGCAATTCTCTCTTTTATGGTCTCCCTGCCACATTGCTCAATCTCTTGCAGTACATCCAAAACTCAGCAGCTAGAGTCCTCACACTCACCAAGCGCACTGCTTACATTACTCGTGTTTTACAGCAACTGCACTGATTGCCAGTTATCTCTCGGATTAAATACAAAATCTTGCTTCTAACCTATAGACCCTTTTCAGTCACGTGACCTTCGTAAATGCGACCACCATTTTGGACATGTAGCGGACTTCGGCTCGAATTGGTTTGAATGCGAGGAAGGCGACAAACGGAGAACATACAAGAAAAAGGAGCGAGATGCAGAAAACACCTTCGCTATCCAGCGACGTAGGGCATTTACAGGGCAAGCAGAGGGAGAAATAACAGTAACGACACATTAGCAACGCCGTACAGAAATAACGGTTTATGGCACAGACCCTTTCGGTTCTCGCTCATCTAGCTGCTACAATGACTGCTTAGACTGCAACAATAATACCTAACACACATTTAAGTATCCATCGTAAAGACGTGAAACTCGTCGAGTGACGAGTGTGTTCATTGATAAGCTAACACAATCTAAAAGTAGACATACCATCACACTGCCCTGGCGCTGTGTACAGTTTACCTTCTATGGTTTGTGCACTCACTATTTGCCATTACTTTCTCCAACTGTTGTTACAGATTACAGGGAATGGCCTGGATTTAAGAGACAAATACATGTTCCTCTTGTTTTGAACACTTATTTGTAGGCAGTGCTTAATCTGTAAAGTGGGAGGTCCCGGAGCGCAGAGGATGAGCGGCTCCGGTGCGGAAAAAAAGGGGGGGGGGGCGCGGCGCTGAGCTTCTGGGCATGTTTTGTAATAACACTGCAAATTAAGTTCATCTGCAGATATTTTGTGGATGTCGTTTCATGAGAGAAATCACCAACAAGACAGATATCAAAATCAGACATTAACACTAAATAAACTTGCATTTTTTTATTTGGGTTTTTTGTTGTTGTTACATAGTCAAAAGAGGTGTTGGATCACCGGATCCAGTGTAAATAGCTGCCAGAGCCAACGCCCGAGGTTCCGGAGCGCGCTCCGGCTTGCTCCCCCTCAAATTAAGCGCTGTTTGTAGGACACTGCCTCTGATCTGTCCTACAGTCTACCAACAGCAAAGGAACACAACGCTAGCTAATGTCGTTAGCTAATAGCTACTACAGAAGAACAAAGAGGTTACAATGGGTTATTTTAACCTATTTGGTTACACACTCGCCGCCACAGAATGTTAACAGCAATGTAATGCCTTTTCTGGCTAATTTTATTTGTCTTACCTCCAACAAAGTGGTCACTGCACAAGTGCTGGTATGCCGAGGGCTGCCAATCTTTCCTGTTTATGGCCGCTATCCATCTTCTCCGTCAGGATCCGATAAAATGATAACCCTTGCCTTGTTTGTTGATGGTTACTACATCCAGGTGCACAACAATATAGTGGCATGATGGAAGTCTTGCTGAAAATAAACACTTTCTTTGCTGCCGTTCCTCAATGCTGGCTGTGGTAAACTACTGGTAGTACATGTCCAAAATGGCGGCCGCGTTTGTCGTGACGTCACGTGAAAAGGGTCCATAAAGCTCTTCATGGTCTCACCCCTTCCTATCTCTGTGAGCTAATTCATTTGTACTGTCCCTCCCGCCCCCTCAGATCTTCTGTCTCTAGACTTTTGATTGTCCCACGTTTTAAACTGGCATCTATGGGTGGCAGATCATTCAGTGTTGCTGCTCCTAAACTTTGGAATTCATTACCACAATCGCTTTGTGACTGTTCCACTCTCTCTTTCTTCAAAGCTAACCTGAAAACTTTCTTCTTTACCTCACACTACTCTTCCTAGTGTGTGTGTGTGTGTGTGTGTGTGTGTAACTCCTGTGTAAAGTGTCCTTGGGTTTGTGAAAGGTACTATATAAATTGAACTTATTATTATTACTAAAGTGTTTTACATGCCACAGCCAATTGTTGCTCTATATAAAATGATAGGCAGCATGGAGGCAGAGGATTTAGTCCAAGAGCTGCTGGAATGTCTCCGGGCCCCCGAATGACTCGAACAGAAGGGTGACAAACTGGTGTAACCCAAATGGGGTGGAAAAGGCTGTTTTTTCTCGGGATAGAGGAGTCAAAGGGATCTGCCAATATCCCTTTGTCAGATCCAGTGTCAATTAAAAATGAGGCGTATCTAACCAATCAGGCAACTCGTCAATGCGAAGCATTGGATATGTGTCAAATTTAGACACCGTGTTGACCCTTCTGTACTCTACACAGAACTGGATCAACCTGTTGGTCTTGGGGACCAAGACAGCCGGGCTGCTCTAGTTTCTGTGCAACTCCTTGATTATTCTTATGTTGAGCATGGCCTTGAGTTCGTTACAAATCACCATTTTTTTTGTGTTTGGGTATGCAGTATGGGCGGCTCTGCACCACCACCCCAGGGGTGTCTCGATGTGGTGTTCTATGTGGTAGGTGCGGCCGGGAAGGGGTGAGAACACATCAGAAAACTCTGCTTACAACTTAGCCACCTCCATGAGTTGGGACGGTGAAAGGTAGTCTCCACAGGGGACTGGCATGGGTTGGGTGGCTACTTTTCATTTTTACCTCCAGCCCCAGCCCTGCCCTCTCCAGAACTACCGATGCCAACTCCATGGGAACGCCCTCATTCCATATTTTAAGCAGGTTGAAGTGGTATATTTGCTGTCCCCTGCCTCTATCCATCCACTTCACCTCATAGTCTACGTCTCCAACTTGCCATGTGACCTCAAAGGGCCCTTGCCACTTAGTGAGTAATTTAGAGCTTGACATGGGTAATAACACGAGCACTTTATCTCCTGGTGTGAATTTTCGAAGGCGCACACCCCTATTGTACAGCTGGGCCTGGCGTTCTTGTGCCTGTCACAAATTCCCCTCTGTTAGGTGACTGTGTGGAGTTTTGCGCACAGATCGGGAATGTATTCAATTTCATTTTTGCTATTAGAAGGTCCCTCCTCCCAATTTTTCCACATAACATCTAGGACACTGCAAGGCTTATGCCCATATAATAATTCAAATGGGGAAAACCCCATGGAGGCTTGTGGAATCTCCTGTACTGCAAATAACAGGGGCATGAGCCTTTTATCCCAATTACATGTGTCTTTGCTCACAAACTTACTAATTAATTTTTAAGGGTTTGGTTAAACCGCTCGACCAAGCCATCTGTTGGTAGGTGATAAATGCTTGGGCAGATGGATTTAACCCCCAGTAACTCATACAGTTTTTGAAGGGTGTATAACAAACCTAGTGCCCTGATCAATCAGGATTTCTTTCGGAATCCTGATTCAGGAGATAATTTTACCTCCATGACATTGTGTGCAGAAAAGTTACACAGTGGTACTGCTTCTGGGTATCACTTTGCATAGTCCACCATGATTAAAATAAAGCGATGCCCTTGTGCAGACCAGTCTAATGGCCTGATGAGATCCATCCCAATTCTTTCGAAGGGGGTCTCAACTGGGGAAGAGGGCACCTTCGGTGTGGCTGCTGGATTCGCCAGCTGGCATTCGCAGCATGCCTCACACCACCTACGGACATCCCTGTGAATCTCTGGCCAATAGAAACAAGCCATGAGATGGGCTAGTAGTTTATCCTGCCCTAGGTGTCCAGTCATAGGATTATAATGAGCCATATGGAATACAAGTTCCCTACAGCTCTGTGGGACTAATAACTGAGTCACTTTTTCACCAGTCTGAGTGTCCTGCATCTTTGGTATAGTCTATCCTTAACTGCTGCAAAGTATGGGCAGGAGAGTGCAACATTTGGCTGGAGGGTTTGACCATCGATTACTCTTACTTGTTCCAAAGCATAACACAGAGTCTCGTCTCACGCTTGCTCTAAAGGGAAATCTTCGAGGGAATTCCCCAAAGAGAGGGGAGGGGAGGGGTGCTCCCCACTCACTGTGTCACTATGCTGATATGGACGACTCTGATACGGTTTCCCCAGACAACACTACACTGGGATCTCCCCATGATGTGCTACTACAGGACCCACCAACTGCTGTACACTCCATAAGGCTGCTGGGCCATAGAAGGTTCACGCTGCACGCTGCATGCTGCACGCTACACGCTACACGTTCACGTGAAGAACCGGACCCTGGGCCATTAAACTTCATGCTTGGATGTTCACGTGTTGCATCTGTTCTACTTTGACCGAGTAACCAACAATATGGACTCTTCGGATGACGACGATTGCCTCATTCTGCTTTTACTGAGACAGAGGAAGAGAAAAAGGAACAGAATTTGGAGCCGAGAACACTTCCTTCTGAGAGAAACCCGTGGTGAATTTCACCGAACATTCTATAATCTGCTTGACAATCCCGATGAAGAACTATTTTTCAATTATACCATTCAATTATATTTTTTCTGAAGTTTTCCCCTGAAAGCATAGAGTTATCTCCCTAGACCCGTTCTGATTGGCTGGCGCGGCGGTGACCGCATGCATTGACTGGAATTTCCATCTTCACGCCTAGAAAAAAGTGTGCATGTTCATTTCACGCTTCACGCGTGAAGTGTGCAGCGTGCAACGTGAACGCCGTTCTATGGCCCAGAGCAAGTCATGCTACGTTTGTCCACTTTTCTTTACACGCGTGTAGCGTGTAGTGTGCAGCATGCAGCGTGCAGCGTGAACCTTCTATGGCCCAGCAGCCTAAGACATTTAAACCCAGGCCAGTCTGTTTCCAGAATTAGTGGGTGGGTGAAGTGCAGGCTAACTGCTGTCACCACACTATGTTTTGTTCCCCGAAATTGGATGCGACCAGACACCAGTGGATATTTGTGAACATCCCCATGTACACACAGTACCCTCACCAAGCATGCAGTCCCCAATGCCTCACCTTGAATCAAGCTTTGGTGGATGGAGGTTTGATTACAACCTGAATCCACCAACACATGATAGGTATCTCCTTGGATACTCACTGGTATGTGATATGCTCTGGCCCGATCGAGGAAGGGTGGTCTCTGGCACATTGGGGATCTGGACCACTGCCCCCACCTCCATCATGTGGCACTGGTCCTGGAAGTGCCCAGGCTCCCCATAGCACCAGCACACTGGCCCAGGCTTCACCTCTGCACCAGGGGCTTGGGGCAGGGCTTTATATTAACTTTTTTACTCACCGGCCACTGTGGCTAGTGGTTTTCCCGAGTCACTCGCCATTCAGCCTTTTCACTAGCCACAATTTTGTTGCCAGGAACTCACAGTTTTTTCTTCACCATGATACATTAAAGTTCGGAAGATCTAGATTTAATTATGAATGGCAGCATATAATGTATCTCTACAGTAGCACTCAAGTATTCAGTGCTGTTAAGGTAGCTCCCTATATGAAAACATGCAACCAATTCAGACAAAAATATAAACAGGGTATTCTGTTTATTGAAGTCAAATTCAAGCCCCTTACAATATGAAATATCGTATAATATGAAAAATAACATTCAGTTCAACTGAACTGATTCTAATATTAAAAGTCCAATTCAAAATATTTATCATTGAAAAACATTTGATGTTTTGATATGCAAGTATTATCATGTATATTATCTATTAAAGGGCTGATGACACGAACATGACTCTATGCAATTTCTTAAATAAACTATACAACATGGCAAACATGTTAGATTTCTGTTATAATTACGTGAAAAGAAGCTGTTGTTACGCGAATATCCAGCTTTTAATTGCACAGCGCAAGAAAACTAGGTCCGTGGCTCGCGGCCATGCTGTGACGTCAGCGGAAGAACATGCTGCGGTTCACTGGCTGTTCTACTCTGGTTCTACTCAATGGAAATGGCGCATGAAAACGCCGGTGAACTCTCTAGTGCTAGCTCTTCCTCTTCTGGGAGTCTAGAATTGTGTTGATCTCTTCCGAATAGAATCTATGATAGCCTACCCTCTTTACCCTTTGCCTCTTGTTGCTAGGCGGCAGTTACATGAAAGCCGCAAGCTTTCACAAGCAAATACATGACTGATATCATGCCGACTTTATGATTACATTTATGATTATCATGTAGAATCTATAGCTCTACGTACCTTTATCTTATGTCGTTTCACAACACATGTTCTGACAGGAGGACTGTCTTTGGATCCGGCATAGCTACTAGTAGACCCCCTCCGGAATACTGGCAGTGTTGCCAGATTGGGAGGTTTCCCGCCCAGTTGGGCAGTTTCAAGTGCATTTTGGTGGGTTTTGAACATATTTTGGGCTGGAAAACTTCAGCAGTATCTGGCAACAGATTGGGAGGTTTCCCGCCCAGTTGGGCGGTTTCAAGTGCATTTTGGTGGGTTTTGAACATATTTTGGGCTGGAAAACTTCAGCAGTATCTGGCAACAGATACTGCTGACGTTTTCCAGCCCCAAATATGTTCAAAACCCACCAAAATGCACTTGAAACTGCCCAACTGGGTGGGAAACCTCCCAATCTGGCAACACTGTGTAGGCACTGCTGATGGTAGTAACACACGTTTGTGCTGAACTGCACACCCAAGAGATTCTTTTAAGCTGGGAAGGGTGTCAAAACAATCCAAATCGAAGTGTTCAAAGCACAGGACGGATGTTGGTGAGGGCTCCCACTTGTCACGAGTGCGCCTGACTTGCTTCACCCACTTCGCATGCAGCTCAGGATCTCTGGGAAACTTGAATAAACTTACCCCATCCTTGTGGGTTTTGGAGCAAAAGTCGGCAACAGAACGCGAAGGCATAATAACTATATATATATTATAATGTATAATAATGTCTAATAAAAATACTAATAATGATAAACTGAACACCTGTCGCATCAACAACAAACTGGTAAGTTAGGAGGAAGGTTCTTTTGCTGACGTCATATAGCTCCTCCTCCTCCTTCGGCTCCTGGGTGCTGCAGCCCCGTCAAATTTGCCCAAATAGCCGCGTTTTTTATCATAACTTGTAAAATAGGCGCCTTCGTGAATTAATATATGGATCATCGGGAATTACTTTTTATGTTATAAAACATCGCCAAAGATGTCAAAAACGTGTCATCAGCACTTTAATAATGTGTGTGTGTGTGTGTGCATGTGTGTGTGTGTGAACATGTGTAGAGAGAGACATTAAATGTCCTCATTACATTCATCATCAGAGGAGTCTGAATGGTCCATGAAAAATGGCCTTCGTGACCTGAGGCTTCCAGCAGGCTATAAGTTGATAGCTGGGGCAGGATCAACTTCTTTCCAATCATGTGAACGTTTCTAAACAGCAGCTCCATCCTCTCCAGCTCAGCCAACTTCATGAAAGCCAGGGACTGAAAGCAACGCTGTCCTGTAGTGATCAGCCGTCTTCGCCTATTTTGATGTTATAGTACCAATGTGTGCATTTGACTTTTCGTGGTCCTATATAGTTTCGAGTTTAAAATTACTGGTGCCTGTCTTTGCCAGACTTTCTACAGTCTTCGCAGTACATGGTATTTTCGGTTTTGCTATGAATGAGCCAATCTCACCCGAACTTCCACTTGTCATTGAACTGTCTTATCTTCCTATTAGCGTCTTGTTCATCTCCATGGCCGTAGCCAGCTTTGAGGCCACCGAGGTCCAGACCTCGGTCATTTTTAAGAGCTGAAAAGACATTTGTATGCTAAATATTCAACTGGATAAAAAAAATAAAGAATAACATTAAAATGTCTCCGTAAAAAGTGCATTGTTAATTATGTTAAACGTTGATTCTGTCTTCTGTGTCTGTTTCGTGCGCGCGGCTCCGAGACCAAGAACACAAAACCGAATGAGCGCGCGACTCGGAACGCAGTGCAGGAGACACAGGGTTTCCATGGTCACCATCAGCACACTTTCATCAAGCTGTTCAATTTACATTTTTGAAGCAGCGCAGTTGTAGCCTACCTTGTTTGTGATTTTAAAAATAAATCATTCGATAAGCCAAAGCAATAGAGTGGAAAGTTTAAACTTATGTTTGCCTTGGATAACTTTGGCTAAAACATGGTGGTGTATACTGATTTTTTTTCTCAGAATTTTTTTTTTTTTTGTGTGTAGGTGTAACGGATGCCAGGTTGTTAATGTATCTCAGTTCCATAGGCTACATGGTGAGGGTATCTTTTGTCCTCATTGCTTGGGCTAGATCAAACCATTAAACAAGCTTAGATTATTCTTACTCTTGCCACATACATGATTTTTTGTTTTCAAAACTGATGATATTCAGTTCAATCACCATTAAAAGTAATTTCAGGAATAGATCTCTTGTGTGATGTGTAATTCACCCTTCTCATTTAAATATGTAAAACATTTTTCGGCGCGCGCTTTGCGCATCATGGACCTCGGTGATTTTAAAATGCTGCTCCGGCCCTGCTCATCTCTGACCCTTTTTTCCCTGAGCAGCAGGGTTTGAAACTCCAGCTATATGCTGCCACATAGTGCGCTTGTCAGTCGTCAGCAACATTGTTGCTTCGTTCATTAACCGCAGGCTACCGTATCATTGATTTTATCTGAGACGTTAACGAACGTTCTAAACAATTCTAACATGTTGTCAGAATGTTTATGCAGGTGCTCATGGGAGTTGTAGGCGCGTAATATTACATTGCAATGTGTTTATTATATCAGATGCCTTCAGAGAAAGCTACAATTAAAATATATTGTCATACCACAGAATAAACCACCTGCCAAAGTGACTAGTGGGACTAAAGTCATTACCCGCCAAAGCCGAATTTTACCCGCATTTGGCGGGTGGGCGGGTGCTAATGTAAAGCCCTGGCTTGGGGATCACTCACCTGTGGGGGAGAAGACATAGAAACATAAGGGGAGGGGACACCACAAGCTTGGTGAGCAGGCTGCGGGGGGTCAACCCCTCACATCCATGGTGCAGGGATGGGGAAGGGATGTGACAAGGGGGCAGAGAGAGAGAGAAAAGGCAGGATGTCTGCCACCAGATGGTCCTCTGCCAGAGTGATTTAATTTATTAGCTTTTGCCACAGTGATATATATATATATATATATATATATATATATATATATATATATATATATATATATATATATATATATATATATGGCTGGGAAACCACAACAGCTTGTGCCAATTACAGTGGCCCCCATTGCACCTAACCTGCATGTCTTTGAACTGTATCGCTCTGTCCAACAATGCCGGGTGGTGGCACTAAACCTACTCCACTGTCTCTCCTGGCAGCCAAGCAATGAATTGCTCCAGTGCCATCGCATCAACGAATGCGAACAGTTGGCCGATCTCTTCCAGGGTCAATGCACAAAAGCACTGCCGATGTTGGGGGTGCGGCTGACATGTTGGAAGATGGCTTGCTTCAAGTCGGTGTAATGCAGCCTGATGTTGGTGGGGAGGTGCTGAGTGGCAAGCTGGGCCTCTCCAGTCAGGAGTGGCAGTAGGTGAGCCGCTTGCTGCTCAACTGGCTACCCCCATAACTCCACAGCTTGCTCAAAGAGTGCCAGAAAGGCCTCGGGGTCATAGTGAGGCCCCATCTTCATCAGGGTGACATGGGGGATACCTGCAGACACGGTAGCTGGAGTGCCCACCGATGTGAACAGGTTCCAGAACGCCTGATGATCCTCCTGCTGGGCTCGCTGCAAGGCTTCAAAGCACTGCTCCTGCTCCTTGCGCAAGGTGAGCAACGCTTGGTGCTGGTTTTGTTGGGTAGTAGCAAGGGCATGGACAAGGTCTTTAAAGGGGGAGGACTTCATGCTGGCAGTTCCCTTCAGTGTCCCAGGATTCGGCACCAGTATGGTAATCACTGGGGTGTGGAACACTGAAGCACAGGACAGGAAGATTTTGGTTAACTGAGCTTTCTTCTTTATGCTTATTATTTTGGGTCTTTATCGCAGCAGCTTTTCAGCTGCTTGGAGTATGACACATGCACACGGTCTCGAGCTGGGAGAACTGCCTCCTCGTAGCTCTCCCCTTATCAGCCCTTGGCGATCACTGAAAGGCACACACACACACACACAAACACCATCAATTAGACACAGGTGTAATCGTTTTGCCACTCACCTTCCCCAGCCTCGATCTCCATTCACAAAATGGCGCTTGACCACACCCCCACTGCCACAACATGCAATGCATTTTAGTTTATGAGATTTCTCTTTGTTAACACTACGAGCGCATCTCAAAATATTAGAATATCATGAAAAAGTTAACTTTTTTGTAATTTAATTCAAAAAGGTAAACTTTCATACGTTCTATATTCATTATATGTAAAGTGAAATATTTCAAGACTTTTTTTGTTTTCATTTCCATGATTATGGTTTATAGTTTATGAAAATCAGAAATCTAGTATCTCAAAATATAAGAATATTTAATTAATTTCAAGTTTGAGTAAAACAGTATACATACCATGTATCTCTCAGTCTAGTTCAGTACATGCAAGCACAATTATGGGGAAGACTGCTGATATGACAGTTGTCCAGAAGACGATCACTGACACCCTCTACACAGTAGAGTAAGCCACAGAAGGTCACTGGTGAAAAGTCTGGCTGGAAAAGGTGCACAAGCAACAGGGATGACCACAGCCTTGAGAGGATTAAGAATTGTCAATTCAAGAACTTGGGAGAGCTTCAGAAGGAATGGACTGAGGCTGGTGTCAGTGCATCAAGAGCTACCACACACAGACATCTTCAGGAAAGGGGCTACAACTGTTGCATTCCTAATATCAAGCAACTCCTGAACCAGAGTCCTGAATCAGAATCATCTTACCTGGGCTAAGGAGAGAAAGAACTGGACTGTTGCTCAGTGGTCCAAAGTCCCCTTTTCAGATGAAAGTAAATTTTGCATTTAATTTGGAAATCAAGGCCCTAGAGTCTGGAGGAAGAGTGGAGAGGCACAAAATCCAAGGTGTTTGAAGTCCAATGTAAAGTTTCCGCAGTCTGTGATGACTTGGGGTGCCATGTCATCTGCTGGTGTTGGTCCACTGTGTTTTATCAAGTCCACTGAACAACAGTCCAAGATTTGCACATGGTGGTGTGTTGTGAACATTACATTAATGCCATTTAGCAGACGCTCTTATCCAGAGCAACATACAACATACCCAGAGTAGCCTGGGCAGCAGTTGAGAGTTAGGCGCCTTGCTCAAGGGCACTTCAGTTATTCCTGCTGGTCCAGGGAATCAAACCAGTGACCTTTTGGTCCCTTCTCTAACCATTAGGCCATAGCTTTGTAAAAACAAACAAACAAAACCCTCATTTTGAGGCAAATTGTTAATTTATATGAGTTTACTTAACCACCTTGCGTTATTAACCTTCATCATTACTAAAAGAGAGTGGGGGCTACAATTATCAACAGCCCATAATTATCAACACCTTTTCAGATTTACCAACAAAAAACAATTTTACAAAGGTGAGTTTCAGTTACAACAGTTATTATTGATTAATTAATCAACTGGAAGACCCCCCCGCCCTTTGAGCTTGTTGTCTGATGACACAGCTCGTTACCTGAGATAGAATTTTTTTTTAGCATGATCAACAATTTGAGGAAAACCCGGATATTATCATCACAGGTAAGCATGGTGGAAAGATCATGGACATGTTTTTACTTATCAAATTCACCAATATTTCATAATATCCTTGTTGAAACCTACTTTGTTTCTTACTCTTTCATTTGACACTCGCCATTTTGTATCTAAATGCATGTTTGAGAAGTCACATGAGGTGTCAATAATAGTGATCACTTTCACCAGTGTCCACTATTATCGACACCCTGTGGAATTAAGTGACATTTACAACTGTTATGGATCGTTCTTTGTGTAACTTTGTTGAAGTAGATGAAGTACTTTAAAAAAATAAAAGTGCTGTGATTTATAATAAATTTTTTTCTGATTCATAACAGAATGGAATGTTTATAGAGTATCTCATCTCATTATCTCTAGCCGCTTTATCCTGTTCTACAAGGTCACAAGCAAGCTGGAGCCTATCCCAGCTGACTACGGGCAAAAGGTGGGGTACACCCTGGACAAGTCACCAGGTCATCACAGGGCTGACACATAGACACCCATTCACACCTACAGTCAATTTAGAGTCACCAGTTAACCTAATCTGCACGTCTTTGGACTGTGGGGGGAAACCGGAGCACCCGGAGGAAACCCACACGGACAGAACATGCAAACTCTGCACAGAAAGGCCCTCGTCGGCCATGGGGCTCGAACCCAGACCTTCTTGCTGTGAGGCAACAGCACTAACCACTACACCACCGTGCCGCCCTAAAAAAATTACATGCTTGAAATATTCATATTCCATTCCGAATTTTTTTTTTTCCAGTTTGTTGTAAATATCTACCACATATATACATACAATATCAGTAGACATTTTATATTTTGGTTCGAGGAATGACATGCGACCTTTGACCTGGATGTTCATGTGGTTACAGTGTCAATTGCCTGTTGACATTTATTGGTAAACTACAAAACTAGAAATTAATACAAACAACAACGAATGATTAACAAAATGTGATCTACGAAAATACTTAGAAAGTGGGTAGAAAGTGGAAGATTTTCTGACAGGTTAAACATTATCAGTTAATTTGTTTACAAATTATTAGAATTACTTCCTCATTTACGTAAACACTGACATCGATATATTTATATAAAATATATTTTGTACTCAATACAAGTCTATGTAAAACAAATTTTAAATAAAAACTGTTTTGTTAATACCACATACCGATTTTTTTTTTTAATGAATAATCATCTGAATGTCGATAACTGTGAACAAAGGTGTCGATAATTGTGGAAAGGTGTCTCGTGATCTGATACACCAAGTAATTGGGAATCAACTTGTTTTTTTTTTCAGTGTAAGTTTGTCAGTCATATTATTCATGCATAATTTATGTATTGAAAGTCTTTTTTAATTTTGCAATGGCCAAAAGATTGTTAAGGTGCCGATAATTGTAGCCACCGCTCTACATAAAGCAAAACAAGATGATATATGATATATGATATTTGAGTTTCCTCCAGTCCCTCCTCCATGTTTAATGACTGGGACTTTGTTTTTGAAGAATGACTGACATACTTCCGCCCAACGAGTGCATCTCCTCCACTGAGCTCCATGTAAAACCTGGAGAGCCCAGAGCCTTTTCCCTGCTGTAGAGACGAGTGAAGCCATCTGGCCGCCATCTTACCACTCCCACCGCGTGTATTTGGCTTATGTGTTAAACCGTCCTATCCGATCAAATTTGCCCCAGGAAAAGTATCTCCTGACTTTTTTCCCTTTCATTTCCTCCTCTTATTTTCTCACCTTTACCCCATTCCTTACAGATATCTTTATAGCGCTCCACTTCACTGTTATTGTTTTTTTTACCTTTTCCAGTTCAGTCTCTGATCATTTTTTGAATGGCTGTTTTACGACTATAATTATTTCAACAGAGATTATTTCAGTTTTTCTCTTCTACAGTATATCTTTCTCTTTCGTATATTTCTTCTTCCTTCCTTTCTTTCTAAGCTGTCTATCTACGGGTGGCACAGTGGTGTAGTGGTTAGCACTGTTGCCTCACAGCAAAAAGGTTCCGGGTTCGAGCCCTGTGGCCAGCGAGGGCCTTTCTGTGCGGAGTTTGCATGTTCTCCCCGTGTCTGCATGGGTTTCCTCCGGGTGCTCCGGTTTCCCCCACAGTCCAAAGACATGCAGGTTAGGTTAACTGGTGACTCTAAATTGACCGTGAGTGTGAATGGTTATCTGTGTCTATGTGTCAGCCCTGTGATGACCTGGCGACTTGTTCAGGGTGTACCCCGCCTCTCGCCCGTGGTCAGCTGGAATAGGCTCCAGCTTGCCTGCGACCCTGTAGAACAGGATAAAGCAGCTAGAGATAATGAGATGAGATGAGATAATGAGATGAGATTATTTCAGTTTTTCTCTTATACAGTATATCTTTCTCTTTCGTATACCGGTATTTCTTCTTCCTTCCTTTCTTTCTAATCTATCTATCTATCTATCTATCTATCTATCTATGGGTGGCACAGTGGTATAGTGGTTAGCACTGTTGCCTCACAGCAAAAAGGTTCTGGGTTCGAGCCCAGTGGCCGACAGGGATCTTTCTGTGTGGAGTTTGCATGTTCCCCCCGTGTCTGCATGGGTTTCCTCCGGGTGCTCTGGTTTCCCCCAAAGACATGCAGGTTAGGTTTACATGGGGCGGCCTTGGGCTGAAGTGCCCTTGAGCAAGGTACCTAACCCCCAACTGCTCCCCAGGCACTGTAGTGTGGCTTCCCACTGCTCTGCATGTGTTCACTGCTTCAGATGGGTTAAATGCAGAGGTTGAATTTCACTGTGCTTGAGTGTGCATGTGACAAATAGGCTGTACAACACAAAGGCTGTACACTACTTCCTTTCTATTCAGGACAGTTGTTGAAACAGGATTATTTTTCTCATGTTATTTGCCATTTTTACTTCATTTTCACAGTCATGCCTTAACAGTATTTATTGGTCACATTGGTTGCAAGCTGCATGAATATTGTCACAGTGAATTATGTGACCAATAAATACTGTTAAGGCATGACTGTGAAAATGAAGTGAAAATGGCAACTAACATGAGAAAATAATCCTGTTTCAACAATTGTCCTGAATAGAAAGGAAGTAGTGTACAGCCTTTGTGTTGGTATGATAGATAGATAGATAGATAGATAGATAGATAGATAGATAGATAGATAGATAGATAGATAGATAGATAGAACTATATGAAGAGAAAGATACACTGTATAAGAGAAAAACTGAAATAATCTCTCTTGAAATAATTATAGTTATAAAACAGCCATTCAAAAAATGATCAGAGACTGAACTGGAAAAGGGAAAAAAAACAATAACAGTAAAGTGGAGCGCTATAAATATATCTGTAAGGAATGGGGTAAAGGTGAGAAAATAAGAGGAGGAAATGAAAGGGAAGAAAAAGTCAGGAGATACTTTCCTTGGGGCAAATTTGATCGGATAGGACGGTTTAACACATAAGCCAAATACCACCCATAGATAGATAGATTAGAAAGGAAGGAAGAAGAAATATACAAAAGAGAAATATACACTGTATAAGAGAAAAACTGAAATAATCTCTCTTAAAATAATTATAGTTGTCAAGTCAAAGAGTCCCATATACGTTTTTCGTACGTACATTGGGGAGTGCCTGTTAGAGAGCACACTCTGTCTAGGCCGTCAGCATGGTGAGGTAGGGTGGCCAGTTCCTTTTCTCGCCGCCTTTTCCCCAGTGTTTCCACCAGGTCCCCATTCACTGCTGGGTGGACAGGAGGCAAGCCCCAGATCACCGTCCGAGGCAGGGCTCAAACCGGGGACCGTTTGCTTGGTGGTCAAGCGCTCTAACCACTTGGCCACCTCACCTCATAGTTGTAAAACAGCCATTCAAAAAATGATCAGAGACTGAACTGGAAAATGGAAAAAAACAATAACAGTAAAGCGGAGCGCTATAAAGATATGTAAGGAATGGGGTAAAGGTGAGAAAATAAGAGGAGGAAATGAAAGGGAAAAAAGTCAGGAGATACTTTTCTTGGGGCAAATTTGATCGGATAGGACGGTTTAACACATAAGCCAAATACCACCCATAGATAGATAGATAGATAGATAGATAGATTAAAAAGGAAGGAAGAAGAAATATACAAAAGAGAAAGATACACTGTATAACAGAAAAACTGAAATAATCTCTCTTGAAATAATTATAGTTGTAAAGTCAAGTCAAAGAGTCCCATACGTTTTTCATACGTACATTGGGGAGTGCCTGTTAGAGAGCACACTCTGTCTAGGCCGTCAGCATGGCGAGGTAGGGTGGCCAGTTCCTTTCCTCGCCGCCTTTAACTTCCCCAGTGTTTCCACCAGGTCCCCATTCACTGCTGGGTGGACAGGAGGCAAGCCCCAGATCACCGTCTGAGGCGGGGCTCAAACCGGGGACCGTTCGCTTGGCGGTCAAGCGCTCTAACCACTTGGCCACCTCGCCTCATAGTTGTAAAACAGCCATTCAAAAAATAATCAGAGACTGAACTGGAAAAGGGGAAAAAACAATAACAGTAAAGCGGAGTGCTATAAAGATACAGTATGTAAGGAATGGGGTAAAGGTAAGAAAATAAGAGGAGGAAATGAAAAGGGAAAAAAAGTCAGGAGATACTTTTCTTGGGGCAAATTTGATCAGATAGGACGGTTTAACACATAAGCCAAATACCACCCATAGATAGATTAGAAAGGAAGGAAGAAGAAATATATGAAAGCGAAAGATGCACTGTATAAGAGAAAAACTGAAATATTCTCTCTTGAAATAATTCTAGTTGTAAAACAGCCATTCAAAAATGATCAGAGACTGAACTGGAAAAGGGAAAAAAACAATAACAGTAAAGCGGAGTGCTAGAAAGATATGTAAGGAATGGGGTAAAGGTGGGAAAATAAGAGGAGGAAATGAAAGGGAAAAAAAGTCAGGAGATACTTTTCTTGGGGCAAATTTGATCAGATAGGACGGTTTAACACATAAGCCAAATACCACCCATAGATAGATTAGAAAGGAAGGAAGAAGAAATATATGAAAGCGAAAGATGCACTGTATAAGAGAAAAACTGAAATAATCTCTCTTGAAATAATTCTAGTTGTAAAACAGCCATTCAAAAAATGATCAGAGACTGAACTGGAAAAGGGAAAAAAACAATAACAGTAAAGCGGAGCGCTATAAAGATATGTAAGGAATGGGGTAAAGGTGAGAAAATAAGAGGAGGAAATGAAAGGGAAAAAAAGTCAGGAGATACTTTTCTTGGGGCAAATTTGATCGGATGTTTAACACATAAGCCAAATACACGCGATGGGAGTGGTAAGATGGCGGCCAGATGGCTTCACTCTGACAGGCCAATGAGCGCTCCAGATTTTATATCGAGTTCAGTGGGCTCCTCCCCCAGCGTGAGGCGCATGTTTGCATGTCAATGGGATGTGATCAGAGTCTCTTCCTGTCTCCATGCACGTCTTCGATGACGTACACGCTTGCGCTCTTGCGATGAATGAGAACATGGCGGTGTCTGTGAGCCAGTCTGATGTCCAGATGCACCAGAAAGCAGATGGAGATGAGGATGAGCAACGCGCGAGCAGATCAGACAGGTGAAAGAAGCACTGCGCTGAAACTCTGTTCGAATCCGCAGCTAATAGAGGCTTATACATCTCGGGTTATCGACCAACGTGCTGGCTGAAGCTAGCTGACTAACCGGAAGCAGGATGTCAAATAATTCCCATGCATCATTCAGACAGATGTGTTTACAGTGCATTTGCACGTGCTTTTAGTGTTGTGTAGCTGTTAGTAAACAATGTACTGCATTACAGCACAATCTACTGCACACTCTTCCAGAAAAGACATCACAGCTTTCATAAAGACAACCCACATGTTATTAGTTCAGATGATGAACAGAACCCACATTGCAGTATCATTAGGGTGCATCAGTTGCCCCGTAAAAATGAAAAGTTCCTCCGATCATGATGCATTTTTGTTTTTATGTTCCTTTTGGTAAGAAAACACACTGGGTGAAATATTTTGACAAAATTCAAAAGTTTTAATGGTGGCACCAGGAGCTCCAAGTTCTGGAAAAAGCTGCTATTTTATGACAAAATTTTGATCACTTTTCATGAAACATTATGGCACCTTATAGAGTATACCAAATATCTTAGATACTGTAGACAGTATGTCTAGAATGTCTAAAAATATTTGGAGGTTTATTTTAGGGTGTCACTAGCATTATTTATCAATGTTATAACCCTGGTTTTAAGCTTGCCGCCTATGCGTATGCTAGCCCCTATTAAAGTTATAACGATGCTGGATTACCTGTTTTCAAGACAACTGAAGATACAAGTGAAATGTTAAGAAGCAAATCCTATGTGGCCGTCTCAGATTTGGAACCATTACTCTGTCTTTTGCTACAACTTGCACAATGTTCTGGAATCTTTCTTCTATTGTGGCAGAACCAACTTTCTCATGGGTGAGTTTAACCCCACGCTCTGCCACATCATTTGTCACACTCAGTACGTTTACATGCACATCCAAATCGAGCTGCTGTCGGTAATCGAGCAAAGGGTCCCAGCAGGGGTGCCAGAGAAATCCAATCCTACATGCACACAAGGAAATCGAGCTATTGTGTGAGGTACATTGTGCACCCGAGCCACAGGTGGCGCTACACGCCCCATCGTGTTGGTACACTTCCGGTTGTCGTCATGAAGAAGAGCTATTCAAGAGTGTAAACAAAGTTATCAGTTCCGTGTTCTCCGTTGCGCGTTTTTCTCCCGTCCATGAATTTTAATATATTCAACTCCTTAAGCTGAATGAGCATGAACTCTGTCTCCTCATTGCTCCAGAAGTGCACGTTTCTGCTCGCCATTTTCTCTTCTTCGTTTGTTCCTCCTGACCTCTTCTGCTTCTCGCTACTACTGTTGTCATGCCGACCGAGGCTGTCGTGTTTCCCGCTTGTGGTCTCGTCACTCGTCACTTCCGGAAGGGGCAGTGCTGAAGTAAGTAGCTCGACTACGTAGCTCGATAGGGTTTACATGCACTAAGTAGCTCGGCAAAAATCGCATAATCTAGGTCGTGTAGCTTGATTACGAGAAATCCAGTTCGGTTCAATTTCAGCTGAGCTAAGGTGTATCCATGGCATTTAGAACTTCGATTTCAGTCGAGCAACGGCAGAAATTCGATTTTCTCTATGTGCATGTAAACGCACTCAATGAAGTTTGTGAGTGTTGCCTTTATCCTCTGGTAAGATGCCAAGCCATCCCATTGTGACACTGGTGTTGAGAGCAGATGATCATCAAATATATCAAAAGCTGCAAAGAACAGCCACGAATCTTCACCTATGAAGTTTTCCAGTTTGAGGGCCACAAGAAATCAATAAATGGAGTCCAACATTGTGATTCAAACCTTACGCGAAAACATAAAATAAGCGTTTTTTGGCAAAAAATGAACCTCATGGTGCCACCATTAGACTTTTGAATATGGTTAAAAAATTTTACAGGACGTCTTTATTGGTGAAAAGGAACACCCAAACAAAAATGCATCAGATTTTATGAAAGTGAGGGCAACTGATGCACCCTAAGCATCATTGCAACATTTTATTTACACTTTGTTCAAGTTCAAATGCAGTTACACAGCTTCAGTTCAATTGCAAACGTTTGTTTGTTGGACAAAATTAAAATGTAAATACCAAGTCCATTTTCAGACCTTTCACAAAGAGCTGGCCCCCAATAGCATCGTAGCATGAAGATCATCTTTAAATGGTAGCGTGAGCATCACAATGAACGCTCTTTCCTAGTTAAGATGCTCTTAGCATTAAGAGGCTTTTAGGAAACCCACCCCCAGGTTAGACATTCATCAAGCTGGATGTGAAATGACTTTGGAGCATTTACATTTGGGGGGGAAAAAAAAATCATACACTACCGTTCAAAAGTTTGGGGTCACCCAGACAATTTTGTGTTTTCCATGAAAAGTCACACTTTTATTTACCACCATAAGTTGTAAAATGAATAGAAAATATAGTCAAGACATTTTTCTGGCCATTTTGAGCATTTAATCGACCCCACAAATGTGATGCTCCAGAAACTCAATCTGCTCAAAGGAAGGTCAGTTTTATAGCTTCTCTAAAGAGCTCAACTGTTTTCAGCTGTGCTAACATGATTGTACAAGGGTTTTCTAATCATCCATTAGCCTTCTGAGGCAATGAGCAAACACATTGTACCATTAGAACACTGGAGTGAGAGTTGCTGGAAATGGGCCTCTATACACCTATGGAGATATTGCACCAAAAACCAGACATTTGCAGCTAGAATAGTCATTTACCACATTAGCAATGTATAGAGTGTATTTCTGATTAGTTTAAAGTGATCTTCATTGAAAAGAACAGTGCCTTTCTTTCAAAAAGGAAATTACAAAGTGACCCCAAACTTTTGAACGGTAGTGTACATTAAACATATGGTGCTGCTGTAAACATAAAGCCAATCCCGCAAGTAAGGGTGCACCGATTTATCAGTATCGGCCAATATTCATCCTGTTGACTGCCATCAGCCTGTTGGCAAATAAGATGACCTTCATCGATGGTACTGGCTGATGTTTATCTGCTGTTTCGCGTCAGTTTTTGTGCTGTCTAAACGCTGTGTGTGTTAGGGGGTCATTTCACCGAGAAATCTTCCCAGAAGACCGAGCTGCGATTTCAGAGCATGGCTTGGTCACCACAGGTCGTACGCAGTTGACGGTTGACCGAGGGTTGGTCATGCCTTCGTCTTCCGTGGTGGTTGCACGTGGTCGAGGAATGGTCTCCCTGACAAAGAGATCGTAGCTCGGTTTTTTGACATGTCAAAAAACTGAGCCTCGACCTAAAAGTTGCACAGAGAGCGTCGAAAGAGTGAACAAGGTCGAGGAAAGGACGCATTGGTTGAGAGACAATCGAGGCTAGAACGGGGATGAGCGATGCTCAGTCTTCTCAAGCAAGAACTGATTGCGCGCATGGTTGTGCTGCTCGACCCGTCCTCGACACCCACTTGATCCGTGCAATCTAGCTTCACTCTTTTGTGATCAAGCCTCGCTCCGCGCAACCTGTCCCAGACCTTCCCTAGACCCGTACGCTCCCTATTCTTCCCATGGGCACGATTGGATTCTAAAGAGGATTAAGGTGCGACCTACTTCAACCAATAAAGATCGACCATCGCTTAAGTTGCGACCTACCTTCACCTAATCCTATTAAAGCTACGCCTACTGAATGTCATATATAGGGCGCATTAGCATAACCAGAGAGTCTTGCTGCAGTTGCAGGGCATGGTGCTGTAATAACATAGCATGATGCAGAGCGATTGGGTCCATGTTGTCCCTTCGGAGGCTGGTCAAAAACTGATGGTCGGCCACCAATCGCCGGGCCTTTTTATACGGTCACACGCAAATCCGGGCGACCGTGACAAATTTGTGCATAGCTCAGGTGAGAATCTGTCTAGAAAAGATCGAGAATTGAGTATACAGAGCGAGGCTAGAACGTTTATATCGCAGGCTAAATCGTATTGATTGAGGGTGAGTTGCAACTCGTATGTAGCTAGATCGGCCAAGATTGAGTCTTGATTGGCCGAGGTCGCGCACTTGTGAGGATAGATCGCCGAGAGAGCGACGCTATGTCACAGATTGGTCGAACAGAACAAGCCTTGGTCGTGTTAAGATCGCATCAGATCGAGTGGATAGACGCAAGTAGTAAAGCATCTACAGAGCGTATAGGACGCAGGTAGAGCGTACACGTCGAAGGTCGAACGAGATAAAATTGAACATAGAGCGTACACAGAAAATAATGGGTTTAGGTCGCACGGAATTTGCCCGCGACTACGGGAAAACATAGCTGCGATCATAGTCGCGCACGATTTTTCCAGATCGTACTCGGTGAAATGACCCCCTTATTTACAGTCTGACTTAGACAACAGTCCCAAACCCTTTACCAATCCAAGTGAATGGAATTAATCTTACAACAACAGAGGAATTCACTTATCTTGGGAGCACAGTTAGATTTGATGGTGGTGCACATAATGACATCAAGAATCGAATCAACAAGGCTAGCTTTCAGAATGCTCAACAGTGTATGGAGGTTTCAACAGTACAGCACCAAGATCAACATTAAGCTGTATCAGAGCTGCATCTCTAACTTTTCTATATAGATCAGAATGGTGGAGGATGACTGCCAATGACCTCAACCAACTGTCAGTCTTCCAGATAAAAAATCTGAGGAAAATATGCAGGATTTTTTGGCCTGAAACCATATCTAATCAAGGGCTATTTGATAGATGCCAGATGGAGAATATCATAATGAGATGGCGCTGGAACTGGATAGGGCATGTCATGAGAAGAGAGTCAAACTGCATCCCTAGAGTAGCCCTGCATTGGACACCAGAAGGTAGAAGCAAAAGAGGAAGACCCAAAACCACCTGGCATCGGACTGTAGAGGAGGAGATGTGAACCATGAATCTGACCTGGGGAAGTGTCCAAAAGATGGCCCAAAATCACCAGGAGTAGAGATCCTGCGTTGCTGCCATAAATGCCAAGAGACATAACGGGCAGTAAGTAAGCAAGTCAGACAACAGTAGCCTACTCAGCTACAGATTCCGAGAAGATCCAGTAGAATAAGATCTGGTTGGACACGACTCTGGCATGACATAAGACGGCAATAGTGCGCACGTGTGGTTTGTTTTCATATAAAAGTGAAAGAAAGTTGAAGTGATTAAAGGTGTGTTTTCACCAAAATGAGGATGGGTTCCCTTTTGAGTCTGGTTCCTCTCGAGGTTTCTTACTCATGCCGTCTGAGGGAGTTTTTCCTTGCCACTGTCACCACAGGCTTGCTCATTGGGGATAGATTAGGGATAAAATTAGCTCATATTTAAAGTCATTAAAATTCTGTAAAGCTGCTTTGCGGCAGTATCTATTGTTAAAAGCGCGATAAAAAATAAACTTGACTCCTCTCGTGGTCGCTCTTGCAGGGCGCGCTTTTATTCAGAAAGGTGACATTTGCGTTTGCTCATGTGATGTCGTGAAAAATGTTTCCACTTTAATTTTGTGTAATGCTGCATTGCTTTATCAAATCGGCTGAAAAACGTTTTTGCGATATTTAGGAGTTTCACTGAAATTCAAGTGTTTTTTCTACTTTTCCAGATTAATGAAAACATGGCTATTGAGTACATAAGTAGCTTGTAAGACATTGTCCAGTGACGTTTCAAGAGACGGTATTAGAGTCTGTGCTGTTGAAGTTAAACTTTTTTTTATTTTAACAAATTAATAAACATTCAAAGTCGACAGAGTGAACGTATCTGAGAATTATGAACGGCAGTTATTTTTTTTAAATAATGAGGATCTGTTTGTTTCCCTGACACACAAGTGGGAATAAATAACAATTAAAAACATTCACAAGAATTTCACAATCAACAAGTCAGGCACCACTGAGTACCGTGTTTGTACAGTTACACTCACTAGAGAGTTCATGGTCATGTCCATATGATGAAAGCCTTACTCACATGAGGCTCCAGTCTTTTTCTGGGTTTGTGTGTGGATTCCTGGAGTGGATATGAAGGTATATTTGTACTCCCTCACCTGCACCTACATAAAATGCCATGTGAGGAGCTCAATCTGAGGGGTTCTCAAGTCCATGGACTCTCTCTTGCCCTGCATGGAATAATTTATTTGTAGCCTTGCCCAGATAAAGATTGCTCCAGTGACATGTTCCGAAGGCATTTCTGATGGACATTGAACACCAGTCAGGGGTAGGTTTCCCGATAATGTTGCACTTTAGGGCTAAAGAGCAAGTGTAAAGATGCTCTTAAAGGAGATACGCAGAACCATGGCCTCACTTTTTGTTTATAAATGTCTTGAGACCTCAAGAATGGCATAGGAATAGTTTTAAGCGTTAACAATAAATCTAATATAGTAATTTTTACGATTAAAACGATTCATATACCATAGGTAGCGGTCTGAGTGAAGGACCTTGACATCTGTGACGTCACCGCAGGAAGGCTATCGGTCTCATCGCTAGGCCATTATTAAAAAATGTTCTGTTTCCGGTCCACCGGCCGGGTGAGTGCCGTTTGTGTGGTTGAAATTTTTTTTTAACGCCGGTTTTTCGACATTTTTTTCGGGTTCGTAAATCTAAAATCGAACTTGACATTTCCGCATTCCCAGGGCTTTCCACTAAGGCTCATACTAGCCAGCCATGGCAAATAAGTAGCCAGCCGGGGGGAGTAAACACAAAATAAACTCCTGTGCACGCAGTTCCCAGGATTAAATGTATTTTCCATAGACCATTTATTTATTCACTTTACTCAAATACAAAGTAAAATGGCAGTAAATCTTCTTTCTTTTCTTGCGTATTGCATCATGAGGCGTTCCTGGCTTGTAAATCTCTTATTTTCGGTGCATGACACATTCACGCAGCTGAGCATGCTATGAATTAACAACGACAACGGTCTGCAGTGGGGCGACACAATTACACACTCAGCCAACATTTCTCCATTTGTGTATGAAAATACACTCCAACCACTCAGTTTGGGTTCATTTACAACCAACAGTGTCTTTTGATGCCAGCACGTAATTGAACGAGAGAAGACTGGTTTACCGGAGACAAAATAAGCGTTATCTCTGCTTCTGTTCCCTCCGACGCACTACTGCCTCCGCCGAGTGCGCGCACACACACACCGCATGTCGGGGCCACGGATGAGTTACTCTCCCTTGATCAACGAAGTTGGCGGGGAATTTGTGGTTATTATCGGTACAAACAGCGCGAATCACAACTTTAAATGAGTGCGGTTCAGTTTGACATTATTGTCAGTCTGTTAGATAAACATTTAATTTTATTAAAATAGAAAATTAATATTTAGAGCCTGTGGGCTACAAAAATAATAGTCATTAAAGTAGCCGGCTGGATTTAATTGTGTAGCCGGCTGTATGGCCGGCAGCCGGCGCTTGTGGAAAGCCCTGCATTCCGCGCAGAATATAGAACTGAATCAGCTCTGCGTATGCGCCGTGCGGCACAAAAAAATGGCAGCCACCATGAAGGAAGGAGATCCGGAGTTTTCAAACATTTGCTTAAGTGTGAAATCGCAAAATGGTATTCTAGCGAACAACAAAATAGTAAAGATTCAGAAAACCAAATCATTCAGTGAACATTTTAAAAGTGTAATTTCATCCGAACTCGGCCTAACGCTCGATTTAGAACTACAAAAAGTCCGTGTGTCGGACATTTTAAGTACCTTTGTAAAAGTTTTGCAAATGTTGCAGTCAGCATTTAAATTGCTAACTTAAAGTTTTTGTACAAGTTTCAGTTGATTAAACAGTCGTATTTTATTAAATGTGTCTGCTTTTGTAATAAAAAAGTACTGAAAGAAAAAGGGGCGGCACGGTGGTGTAGTGGTTAGCGCTGTCGCCTCACAGCAAGAAGGTCCGGGTTCGAGCCCCGTGGCCGGCGAGGGCCTTTCTGTGTGGAGTTTGCATGTTCTCCCCGTGTCCGCGTGGGTTTCCTCTGGGTGCTCCGGTTTCCCCCACAGTCCAAAGACATGCAGGTTAGGTTAACTGGTGACTCTAAATTGACCGTAGGTGTGAATGTGAGTGTGAATGGTTGTCTGTGTCTATGTGTCAGCCCTGTGATGACCTGGCGACTTGTCCAGGGTGTACCCCGCCTTTCGCCCGTAGTCAGCTGGGATAGGCTCCAGCTTGCCTGCGACCCTGTAGAACAGGATAAAGCGGCTAGAGATGAGATGAAAGAAAAAGCAAACACAGCATTGCGATTTCTTATCCATCGAGATATATATATACAGTGGTGCTTGAAAGTTTGTGAACCCTTTAGAATTTTCTACATTTCTGCATAAATATGACCTAAAACATCATCAGATTTTCACACAAGTCCTAAAAGTAGATAAAGAAAACCCACTTAAACAAACGAGACAAAAATATTATACTTGGTCATTTATTTATTGAGGAAAATGATCCAATATTGCATATCTGTGAGTGGCAAAAGTATGTGAACCTTTACTTTCAGTATCTGGTGTGACCCTCTTGTGCAGCAATAACTGCAACTAAACGTTTCTGGTAACTGTTGATCAGTCCTGCACACCGGCTTGGAGGAATTTTAGCCCATTCCTCCGTACAGAACAGCTTCAACTCTGGGATGTTGGTGGGTTTCCTCACATGAACTGCTCGCTTCAGGTCCTTCCACAACATTTCGATTGGATTAAGGTCAGGACTTTGACTTGGCCATTCCAAAACATTCACTTTATTCTTCTTTAACCATTCTTTGGTAGAACGACTTGTGTGCTTAGGGTCGTTGTCTTGCTGCATGACCCACCTTCTCTTGAGATTCAGTTCATGGACAGATGTCCTGACATTTTCCTTTAGAATTTGCTGGTATAATTCAGAATTCATTGTTCCATCAATGATGGCAAGCCGTCCTGGCCCAGATGCAGCAAAACAGGCCCAAACCATGATACTACCACCATCATGTTTCACAAATGGGATAAGGTTCTTATGTTGGAATGCAGTGGTTTCCTTTCTCCAAACATAATGCTTCTCATTTAAACCAAAAAGTTCTATTTTGGTCTCATCCATCCACAAAACATTTTTCCAATAGCCTTCTGGCTTGTCCACGTGATCTTTAGCAAACTGCAGACGAGCAGCAGTGTTCTTTTTGGAGAGCAGTGGCTTTCTCCTTGCAACCCTGCCATGCACACCATTGTTGTTCAGTGTTCTCCTGATGGTGGACTCATGAACATTAACGTTAGCCAATGTGAGAGAGGCCTTCGGTTGTTTAGAAATTACCCTGGGGTCCTTTGTGACCTCGCTGACTATTACACGCCTTGCTCTTGGAGTGATCTTTGTTGGTCGACCACTCCTGGGGAAGGTAACAATGGTCTTGAATTTCCTTCATTTGTACACAATCTGTCTGACTGTGGATTGGTGGAGTCCAAACTCTTTAGAGATGGTTTTGTAACCTTTTCCAGCCTGATGAGCATCAACAACGCTTTTTCTGAGGCCCTCAGAAATCTCCTTTGTTCGTGCCATGATACACTTCCACAAACATGTGTTGTGAAGATCAGACTTTGATAGATCCCTGTTCTTTAAATAAAACAGGGTGCCCACTCACACCTGATTGTCGTCCCATTGATTGAAAACACCTGACTCTAATTTCACCTTCAAATTAACTGCTAATCCTAGAGGTTCACATACTTTTGCCACTCACAGATATGTAATATTGGATCATTTTCCTCAATAAATAAATGACCAAGTATGATATTTTTGTCTCATTTGTTTAACTGGGTTCTCTTTATCTACTTTTAGGACTTGTGTGAAAATCTGATGATGTTTTAGGTCATATTTATGCAGAAATATAGAACATTCTAAAGGGTTCACAAACTTTCAAGCACCACTGTATATATATATATAAAAATCCCTCCCTACTGAAAATTTTTTTGCTCACCTGGTGGACAGGAAACGGATTTTTTTTTAAGGATGGCCCTATTTCCACTATACTAAAACACAGAGCTGACTGCAACTCCGATCCTCCATTTTGAGCTAATTTATTGCCATGCCACGTAGATGTGTTGCTGGCGGGTGCAGCACATGTTTAATGTTGTTGACTAACACAACCTAGATCTAGAGCATAAAACATGACCTGTGTGATGTGATATCAAACAACTTGGTAATGTAAGCTTGCAGAGAAGCTAGATGATATATCAGTGGGATTTAATATCAGGAAAAAAGTGAAACATTTGGTGCATCCCTTAAGTCTTTATTTTTTTTTCCCTGTATGTTGATGTTGATACACTCAGTTGAGGTATTTTTCATCTACACTTTAGTGGCAGTGGTGAGGATTCTCTTGATGGCCTTCTGAGGCACACATGCCCTTTGACCCCATCACTGTCTCCACGAAAGAGGACCACAAGTCAGAGTAAAACAGAGCCACCTCTCCTAAGGACCAATAAAAGGACGATCTACACAGCAGGACGTCCACCCTGGTACAATGTCACAGGGACCAGCTTTAAAGAGGCTTTTGTTATAGGTACGTGAATTAATCTCATTAATATCAGAGCCTGCTACGGTTGAGCTAATGCTGTTCTCACTCCTCGTAAATATTACCTGCTCAGTAAGAAATTATGTTAATAAACTGGTACATGAGTACTTTGGATTGTTTTAGATCAGTGTTTCTTAACCACTGGGTGAAGCGCCATCTATTGTGCCGCAATTTTTTTTTTTTTTGAGTTGAAGCTGATTTTTACTTGTAGTAGGGTACAATTGCTGGGTTGCATCTGATGTCGCGTTCACCTCATTAAGCCAAGGTCACACTACAGCTCGCGATGCTTTGCGATGGGTTATCGATGAAAATGAGGCATTTTGGTGGCGATGCATGGCGATATACATGTGAGCTAAAAGTTGTGGTCACACAGCAAGTGAACACTTGACTGTCACGCCTTTGTGTGCTTGAGTCGGGCGCAGCTTGAGCAGCCGTGCACACTTGGAGTGCGCTGTGCTCTTGGGACCCGGTTGTTATGGGAAACACCTGATACTAATTTGAGCACGATCAGCCATGCAGATACGGATGCTGTTTTCACAGAGGCTTTGCGAAGTATCATCATTATCACGGTCATGTTTGGTTTCGAGCTGTGTTTATAACGCTGTTTAAATATTCTGCTTTGCTTTCGTTTGTTTTTGTAAATATCACACCTGGTAATGAACACTCTTCCTGCACTTAGATCCGTCTACCGCCGTCTATCTTGTAGTGTCCTGATCCCCAGATCTTTAACCCAGCCGCATATAAAAAAAAAAAAAGTTGTACTATTCCATGCTCTTCCAGGTTTTCATCTGTGTGTCCGTATAGAACGATGTCTGCAGCACCAGGTAGTTTGAGACGTCGGGGAACTCAATGGATGGATAATTTTCCAACTCCTAGGAAAAATCCTTCTGTGTTAGCATGCAAGGATCTAATCCCATTGAGTGGTTTCTATATCCACTTCCTTTGAGTGTACTTCTTGGTTTTAATAACTTGCTTGTTTTCTGTACACAAACATGGCAATAAGTTCTTGTGTTAATCACCCAGACTCCACTTTTGGATCATTAATCCCTTTTGACTGAGAATGACCTGCATGCATGGTTTGGCTTCTGGTACATCCATACAGTTTTAAATACAATACCTACAATTAAAAACAGTTTTTGATTGCGTTTATTTAATTCCTGGGCTCCCATCTGTAACAGGGAGTGATGTTGCATCACATTAATACACTTTACAGTAGATTATTAGATTCTAATAAAATAGATGAACCAAAATAATTAGGTGATTTTTAAATTTCATGACAACACCACATCTCAAAAAAGTTGGAACAAGGCCATGTTTACCACTGTGAGACATCCCCTTTTCTCTTTACAACAGTCTGTAAACGTCTGGGGACTGAGGAGACAAGTTGCTCAAGTTTAGGGATAGGAATGTTAACCCATTCTTGTCTAATGTAGGATTCCAGTTGCTCAACTGTCTTAGGTCTTTTTTGTCGTATCTTCCATTTTATGATGCGCCAAATTTTTTCTATGGGTGAAAGATCTGGACTGCAGGCTGGCCAGTTCAGTACCCGGACCCTTCTTCTACGCAGCCATGATGCTGTAATTGATGCAGTATGTGGTTTGGCATTGTCATGTTGGAAAATGCAAGGTCTTCCCTGAAAGAGACGTCGTCTGGATGGGAGCATATGTTGCTCTAGAACCTGGATATACCTTTCAGCATTGATGGTGTCTTTCCAGATGTGTAAGCTGCCCATGCCACACGCACTAATGCAACCCCATACCATCAGAGATGCAGGCTTCTGAACTGAGCGCTGATAACAACTTGGGTCGTCCTTCTCCTCTTTAGTCCGAATGACACAGCGTCCCTGATTTCCATGAAGAACTTCAAATTTTGATTCGTCTGACCACAGAACAGTTTTCCACTTTGCCACAGTCCATTTTAAATGAGCCTTGGCCCAGAGAAGACGTCTGCGCTTCTGGATCATGTTTAGATACGGCTTCTTCTTTGAACTATAGAGTTTTAGCTGGCAACAGCGGATGGCACGGTGAATTGTGTTCACAGATAATGTTCTGTGGAAATATTCCTGAGCCCATTTTGTGATTTCCAATACAGAAGCATGCCTGTATGTGATGCAGTGCCGTATAAGGGCCCGAAGATCACGGGCGCAGTAGCACCATCTGCCACAGCAACACACTGTTGCAGTCACAGAGAGCAACTGGCAGTGAAAAAAAAATGCCCCAGTGCCCTAAAACAATCCTGGACGAGTCTGCGAAAATGGTTAATATGATGATTAAAAGTAAAGCACTGAACACGCATCTTTTTAAAGCTCTGTGTGAAGAAATGGGAAGCGAGCACACGAAACTTCTTTTTCATACTGAAGTTCGCTGGTTATCGCGTGGGAAAGTTCTCACCCGTCTATTTGAACTGCGCGATGAGGTCAAGTTATTCCTGCATCAAAGTAATGAACTGCATGACAGAATGCATGCTTTCCAATGGCTCGCAAAATTGGCTTATCTTGCTGATATTTTCAGCACTCTCAATACCTTGAATTTAACGCTGCAAGGAAAAGCGTTCACAGTCTTTGCTGTCCAGGACAAAATTAAAGCCGCATGCCTCAAGATGGAATTGTGGCATGCGCATTTCGATCGCCAAGAATTCAGTGGTTTTCCCAATGCTGGCAGATTTTTTTCTCACTGCCAAGGAGGTCCTGGATGGCAGCACAGTAGCAGCCTTTAAGGAGCATCTGCAAGGATTTGACTTGCCATTGGGGAGCTATTTCTCAGAATTAGATGTGGGCTTTGAGTGAAATCAGAAATCCATCTGGAGACAAGCACCATTGAGCACGTCAGTTCCAAGCTATCACCAAGAGAGGTTGATAGTCTCATAGAAATTGCATCAGATGGGGTACTGAAGATGACATTTAAAGAGAAATGCTTGACAGACTTTGGGTCCACATCCAACCTGAACATCCTGAGCTGGCTGACTCTGCTTTGAAACACTTAATGCCATTTTCAACCACGTACAACTGTGAAGTTGGATTTTCCACTCTGGTTGGATTGAAAACAAAGCAGCGCAACTGGATCAATGCGGTCCCCAGTAGGAGATTAAAACTGTCCAGTTTGGAGCCAGACGTTGCTTCACTGATGTATCAGAATAAGCAGCACCATCCTTGCCATTAAGATACGGACAACGATGAGTGAGTTGACTATGCTATTTGTAAAACTGTCATTTCATTAGTGTATAATTTGTAATATACTGTTGAAGTAGGCTCATTTTGTTTGTTTGTTTGGGATATTTAGGGGGTTAAGTGGTCCGCGATTTATTTATATATATATATATATATATATATATATATATATATATATATATATATATATATATATAAAATAATTTTTTTTTTTTTTAATGGATAAAGTGGTCCTTGGTCTGAAAAAGTTCAAGAAACACTGATTAACGAATAGATTACTGTTAAAAAAAAAAGAACACTCGAGTACAATATATGCAATACACGTATTGGGAAATGAATGAAATGCTATAATCAGTGCAGGGTGTTGCACTGTACTTTAGTCGGATTATTCGTGATGCTCTGGAGAATAGTCTGTGTGCTGGGTGACCTGAGGTGGATCGGAGGTGGTTTTGTGAGCACCAAGACCAATAGATGTCCTTTATCCCTTGGTGTTTGTAGCCTGTAATGAGTTTGCTGTTCTCATCACTCTCTGGAGATCCTTGCAGTTGTGGGCGGAGCAACTGCCATACACCCAGTCAAGATGTCCTCTTACCCCTTTTTCACCAATGGGGAACAGATTTCAAATCTTGACCTGTTCAGAGCATTTTGACAAAAAAAAACAAAAAACCTTGTTCAGAATCTGAAAAGTTGGTTCCTAGCTGGAATCAAAACATCGCTGGTTTTTCCAGCACGAACCGTAATGACATCAGTGGGCGTTTCATTAGTTTGGAGAGGAAGTACAGCACAGGAATGGAGAACACAACGGAAAAGGATGCATCTTCAGAAAAAAATGGAGTGAAAAGAAAAATCTGCAACAGCAGAACAAAAGCTCGCAGGTAATCGATGCGATTGGCCATTTTGCTACTACTGTTTACTTCCATTGTGATTGTGCAACACCCTCCGTTCATGACGCATCCTTGATTATGTTGGTTCCACTTGAAACTGCTGGAGGCTAGTTCGCTCGCTGGCACCTAGGTTCAAAGAATCCTGAACAGAACCGGTTCAAGATGCTTCTGGAGGAAGTGGTGTGTGTGTGTGGCAGGCAGGCCTTATTGTCTCAGTGTGGAGGGACCAGGTAAGGTCATCGGTTCTTGGCTTGTTCCACAGATGATGTGTGTGGGTGCATGTAGTCCATTCTTGGCCTTCCTGTCGTCCACGATCATTTCTGTCAATTTGCTGATGTTAGACGGAGGTCGGTGTCTCTGTGGATGATGTGTCTTGTCTCCCTCTATCATGAAGCATACTGGAATGGCGGACAGAATGAAAACATCTCTTTGAGGACCTGTATGTGGATGTCATTAGGTCCTTGGGCTTTCTGCTTTGAAGGTATTATCCAATTGAGCCATAGAAAAGGCTCGTGGAGCTGTTCTGGTCTACATTTAGTCATATAGCCGAGTAAATATTATTCACGTCAGAGCGACCATAGTATGTGTTGAGCTGATCTGCTGGAGAGATTGGCATGCCTACGTCACAATTTGTCCTCCCTTCCTCGTAAGTTATTACGTATATGCCTGACCCATGGTAGTTGGCTTCTACCTTGTCATCTCTTTAATGATTTCCTGGAGCTCAGATCTGCCATTCTGTAGGTTCAGAGTTTTAAGCAGCAGTCCATGCTTTTCAGCTTGGCAGAGACATCACTAATAAATATGGTGTCCTCTAGAATAACTGGAATCCTAAAATATGGCAGGCGTTTCATTGATCAATGTTGAGCCTACTGTTCAGTTTTGAAGCACATACTTGATTCAATTCAACCAATACCACAACCAGCTAGACATTTCTCACCCTGGAAGAGAAAACGGCCTCGAACATACAGAGAAGTGTGTTCATTTTTATTGCTTTTATCACAGTGTCAGGATGGTGGATAAAGATGAAATGGCATGTGCAAGACAGGGAGAGTTCCTGTCACCACCCTGTTTGTAAACCAAGCCACTCTGTGGTGTGTTCTGTTGTTTGAGAACCCTTGATGTAGGCACACAGCTATAATTACAGCGGCTGTGTTAGTTAATCCCATTAGAAATATTCCTCTCATTTTTATCCCCCACTGGCCGAAAGGCCCAGAGGGGGATTATGTCGTGGCGACGTCTGTCCGTCCATCTGTCCGTCCCAGGAATGGTACTTACCTTCTGAAATTCCTCACAATTTTTGGAGGAATTTCACGAAACTTGACAGGAGTCTTTGTTATATGTTGGTAATACGCATAATGCAATTTCATTCAGTTCGGTCACATTTTACCAGAGTTATGGCATAGTTGCCAGAGGGGGATATTGTGCTCTTGGATTACTCTTATTAATAAAGAACCTGCTTGTGAACTTTCTAAAGTTATGTTCTGTATCCAGTTAAAATGTTCATAGCTCTAAGCTTGCTGAATATGTGAATTTGTGTGTGTGTGTGTGTGTGTGTGTGTGTGTGTGTGTGTGTGTGTGTGTTGGGTCCTACAGGTTTGTGTGGTGGTAGCGCCTCAGGGAAAACCACGGTGGCCAATAAGATAATTGAGGCTCTGGATGTTCCGTGGGTCGTCCTACTGTCGATGGACTCTTTCTACAAGGTAATAATAATAATAATAAAGTAGGTGGGTAAAGGGAATCTGTAGCCTCCTCTTTTGAAACTATCCCCATTTGAATTTGTCCCCAAGTCTGCAGCTTTTAGTTCTGCATTACAGAATCCTAAACATTCTCATTTCTCAACTGGGTTCTGTCTAATTCTTGAGTGCTGGGTATTCACCTCTATTTGGTTATTTATTATTGTGTTATTCAATTGATACAGAGTTGATCCAGGTAAGTCCGTGTCACAGCATGTGCTTTTTAGTAGGTGAAGCGTTTAGTGTGTGTGTAGTGGTCTCATGTCATCTTGTTTCATAAGTTGATCTCACTTTTTGAAGGTGTTGAGCAAAGAGGAACAGGAGCTTGCAGCTAGGAACGAGTACAACTTTGATCATCCGGATGCTTTTGACTTTGAGTTGCTTGTAACAGTCTTAAGGAAACTGAAGAAGGGCAAAAGCATCAAAGTGCCTGTCTACGACTTCACCACGCACGCCCGTCGCAAAGAGTGGGTAAGTGTGTGTGATAACACCTTCATTGTAAACATGACTACGTGCCTTTTTAGCAGTGATGCAGTAGTCTTTAGGGTGAGCTTTCTTGAGCAGAGTGCTGGGGAAACTCTTGCTCAGGACACATCGTGGAGGCAGGGCTCGACGTTAACTTTTTAATCCATTTGTCCAGTCGGACAAGCAGCAAGATTTTTCACTTGTCCTGACCGTAACCTTTTTATTATGATGTATTTACTAGTTCAATGAAAGGAAAGTGGTTAACAAAGTTTATCACAAAGCAGGTACAGTTATGATAATCATTATGCTTTAATAGTTTATAATTTTTCAACAAAACTCAAACTTTAACAATAAACAGAAACTATCCGATGCCCCATTATGGTGCATGTGTTGTTATAACCCATGACCTGATCTGCAGTTTTAAGCGTTAGACTCCCTCAAATTCAAAACTTCTGGACGAAATACAGTTAAATCTTGATTAATCCAGTAAAATGTGAAGGTATAAATTAATTTAAAGAAACAAAACCGAAAGAAAACAAGTTGGATGTGACAAGGGAGACAGAATCACTTTGTGAATGAAAACAAACCGTAAGTGAGTTGGGCACTGTCGTAAAATTCCCATAAAATATTTTACGACATTGTGTTAATGTGAACCATACAAAAGAAAAATACAATGTCTGAATGAAATGAAATGATTTGCCACAGATATTTATTTTTTTTTAGGTATTTGATCACCATTTCTTCGATTTCAGTGAATTTTAAGTCTAATAATCTATATTACAACGTGGTTATTTTTACACACGCACCTGCTGTACTCGGCTTCCCCGGAATTTCATAAACAATAACACGGCTGGATCACTGAGGGGATTGAACTAGTTTTGTTGGAACTTTATTGATATAACTGTGGAATAATTACTATTAAATATTTTTTGGTGATTTTCAGCAGTCCCTAAAAGATGTATAAAAGCATAAGGTATCATTTACTACTGTATATTGTCTGGGACAGTTATATGTAATACTCTTGAGTAATTTTCTCTGGTCTGGAAACCAAATTTGATCGGCCTATATGGAGAAAATGTGACAAAATATGTGGAGTACTTGTACTATTTATGTAAACTGCTTATTACTATTATTTAACTAATTTTTTTATATTCTATTGCAACTTTTAGGAACTCTTCAAGGAGTTTGGCCTCATCATGTAGCCTTGGCAGCGAGCCAGCTCATATAAATAATATGCACATGAACAAATGACACTTAAACTCACCTCAATGTGTCTTTTACAATCGTTTACTCCACCATGGGCAATACTAAAGTCACTGTTACAAACAGCACAGCACGTAACACCCTCATTATTTTTTATTATTTTATTTATTTATTTTTGTATTATTGTTCTTTTGGGCACTCTGCCATGATGCTCCTGGATACACTGAACTGACAGACTCTCTGTCCGGGAGAGAAGACGTAAAACCTGCCTACACAGAACACTGATTGGTCTACTTAACAAGACCGAGCAATCAGGATGTGCTCGCTCTCTTTCGCGTGCATGCGTTCGTGCTCGCTCGCTGGACATTCCGGGATGTTGTATTTAATCTGTGGGCGTCAGAGTGTCACTATCAATATGCGAGAGACTTCCAGAACTTCCGGGAAAGTTGGGAATAATTTAACTTTTCCCACCAGACAGACAGATGTGGATTTGACTTGTCCGGAACAAACATTTCGTTGTCCCGGACAGTCGGACAACCGTTAATGTTGAGCCCTGCATGGAGGTATAAGTACATTGGGAATAACTACAGCCTCTTTGATGGTGGATGTTTATCTTTATTTTACTACCTGACGCACTAGGTAATGTAGATATTAATGGTACAGAAAGGTACTTCTAGGAAACTGAAGTTCTTATTGAATGTGCTGGATATTATTAATATTTTTATAATTTATAACTTGTCAGAGCGGGGCGGCACGGTGGTGTAGTGGTTAGCGCTGTCGCCTCACAGCAAGAAGGTCCGGGTTCGAGCCCCGTGGCCGGCGAGGGCCTTTCTGTGTGGAGTTTGCATGTTCTCCCCGTGTCTGCGTGGGTTTCCTCCGGGTGCTCCGGTTTCCCCCACAGTCCAAAGACATGCAGGTTAGGTTAACTGGCGACTCTAAGTTGACCGTAGGTGTGAATGTGAGTGTGAATGGTTGTCTGTGTCTATGTGTCAGCCCTGTGATGACCTGGCGACTTGTTCAGGGTGTACCCCGCCTTTCGCCCGTAGTCAGCTGGGATAGGCTCCAGCTTGCCTGCGACCCTGTAGAACAGGATAAAGCGGCTAGAGATAATGAGATGAGATGAACTTGTCAGAGCATCATTTGACTCAAGATCCTAAACTACACAAGAGATGAAAATAATTTACTGTTTCCCAGTAATATCCATGTTTGTGTTCGAGTACGCAGAAGAACGACTTGTAAGTGGTGTCAAAGACGACTCACATTTAAACCCCAATAATGTGGAAAAGCACATGCTAATAAGGATCCCATCTCAGATTAAATTAAGCCACAGTTCTTCATGGTAGTAGGAAGCCTGTAAGAAATTACATCATGGCTCCCAAGTGGCACAAACTTATCGCCCATAATGTCAGGCGTTTGAATCCGAGGAACACCCCTCCGTTGGTAGGAATCATGGGAGTAAAATTTGCCATGCTGTCTGGATGGGAGGGACATTCTCGCTCACCTGTCTATCAGTGACACAAGCCAATCATGTGTCCTTGTTAGCTCATGTATGTTGAAGTGGGTAGATGGTGCTTTCCTCCAAGTGTTCCACTGTCCTGTGACACAGCATGAGCAGCAGTTGGAAAAGATGCAGTTGGTTGGCTTCATGCATCTCGGAGGAAGCACGTGTTGGCCTTCACCCTCCTGTCGTACTCTAGTAGAGATCTGACTGGTGGGTAGAAATGGTCAAGTGAACAATTTGGCAATTAAAATGTTGAGGGGGTGGGATTTACAACATTAGCTTTTGGATTGTAATGTTAGCCAGTTGGCTTCTTCAGTTTGCCTTTGCTTCACTTGAAATTGAAAGGTCAGTTTGGTGGAAATTACAAAAAAGAATGTTATGTTTTTCAAAGAAAGTCTGGAAGAGTATCACTTAGCTTTGCATATCACATGCATTGTACACAGCTCTCTGCTGGCAGTATTCAGCTGAATAATTTTTTTAGTGCTAGGTATGTAACGATATCGTGCAATGATGAATCATGATTCAAATTGATGTAATTAAAAAATGCACATCACAGTTATTAGAATGCGTAATCTTAGTTTTTTATCCTCCGCTGGCCGAAAGGCCCAAAGGGGGATTATGTCATGGCGATGTCCGTCCGTCCGTCCCGGGAAGGGTGCTCACCTTCTGAAATCAACTCCTCTCACAATTTGTGGAGGAATTTCACCAAACTTGACAAGAGGCATTGTTGTATGTTGGCACTACGCATATTGTAAGTGCGTTAAATTCGGTCATATTTTACCAGAGTTGCAGCCCTTGATTAACAAAATTATAATTTGACAATTTCATGAGTGTGTTTTCCTTCTGAAATCAACTCCTCTCTCAATTTTTGGAGGAATTTCACAAAACTTGGTAAAAGGCTTTGTTATGTGATGGTAATGCACATATTGCGATTTAATTTCATTTGTGAAAATTTTACCAGAGTTTTGACCCTTGATTAAATAACTTTGACAATTTCATGAGGGTGTATGTTCTTCTGAAATCAACTCCTCTCACAATTTGTGGAAGAATTTCACCAAACTTATCGGATTTTTTTTTTGTTATACAATTCGCATATTGCAATTTCGTTCAATTCAGTTGCATTTTACCATAGTTATGGCATAGTTGCTAGCGGGGGATATTGTGCTCTCAGAGCACTCTTGTTCCTAGCTGTGTAATTACGTTGTTTAGACAGCAAAGGTTGTGATCAGAAGTTTACATACAGTGACATGAATGTCATCTTGGATATGAATGTCATGGCAATTTCTTTGAACTGTTCTTTTTCTGTGGCAGTATGATTGTATAACATGCATCTTTAATTAAAAAAAATCACTAGAATTTGGTGCACAAGTTTTAATTTTATTTGGGTTTTCTGAAATCAACACAGGGTCAAAATTACACATACAGGATCAAAAATATACATACAGCACACCTAATATTTGGGTAAAATGTCTCTTCGGAAGATTCACTTTGACCAAACATTTTTGTTTACCATGAACAAGCTTCTGGCAGAATTCTGGTTGGATATTTCATGACTCTTCATGGTAGAATTGGTAGAGTTCAATTCATTTTTTTTTCTTTCTTGGCATGGACTCGACTTATAAGCACGGTCCATACATTTTCAATAGGGTTGAAGTCAGGACTTGTTTTAAGCTTAATGTTATCCTGCTTTATCCTCCACAACCAGCTCTGATGTGTGTTTGGGTTCATTGTCCTGTTGTAACTCCCAAGTTGTGTTCAAGTTTCTGATGGTTTATGCTGAAGAATTCTGAGGTAGTCCTCCTCCTTCATTATTCCATCCACTTTGTGCAATGAACCAGTTCCACTGGCAGCAAAACAGCCCCAGAGCATGATGATCCTACCACCACCAGCTGGTACAGTGTTCCTCTGTACATGATGGTCATTGTGGCCAAACAACTCAATCTTTGTCTCATCTGACCATACAGCTATCCTCCAGAAGGCTTTTTTTTTTAAATTAATTAGTTAATTTATTTATTTTGTCTATGTGGTCAGCTTCAAACTTTAAGCTTGAAGGTGTCAATTTTGGAGCAGGGGGTTAATTCTTGGATAGCAGCCTCTTAGTCCATGGTGATCTGAACTGTAGACAGTGATCCATCAGCTTCCAGTTCATGGCAGGGCTGTGCCATGGTGGTTCCCAGGTTATTCTTGACCATTCAAACCAATTTCCTTTCAGCTGAGAGTGACAATTTGGGTTTTCTTTAAGCAAAAGGGGCTTTTCCACTACCAACGTGGCTGAGTTAGGCTGAGCCATGCGGTGCCGAGTTGGGCTGAGTCGAGCTGAGTGGGGCTGTTGGGGTTGCATTTCGACTACAACCGCGCTGAACCGTGCTGGCTGGAAGTGGGTGGACACATTGGGTGGAGTTAGTGAAAGTGGGTGGATGTCACGTGATGTCATTAGGCGGCGCAAACAGTGACATCAGTGACCTTTTAAGCGGTAGTCTCACGACCCGGATAGTAAACGATAAACATGGAGGACATGGAGTCGTTAGTGTTGCTGGTCTTGGTGCTGTGACTTGTTGTCTTCCATCTTCTAGTTTTCTGATCTTCTTCTTCTTCTTTGTCGTAATTCTTCTTCCGGGTTTACGGTGTTTACAGATCCCAGCGTGCTCGCGGGGCATGTGTGGGCATGTGAGGACACTCCTCCTCACCAATCAGTGCACAGGGGAGTGTCTCCTCACGCCCCTAGCCCCACTCGGCTCGGTTTGGCTCACTTCAGCCCCACTCCAAAACCGTGCGAGTTTTGGGTGCTGAGTAAGGCTGAAGTGAGCTCAGTCGTGCTGCTCTGAGGTAGTCGAAACGCGAGCCGTGTTGGGCTGAAGTGAGCTGAAAAAGGGTAGTGGAAAAGGCCTAATGGTGGCTTGGCAAAGTGACTACACCTCAAAATAACTTGGATACAATTGTTTGAACTGATCTTGGAATTTGCAGTTGTTTAGAAATGGCTCCAAGAGACTTTCCGGAGTTGTGCACATCTGCGATCCTCTTTCTTAGATCTGCACTGAGCTCCTTGAACTTCTCCATTTTACTGTGTGCTGGTCAGTCCAATGAGTGCTGTAAACAAACCCTTTTAATGAAGGCACAGAGAAGCTACCAGCTGTAGTCAATCATGATCACTAACAGGAAGTTAAGAGACCTCGGCCTTGGTGAGATAAGAGACATTTTGGAAGTTTCAGCACCTCTAAATTAATAATCTAAGTGAGCGTATATAAATTTTTGACCCTGTGATGATTTCAGAAAACCCAAGGAAAATTAAAATTTATACACCAAATTCTAGTGTTGTTGTTGTTGTTATTATTATTATAATAATTTAATGTTATTTTATGTTATATTATTATTATTATTAAAGATGTATGCTGTACAATCATTCTGCCACAGAAAAAGAACAGTTCAAAGAAATGACTGAAAGCCCAAATATTGCCATGACATTCATATCCAAGATGACATTCATGCTACTGTATGTAAACTTCTGACCACAACTGTAATAACAGACAATAATGGGACTACATGTAACTTCACTGTAGGCAGAAGCTCTAAAGCCATGAAAACACACATCTAAAATGGGAAAGAGCTGTTGTGCGATTGGCTGTACAAATAGACTTAACAAGAAATCAGAGCTCTCTTTTTGCAGACTGCCCAAAGCTCAAGGAAAAAGAAGCAAATGAAGGTTGTACAAATGTTCATAAAAGTTTAAGAAAAGGCTGAAAGTGTACCGTATGTAATGCCTTATTGTAATGCTTTAAAATGAATATGCATCATTAGTAACGACCAAAATGAATTAATAAAGCAGGGGGAAAATAATATTATGTTATTTTATTATCAAGCACAAAACTATCGATAAATTGCAGCTTCCAGATCCCGGAAGAAGGCAGCCTTGCCTCAGGGCTAATCTCGCATGACGTCATGTGTGGAACCCTGGTTATCTGGGTCATTTCCGTTCATCTGACTCTGTGCTTGTTTACTCAGTGAAATTGGATATTGTTGCAGGAATCTTACAAAAATAACGATGGGGAAAGCGCTGTGTTGTTTGGATGTTCAAATTCGTATACAACAGGACATTCAGTTCACAAATTTCCGAGAAATGACACTAATCCAAAGCGACAGTGGGTGGGGTTTGTGCAAATGAAGCGGGCAGATTTCATGTTGCCTACTAATAATAAATCTGATTCATCAAGTGTTCATCACCACCAGAACGACCACATGGGAATTACTGGAGCAAAAAGAAACCAATTTATCTAATAAATCACATTTGATCTGACATTTGGACAGTTCATCGATTTTCCCCTATTCTCACTCTCACACACACAATTTAGTGAATTGTTACATGCCTATTTAAAATGTGTTATTTTACTTATCTGTATGAAAAACCCCACCTGCTGTACTGCTATAGGTTAGTAGCTTTAACTTGGAGGTACTATGCCACTAGCGATTGATGGTTCATGGTTCGAGTCACCATTTTTCCCACTGATTGTATGATGTGTTTGAGTAATGCTTGCTGCGTATTGTAGTGACTGAGCATTGATAACTGTCAGCGCAACAATACAGAATTGTGAGTTCTTTAACAAAATTATACACACTGCATATCATGACGTGTAACATACACTTTGTTTAATGTCAGATTTCCTTTTTAATGGTTTAGTGTATGTCTTGTGTACGTCAGCCCAGAAACAACACACATCTGTAAATAATTGTGGAGTCGAGCTTTTAACAGATAATTGATTAATAAGCTTAAATGTGACTTGTAAATGAAAACAACTGAAATAAATATTTCATATATCTGTGTTTTATATTATATTACTAAAAGAAAAACAAAACTGTGAGGAGGGGGGAAAAAACCCAAACCTTATTGCTTTCCCAACTTTTTTTTTTTCCCCCTGAGGCTTGTCTAAGGATTATTTCCTGTTACAATAACGGTAATCAATTAAATTTGCAAACTCTGAATTTTGATAATGAATTAATTTAAAATGAATTCCGCAGTGTTTGCCCAGTACCATGTTGTGTAATGGTATCAGCTTCACTGTCATATCGCAGTGCTCTTTCAGTTTTGTTATTGGTGATTTATAAGTCAACGACTAGTCAAATATTAAAATAATGTAATGAATATTAATATACTTTTTTCATAATGATTCAGACTTATTGTTACATACTATGTAACTGGGTTTTCTGAACCCATGGACTGTGATAATCACCCAGATACCATCTTTATATGCATGCACATGCTTGCAAAGACCTTGTCAACAAAATCGTGTAGTGACGTGCAGTATTTGCAAGAAATGCAGCTGTCCAGATGAAGAAAGCATATGTTAAGTTTCTTTCTTTTTCTCCCACAGGTTTTAGCGGTCATCTGACTTGCTAGAGAGCGTGAACTGGCAATAACTAGCATGCAGTCTTTTGTTACTAGTAATGCCCTGTGTCTCTATCAGGATAGTGTAGACCTCTTAGATACAGAGACGTCTTTCTGTCCCATAGCTTTACACCAGAATTATTTTTATATTACATGAAGCTAAAAATAAAATGATGTGGAAAAGAGGAAGTGTGAAAAATTGCTGTGGCAGCATGTGGAGACTTGTTGGAAGTGTGTGGTGGTTTTTATTATTATTATTATTATTTTTTAAAACAGTAAGTTGTTCTATTTTAAAACATGTCATCAAAATGCCTCACAAATAGACTGAAACTCCGCATGCACATACAAGTGCACAAAAACCACATGTAATGAGAAATCTGTTTCTGGTTTGAGATACAACCCCAATTCCAAAAAAAGTTGGGACGCCTGTAAAAACAGAATGTGAAGACTTGCAAATCATTGAAACCCTAGATTTCATTGAAAATAGTACAAAGACAACTTAAGATGTTGAAACTGAATTTTTATTTATTTTTTTTAAATATATGTTCATTTTGAATGTGTCAGCAACACGTTTCAGAAAAGTTGGGATGGGGTAACAAAAGACTGAAAAAGTTGTGTAATGCTTTAAAAAAAAAAGACTAATCTGGTTAATTGGCAACAGGTCAGTAACACGATTGGGTATAAAAAGAGCATCCCAGAGAGGTGGAGTCTCTCAGAAGTAAAGATGGGGAGGGGCTCACTGCTCTGTGAAAGACTGCGTGGGCAAACAGTGCAACAATTTAAGAATAATGTTCCTCAATGTAAAACTGCAAAGAATTTGGGGATCACATCATCTGTGGTACATATATCATTAAAAGATTAAGAGAATCTGGAGAAATCTCTGTACTGTATGCAAGAGTCAAGGCTGAAAACTGACACTGGATGCCTGTGACCCTCAGGCGACACTGCATTAAAAGCAGACACATGTCTGTAGTGGAAATCACTATGGGTTCAGGAACACTTTGTCTGTGAAAACAGTTCATTACTGCATCCACAAATGCAAGTTAAAACCAGATATAAACAATATCCAGAAACACCACCACCTTCTCTGGGCCCGAGCTCTTTTACGATGGACTGAGGTGAAATGGAAAACTGTCCTGACGTCTGACGAATCAAAAGTAGAAATTCTTTTTCGAAATCATGGACACCACATCCTCCAGGCTAAAGAGGAAACGGACCATCCAGCTTGTTAACAGTGCACAGTTCAAAAGTCCTCTTCTGTGATGGTACGAGTGTGCATTAGTGCACATGACATGGGTAGCTTATACATCTGAGAAGGCGTCATTAATGCTGAATGATATATACACGTTTCAGAGCAATATGCTGCCATTCAGACAAAATCTTTTTCAGCGAAGGCCTTCCTTCTTTCAGCAAGACAATGCCAAACTGCATTCTTTACATATTAAAACTGCATGGCTCTGTAGTAAAAGAGTCTGGGTGTTAAACTGGCCTGCCTGCAGTCTAGACCTGTCTCCCATTTGAAACATTTGGCGCATTATGAAGCACAAAATACGACAAAGGAGACTCCGACCTGTTGAGCAACTGAAATTGTATATCGGGCAAGAATGGGACAACATTTCTCCTTCAAAACTACAGCAGTTGGTCTCCTCAGTTCCCAAATGTTTACAGAGTGTTGTTAAAAGTAGAGGTGATACAGCACAGTAGTAAACATGCCCTTGTCCCAACCTTTTTGAAATGTGTTGCGGACATCAAATTTAAAAAATGAGCATATATTTTTCAAAAAACAATAAAAAATTTCTCAGTTTCAATGTTTAATATGTTGTCTTTGTACTATTTTCAGTGAAATATAGGGTTTCCATGATTTGCAAATTATTGCATTCTGTTTTTGTTTATGGTTTACACAGCGTCCTGACTTTTTTTGAAATTGGGGTTGTGTAATTGATTGGCATATATTGAAATTGCACATACAGGGGAAAAAATCAGGGAAAATGATTGAACAAATGTTAAAAAGCAGAACTCGAGGGGCCCCCCCTCCCCCCTTAAATTTTTTTTTTTTTTAATTTTTTGAAATTTTTTTGTAAATGACTCGTAGACCATGGCAGTTCCATCATCTATCGTCCATCAGGTGTGGGCATGGGGAAGATTTATTTTCTGTTTATTAAGATGATTTAATTTCACACTGTTAACCGGAAGCTCATGCTTTAAATTATTTCTACATGTTGGTAAAATAGGGTGGGTTGGTTTGTTTGATTTATTTATTGATTGAGATTTACACGTGTAACTAAAGTAAATTGTAAAAATGTGTGTCTCTCTCTCTCTGTATGTCTTTTACAGAAAACTATCTATGGCGCCAATGTTGTAATCTTTGAGGGAATCTTGGCTTTTGCAAATAAGGAGCTTTTGAAGGTAAGTTTACATTCTGGCCTTCAGGGGATATTCCACAAAGTCGGCTAATAAAAGTCTATCTGAAATATCTTCACTTGATTTTAGCACAACAGGCCAATCCAAGCTCTGTGAAATCCATCAACAGAATTTGGGTACAACTTATTTCTGCTATTTGAAGCAGTAATTTGCCAGTCGAGGCTCTCACACGTGTGTACAGAATCTATTATCAGCCCCAGCAGTCAAGTGAAAGATCTAGCAATTATGGCAGCCAATGAAAGAGCTGCTTTTCACTCCACTAAACAACCACTTTTATAGTTAAATTACACAACGAGTCTAAAAGCATTGCTGAAAATAAAAACGACACGTCTGCAGTAACGAACTCGAGAAGCAGCATGATGGAAAATATGCATTTGAATAAATGTGTAAGAGCATAAAATTAAAACAATACATGAATCATGTGAAAGAAACAAAACATCCTTAACATGTACTTGAAGTAATTTAGAAATTTAAGGCCAGATTTTGCATTGTGTTCTCTTTACATAACTTTATTTGGTGTTTTTTTTTTTTAAATTCTGTGTCATGCTGCTGCATTGCCTTCTAGTTTTTGTGTTGTGACTTTTAATCCTCTACTGCATGGTATTGTTATATGGCAGCAATGAATTTATATTTCTATCTCCTTCACTCCAGACCGCCAGGGCGGTGCTGAAAGCACTAGTGGAAGGATCTTTGCATCCGCGCGTTTCGAGAGTCGCATGCAAAAGTTGTCATCTCGTGACGTATGATGTGCCTTCCTATATAAGGCAACATCCCACGTCATTTGGCCTCTTCTTTTTTCTCGCGTTGGAATCGCATCTTTTCTATTGGAATTCTGTGTGTGTTATCAGTTAACTGTGGGAATACCTGCGACAATCTACAGTGCAACTCATGACTGAAGAGGACTTCAGTGGGACTCGACTCCACGCGAGCTGTTTGGTCGCTAAGGTAACTTGTTTTATGCATCGATAGTCACTGAATCTTGGCTGCCAAGTTTTCAGGGGCAGCTATTATATCGGTCTTGTCACAAACTGCTCGGTTGCCAGCAGGTTTGTCAGTGTTGAGTGAGTTAGCGAATTGGTTGCCAATAACGTTAACGTGTACTTACAACTTTACGTGAGCATCGGTTTCTGGTTGCTAGTAAATCGTTGTCTGTAGCGGTAAAGCTGCACTTGCGAACTCGCTAGCCTTGGTTGCCAGGCTAGCAAGCAGCGCTACACCTTGCTTCTTTTCTAAAAAAATAAATCGCGGATGAGTAGACACTGAGATGGATTCAGTGAGGTGTTCCACTTGCCCCAGTCTAATGGAGGTGCTGGATGCACATGATCGCTGCGCGGAGTGCCTTGGCATGCAACATCTAAGGGAGGCAATGTCTGATCCATGCCCTTCCTGTGCGTTAATGCCGCTTACTGTTAGACAGGCGTGGTTGGCTGGTGTGGAACGTGCGTCTAGCAGTTTTCTGCTCTCGGATTCTCAGACACAGCATAAGCGTAAGCTTTCACCACCAGTGCATGCAAAACAGCACAAAAAATCTAAGTCTTCTGAGTTAGAGCGTAAAGTGGAACTGCTCTCATCTACAGTGGAGTGTCTGCTGCCTCTGCTTGCAAGGCCCCCCCTACAGCAGGGGCACAGGTAGGTACTGTAGAGGAACAGCCTGCACCGCCTGCCTCCTTGTCACCCATTGGCTCATGTTCTCAGCCACCTGACCAAGAGGAAGTGATGTTTGTGGCTGCCTCAGACACCTTTTTCAGTCAGCCTTCTTCCTCGGCGCAGTCACCAAGCGAAGTCCTGCCAGGTGTTGAGCCCCGTGATTCGGGCAGTGATGTTATCCCTGGGCGATCTGGGGAGTCTGCCTCAGTGGTGGGTTCGGTGGAGGCCACACTGAAGGCTTTGCTTGCACGTTTACAGTTGGACACCCCAGCGCCTCCTACCGGATCTGAGAACATGTTCCTGCGCCGTGTTCAGCGTGCCTCTCTGGTAATTCCACAGTGTCGTGACTTTACTTCTGTGGTGGCCTCTGCCCTGGAGGCTGCTACAAAACCTGCCCGTCCAGACCAGATGTCTCGCATGCTTGCGGCAATGCAGGACCCCGGTGCTGTTGGCTTGGGTAGCATGCCAGTAGTCGAATCAAGCATTGCTTCGCTCATTGTGTCTCCCGATGAAGCACTTCAGGAGCAGGTGCGTTGCCCTAACACTGAGTGCTGCTGCACAGACGAGCTACTTTCTCGTGCTTACAACTCTACTGCCTTTCTTGGCAGGGTGTCTAACTCGCTGGCACACATGCTTGTTATGCTGCACTCGACACTCAACACATCATCGGCAGACCCACTGGCGGCTGAGGTACTGGAACTTGCACTGCAGGCTATGGGTGTCATTGCCAACCAATGTGGCACTACCTTGGACACCTTGCTGCAAGCCCGTCAACAAGTGTGGCTGGCTCAATCGCCTCTGCCAGAAGTATGCAGGAACAGCCTGAGGCACCTCCCACTGGCACCTGGACAGGTCTTTGGGCCAGCAGCACAAGAGGCCCTTGACAGACGTGTGTCTGTTACAGAGTCTCGCTCCCGTCATGTGGGCGTAGCACCCACCTTCAGAGCCCCGCCAAACCCTTCTGCCTCACTCTTTAGGCATGTGGTCCCTAGAGCTGCACAAAGGTCTCCCCATCGACCCCAGCAGCAGGCCCCCAATCCCCCATCTCCCTCGGCCAGGCAGGGTGGCACTCAGCCACACGTGAGTTTTTGCCCTCTTCGACAGACGGGTGCTCCCCGCTGTCATCGTCCCCCCATCCCTTCCGAAAAACGTAGACAGGACCACTGATGAGTCAGGGCCAGTGGCAGGAGTTTTTACAGGCAGCCAGCTAGCGCGTTGGTGCAAAATAGCAACCAACCAATGGCTACTCACCACCCTTTCAGAAGGGTACCGCCTGCAATTCTGCCGCCGGCCACCAATGCATTCGGGTGTGAGGCAGACAGTTATAACCAATCCAAGACAGGCAGAAGCCTTGTCGAGAGAAGTTCAGTTGTTGCTACAAAAAGGAGCCATAGAGATGGTCGACCCCATTGTTCACCCAGGGGGTTTCTTTTCAGTTTATTTTCTCGTTCCAAAGAAAGACGATTTTAGGCCAATTTTAGATTTAAGAGTGCTCCCTTACTTGGACGGCTGGCTTCTTTGTGCGGCATTGCCCGAACAGGCCAGGGAACATGCTCACCGGTTGCTACTACACATTACGGCTCTGGGGTTCAGGGTGAACCAGAGGAAGTGCAAACTGGTCCCAGTCCAGGCAATACGTTTCATCGGCCTTGCCCTGGATTCGAACACTATGCTGGCCAGTCCCACGCCAGACAGAATAAGTTCAGTTCTCACTGGCGTGAACCATCTTCGTGTCGGGGGAACTCGGCGTTACATTTCTCTCCTTCAGCTGTTGGGGAAACTCACAGCGGCTTCAGTAGTCATTCCTCTGGGTCTTCTGTGGCTAAGGGCTTTTCAGAGATGGCTTCTTCAACTGTGTCTGTGTCCAGTGCGAGACGGGCACATGAGGGTGAGAATAACAAGCTGTTGCATGCTCACGCTAAGACCTTGGTCCCAGGCACACTTTCTCACTCGTGGAGTTCCACTTGGTCCCCCACCGGGACGGTGGGAGGTTATCCAGACAGATGCTTCCCTCATGGGTTGGGGTGGAGTCTGGCGTCGGCAAGGTGTGAACGGCACCTGGCCTGCTCCGTGGCACACGTCCCACATCAACACACTGGAGTTGATGGCGGTGTTTCTGACGTTGCGCCACTTTCAGGAAGTGCTGCGGGGGAAACATGTATTGGTACGTACAGACAATGTGGCAACTGTTTTCTATATCAATTATCAGGGGGGCACAAGGTCTGTAGCTGCGCTTCAGGTGGCTCACAGTCTCCTAGTATGGGCTCAGGACAACCTCCTTTCCATAAGGGCATCTTATCTACCTGGACGCCTAAACAGTGTGGCAGATGCTCTGTCATGCGGCAAGGTGTCTCAAGGGGATTGGAAACTGCATCCAGACACGGTGGAACAGATCTGGAAAACCTATGGGAGAGCAACTGTGGACCTGTTTGCGAGCAGTCAGACAACTCATTGTCCGACATGGTTTTCCCTGGGAGAAGAAACTGCAGTGTTGGGCCAGGATGCTCTGGCCCACGACTGGCCGAGGGCCATCCTTTATGCCTTTCCCCCTCTACCACTGTTGTGGAGGACTCTCTGCCGTGTGCACGATCACAGTCACCATGTGCTATTGATAGCTCCTCATTGGCCATCCAGGCCATGGTTCCAGCTCCTGCTGTCACTACTAGTGGGACCCCCTTGTCAGCTGCCCAGCAGGCCCGACTTGCTGACGCAGATGGAGGGCAGGATTCAACACCCATGTCCCGAACGCCTGAAGCTCTGGGTGTGGCTCTTGGGGCCCCGGGGCTACTACTGGAGTGTTCAGAAGAGACCAGGAACACTGTGGTGAACGCACGTGCAGAATCTACCCGACGCTTGTATGCAGGCAAGTGGAAGGTGTTCTGTGATTTGGTGTGCATAATGCAACATCGACCCCCTAAGCTGCTCTGTTCCACAGATTTTAGATTTCCTGCAGCACCTTTTAGAGCTTGGCAGGGCTACATCTACACTTAAGGTGTATGTTGCAGCACTAACAGCCCACCGTTCAGAGGTTGGAGGTGTTTCACTTGGGTCCCACCGGCTGGTAGTAGCCTTTTTGAGAGGGGCAGTTCATCTTAATCCTCCTCATTTTGTGCGGAGTCCATCATGGGATCTGAACACTGTGCTCGAATCCCTTTGCTTGCCTCCTTATGAGCCCCTGTCAGCAGCTGACATTAAGTGGCTATCTGTTAAAACAGCTTTTCTCCTTGCCATCACAACAGCCCGGCGTGTGAGTGAGCTACATGCCCTCTCAGTGAGTACTGTTTGTCTTCGTTGGGGCCCTATGTTTGACAGTGTTTCATTGTGGCCTAACCCAGCTTTCCTCCCGAAAGTCTTATCTCCCCAGTTTAGCAACCAGCCGATTTTACTGACTGCTATACCGGCGGACAGGACGGACTTGCGTGCTGAGTTGTGCCCTGTCAGGGCTGTGAGGCTTTATTTTGATAGGACGGCAGCCTTTCGTACGACAGACCAATTGTTTTTGTTTTGGTGGCGCTCCGAGAGGAAGGCCTCTGTCCAAGCAGCGGCTCTCCCGTTGGGTTGTGGAGGCAATCGCCCATGCCTATGAATCTATGGGACGTACTGTGCCCTCTCCTGTCCGCTGCCATTCGACGCGTGCTCAGGCAACATCATGGGCAGCTGTCCGGGGTGTACCACTCTCTGACATTTGTGCTGCTGCAACTTGGTCCAATACATGTACATTTGCCCGGTACTACAGGCTAAATGTTGCGTCCATGCCATTGCTGTGTGCAGCTGTTCTTCCAGAAGGTGGTGATGCTCTTCTGAAGTCCTCGTGACTGGGTTGGTATTCGTCTTCCACTAGTGCTTTCAGCACCGCCCTGGCGGTCTGGAGTGAAGGAAATAGAACGCTGGTTACGAATGTAACCGTGGTTCTATGACTAAGTGGAAGACCGCCAGGGTCTTTGGTCACTCGGATTGCGTGAGAATGATCTTGAGGCCAAATGACGTGGGATGTTGCCTTATATAGGCAGGCACGTCATACGTCACGAGATGACAACTTTTGTATGCGACTCTCGAAACTCGCGGATGCAAAGATCCTTCCACTAGTGCTTTCAGCACTGCCCTGGCAGTCTTCCACTTAGTCATAGAACCACGGTTACATTCGTAACCAGCGATTTCTAATGGGCAGTACCAGAAAACCTGTGCTATACTATTTATTTGTGAAAAGAGGACCTTTCTTTTGCTATGAAACGTAATTATCAGGTCACATGACTAAGAAATCCTGGTAGCACTTCTCCTTTTAAAGGGATCCTCCAGCAGATTTATTCTCAAACTTATTTTAAGTAGAAGTAGTCACAGATTTAAAAAATCAAACTTTCATTTTCAGAGACCAAATAGTGTTTGAGGAAAAATTTATTTTCTTTAAAATGCCACATGGGCTTGACATATGTGATGACGTCATGTAGCAGTCGCTTGGAGCAACTCAGCCGTTTATATTCTCTGTTTATATCGTAGTTTTGTAAGTATTTTACTGTATTTATTAGTTTGTAAATAAGTATGCCTCATTGTGTAGCACATAAATGCCACAATGATGCTAAAAAGAAAGCACAAGCTGGAACCAGACTGCGTTTCCACAGAGAAAATGTAAAGTGTGCTTGATCAGCTGTAGCAGAGTGTCACTGACAGAAACTGGATCAGACATGAGGCTTTGTGTTGCAAAATCTCCCCCCCCCCCCACATGATCTACAGAAAGTGTGTGACAGTCTGTGTGTGCAGTGTGTATGGCTGTATGCTCTAAAATCTCGGTTTAAAATGGCTGAACTCACAGCATGATATGACACTTTGTGCTCTAAAATCTCGGTTTTAAACCATGCCACACACTCTGTTAATCTACCCAGCACCAGCTGTAGATCATTGAAAAAAAATTGTGACACAAGGCGTCTTATCTGATCCAGTTTGTGTCAGTGACACTTTGTCACAACTGAGGAAGCACACTTTGCATTTTCTCTCTGGAAATGCAGTCTGGTTCCAGCTTGTGCTTTCTTTTTAGCATCATTGTGGCATTTATATGCTACACAATGAGGCATACTTACTGAAAAACTGATCAATTCAGTAAAATACTTGTAAAACTACAATGTATAATACAAGTGTTGCCAGGCAAAACAAACCTTGCCCAGTAGCACTTATGATTAATATGAAGGAGGATATCGCAAAAAAAAAAAAACATAGGTACATGTGGCTACTGTTTATAAATAAAATGGTTTTCTGATCCCATGTCCATACAGTAACTATAGCATATATATTTACTCTATGAGGCAGTAGCCACAAAAATGAAGCGTAATCCAAAAAGGAACAATTTTAAAAAAATCACAGAAGTAAAATATACCAAGTGTCTGTATTTTATATTATTCTACTCTTACATCTTACAGTTTTCGAAGCTGAAACCTCCGAACCAAGGCTGACATACACACGCTGTCACCATGACCGAAACTCTTATTTCCTGGAAATGGCCCGGCGCTAGAGCTCAGCGGAACGCACTTTCCCTCTGTAATAACCATAAACATGTCTGAAAGCAATTTCTTTAGTCGAGTCCATTTATTTCGAATGGTTAACTGAATTGTATACACTCACCGACCATTGTAATCGGAACATGTGTATGTGCATGCGCAGTGCGCAATCATTACACTCTTGCATTCTTACAGCACGATGACATAGTGGCTAGCGCCTCTATATGAGGCAGTAGCCACAACAAAAACGATTTTGACCTTTTTGGTGATCTTGATCAGATGACCCTCAAAATGTTGGAGGCTCTATTTGAGACCAATGCCCATTTATCCTGAAAGTTTTGTGAAGATTGCTCCAGCTGTTTTCCCGTAATATCGTTAACAAAAAAAACCCCAAAGAAACCCGACCGAAAACAATACCTCACCCCCTGGTGGACCCCATCCCGGGCGAGGTAATAAACAGCTGAGTTGCTCCGAGCGACAGCTACCTGACGTCGTCATATATGTCAAGTCCATGTGGCATTTTAAAGAAGATTCGTTTTTCTCCAACACTATTTGGTCTCCGAAAATGAAAATTTGATTTTTGAAATTGGGGCGGCACGGTGGTGTAGTGGTTAGCGCTGTCGCCTCACAGCAAGAAGGTCTGGGTTCGAGCCCCGTGGCCGGCGAGGGCCTTTCTGTGTGGAGTTTGCATGTTCTCCCCGTGTCCGCGTGGGTTTCCTCCGGGTGCTCCGGTTTCCCCCACAGTCCAAAGACATGCAGGTTAGGTTAACTGGTGACTCTAAATTGACCGTAGGTGTGAATGTGAGTGTGAATGGTTGTCTGTGTCTATGTGTCAGCCCTGTGATGACCTGGCGACTTGTCCAGGGTGTACCCTGCCTTTCGCCCGTAGTCAGCTGGGATAGGCTCCAGCTTGCCTGCGACCCTGTAGAACAGGATAAAGCGGCTAGAGATAATGAGATGAGATGATAATGAGATTTTTGAAATCTGTGACTACTTGATAAGTTTAAGAATAAATTTGCTGAAGAATCCCTTTAATCAGATGCTTGACGCTGTCAAAGTTATCACCTGTGGGCTGTCAAAATTGAAGTATTGTTCAGTATTTAAACAAAAGTCCTTCAAGAAAAAAATTAAATATCATCTGTGGGAAGTAAACATTTAGTTTTTATCATTAAAACAAGTTTAGATGTAATGAATTGATTGTAAAATGGCCAAATGTAATAGTTTCCATATGGCAACAGCATGCAAATATGTAACTGAAGTGTGTCCGTTCAACTGATTGGAATGTAATCAGCTTATAGAAATCTGGCATGCTCTAAGAATATATTTATGACTTTTGACAATATTTGGAAGTAAATACAGACACACACGTATTTGTAATATACACCTTGCAGTGCAACCCAGACACATCAGCAGTGATGTAACTTGGGGTCATTGGGTGTTTCGGGTCTTTCAACATCATACACCCTCGCCCAGGTGACCCAGCCAGGGGTGATCGGTAGGCCTGTCGCGATATTCGATATACCGACTTATTGTACGGTAAATGAAAATGAACCCGGTAATTTTTTTTACCGCAATTTTGGCATTTACGCGCTGTACATCTACATAGGGAAGTTGTCAGAGTATTAGCTTGACCCATTGACTGAATAAAACACCGCGCTGTTTTCTGTCGTCTCACGCGGCTCTCTGTCAGAGGCGGGGCATCCCAGCATGCAACAGTTATCCAACCAGAGTATCCACTGAATGGGGAAAAGACAACAACACGTTGCTCCGTTGTACAGAGTCTGTACAACGTGAACAAGATAACATGTAGGCTACATGTTATCTTGTTCTAATTGTTACTTTTATCCAAATGACAGCTGGCAATACGTTGTTACTTTGCACTTTTTGTTTATCTGGGTACTAATCTTTGAGAAACTGGATTGGCAGAATGTTGCCTGTGAAGAAAAGTGTCTTTTTATTACCCTGTGTCAAGTTAATATTTACTTAAGTGCAATTTTTAAGAGTCCTAGATTGTATTTTGTTGTGAGTGGTTTTGTTTGATTGTTTTATTTCTTTAGGCTATTTATTTATATTTTATATACATTTTTTTACGTTCCACTGTTGAATTGAATGAGTTGACTTAATTAAAAAGTTTACTGTTCTTTGGAAGGATGTATTTGCATGATCATTATTATTTTACTGGTGGCATAAAATTGTCTTGAAAAGACGTCAACAATAATATCATTTATCGCAATAATTTCTGAGACAATATATCATCCAAAAAATTTGTCATCGTGACGGGCCTAGTGATCAGTCCCTGGCTTGTGTCTGGGTAGCTTGTGTGGTCCACGGATCGCCCCGTTTGATCCACAGTCATCTGGATGCTTTCTCCACGGCATCTGTGATGTTCTTGATGGCTTTCTTGTTATGCAGTCCTCTGATTCCCAACAGCTTCAGTGCTCTGGACCAGGCCAGTGAATCCATGGCAGTCAACCTCAGTGGGATAGCAGTAGGTTCTCCATCCCTTGCGCCGGCATTCGGCTGCAAGCTCCTGGTATTCGGCCCTCTTTCTCTCGAAGGCCTCTACCATCCGGTCTTCCCAGGGCCTT